>NC_092434.1:1732151-2044878 GCF_036169615.1 Heliangelus exortis
CTCCCAGAAAAAAAAAAAAAAAAAAAAAAAAAAAAAAAAGAGAAAGAAACAGTTCTTTGTTAGGAGAGAGCGGAAAGAGCGCAACCCCCAAATGGTTATTTTGTCTGATTTTATTTTTTGAGATTTTTATGCTTAGGCAATAGGAAAAAAAAACAAAACTGGGCATTTTTTTACAGCATTGTGTGATGTGCTGGGTGCTGCCTGGAGAAGTGAGGGCTCAGCAGCTCCTGCTGCAGGACACAAGGGGCTGGAGGAGCTGGGCTGGGGCTGAGCTGATGGAGAGGGAATAGAACAGGGAATTCCTGCTCCATGCTGCCTCCAGCTCCTCACCCCGGTCCCAGGAAAGCTTTCATGGCTTTCAGATCATGCTTTTCCTTCAGCCTTTGCCTCTTTGCACTCCTGGCATTGGTGGTTCCCAACAAGTGATGTCTCTTGTGATTACTCAGAAAGCCCTCTGACCATTCCCTGATCCTCTCTGGGCTCTCCCAACTTCAGAAGAGCAGCAAATGAGACCCAGGCAGGATGTCCTCTATTCCCCATGTCCTATACCCTCTACAACTCCAAAGTCTACATCCATCAGAGAAGACCAGAGTGCTTGGAGCAAACTACTTCAGGGCTGGAGAGGTTCCATGAATCTGCAAAGATGTGTTGGAGAGAAGCTGTCAAGCTACCTGCCCCCCAAGACCATTGCAGCCTTCTTGCCAGCACACCTGGCTTGTAAAAATACAGCAGAACACCAGCATTTTGCCCCTCAGGGACTGGTTTCCAGTAAGTGCAGCCTTTGGTGTCAATTTCTTGGTTCCATTTTAACTGGCTGCAAATCTGCTGAGAGCCTGAGTCTGCTCAGAGTGAATCCTGCCCATCTCCCTGTCCTGGAATTACAGCAAAACTTGGTGAGTTGAAGGTAAAATATTTGAAACAAGTTTGTCTGCTTTTTCTCCAGAGATTTGGGGAGGGGGGGGGAGGGCAGGAGAGAAGTGTTAAAAAGTTGAAAAAGTTCAAAAAGAAACACATCTCTGGTCTGCAGGTTTGAGCAGAGAGCAAAAGGAACATTTTTGTCTGAGGTTCCAGTTAAATCACTGGCAGGACATCACTGCTTTTGGAGCACTTGAACTCAGATCCAAGAAAAATCTATAAAAAGCTGCTAAGTTGTGATGAAGGAGAGGCACAGCAGTAATGAGTTTACTACAGGCCTTTAGGGTAAACTCCAGACTACTGCAGGGTGAGGAGTCTGATTGCCCTTCCCGGAGGGCAGGCAGAGATTTCTGCACTGAAATGTCCCTTGTGGGACCTTCAGCTTTTCCATGTTCCTGCCAGCAGCCCTGGAATAGATCAGGAGCAGATCAAGAGCAAAGGTGAGGTGTTGAGATGTGTCTCCATTACAACATCCAGCTCTGGTCACAGGCTGGAAAAGACCCTTGGCTGGAGCAGGAGGTTGGGCTGGTGGTTTTCTGGAGATGAATAACATTAAAAGAGGAGAGAACTGGAAGGAGAGCACGCTGGCATCAGAGCTCCATGGGAAGTAGCTGCTGGACACCAACAAGAGTTTCTGGAGATCTTTGTCCTTCGTGTTCAACACCATTTCATTTCCATTCAGCATATCCATGGAGAGATGAATCTAAATAATTTCAAACTGAAGAGTTCCAAGAACTTCAAAAGTTGTCAGACACGTGGGCAATAATACAGTGATCAGCAGGGACCAAGCATCCCAGAAAGCTTCCTATAAAAAAAGGGGAAGAAGTCCAAGTGTGCATCAGAGCTGTCTGAAGATGCCTTTTGTGTTAGCATGGTGGCATGGAGAGCCCTTTTCTTTGGGGCTGTGAATGGTATAAGAGCCTTTGGAGACCACAGAGGCTCCTGGTAATGCAGGAGGTGAAAGAGTTTTGCCCAGGGAGGGGAGATGACATTCCCCAAACATCTTGAAGAACCTTAAACTCCTAGTTCAGCTCCTCTCCTCTCCTCTGGGTACTTCACAGAAACTGGAGTGGCTTCTGCCATATGGTACCTTTCAGTCCTAGTGTGGGATTGATTTAAAGTTTTGTTCTAATTTAGAAATGCCTCTGCATTTGGGGACACTGGAGGGATTTATGGCTTCAGAAATAAGAAAGCAGCAGGACAACCCACAGGCTGCATCCTCTAGAGAAGTCCAGGGGGATTTCTGAAATATTCCAGCATATTTTATGCAATAAGTGGAGCACTGGCAGACAGACTGTGTAGATGTTGGGACCAGTAAGAGACTGACAATCAGCTTCAGAGGAATTCAGCTTCTTGCAGCAGCTTCTTTTTGTGTCAACGTTTCCCTCTTGCTTTTGAAATCAGAATGGCTTGAGGGTCTTCATGTATGAGAGTCTAAACTCAATATTGGCTTGGAGGTTTCATGGGAGCTTGAGTGTTTTCTAAAAAAACTAAATGAATCCCACAGGGTGAGGTTGGGGCTCTAGAATGGCTTCAAGTAGGCTAAGGAATGTATGAGTTAGAGGCATAGAAGGAGTCTCACATGACAGATGAGTCAGCAAAAAACAGAGATGGAGAAGATGCAGAAATAATATTAGGGCTATAAAGAGACTGGAAGTAAAGATAATTTTCCTGTATTAGAGTAAGGAAAGAAGGTTTAACTAATATTCCTCAAATTACTTCTCTCCAAATATTTGTTGGTTGATTTACTTTTCCCTTCCAAAGCCTCAACAGCCTGATTTTATTTTCCTGGCTGTGTGGAGAACCAGGAACACCAGCAAGATGGATTCCAACATGAAATCCTACTTGCTGTCTTGAAAACCTATACCTGGTGCTGAAGGGCTACAAGCATCAATTTTTATTAGAGCTTTATTTGCTACTTTTAAGCAATGAGGAACGTCTGCTACAAAGTAAAAACATATGTCCCATGAAAAATATTGATGTGCACAGATAGCACTGTACATCCCTGGGGAACCAAGTGGATGAAAAGAGTTAGAAAGTCATTAGCAGGGAAGGACAAAATAATTGTAAGATGTTGCTTTAGACAAATTGCAGCTGAACCTCTTTAGCTCACTTTTTTCCTAGTCTGAATTTCAGCTAAACCTTCTGTAACAACCATACACTCCAAAGTCTTCAGGGGGGAAAACAGGGTATGGAAAATCTTCTCAGGTATATATATAGTCCCTTTGTGTGGATATTTTATAGAAGTTTAGCATGTTAAAGCTCAGCAGATATTTACTGATGAACTGTCCTTCCCACTAGTGAGCACAGGGGGCTGATGCAAGTGTGCACTAAATACATCTCCATGGCTTTAGCTTTGTTTTCTTCCCCCTTCACAATATTAAAAATGGTCAAGCAACATCTGAAATACTGTGGTCACAAAATGAGAGAGCAGCAGCAGTCTTTTCTTCTCATTAAGAGTGACCATGCTTTAGTACAAAATCTTATAAAAATATAGAAAAGATGTTTTGGTCATTTCTGCACCTCGCCACAGAGAAAATCAGCAATGCTGAGGATTTCATATGTTTTTTATTAGCTTTTCCTGCTCGTTCTTCTTATTAAAGTTCATTTTGAGGTTTGACTGCTTCTTCTCTTGCCTCTGCTCTTTTGGTCCTCCCTCCAAACTGGAGTGGTTTGGGAAGGCTTTTCTTGGGAGCCCTTGCTGAGGGATGGTGGGAGGTTTAGTGGGGTGGATGCCACTGGGCTGTGGTGGGGTTGGTGACTTCCACTGGGATGCAGGGCACACACGTGTCCCCTCCCCACTGCTTTGGAGCTGGAACAGCATCCTGGGAAGCAGAGGTGTATCAGGTGCTAGTGCCATGTCTAAAAAGTGGGACACAGGGCAGAAATGTTAACATAAATATCTACTAATATCAGCTGGAAGCCTAGTGCAAAATGGTTTAAAATTTTCTATGAGTTTTGGGGGTTTTTTTGGTTTTTTTTTTTGGTGGTGGTGGTTTTTTTCCTTCTTCCTTCTTTCAGACAAATCCTCTTGATTGTCTGCAGGAGCAGCAGAAATGAGGGGAGAAATGGAAGGAAAGAAACCTTTTGAGACCCCAAACTTTCAAATTGCAGAAGTGAATTTATATAAGATTCCCACTTCCTTTTAGGTTAAAAACCCCTTTTAAACCAAGGAGCTCCCCTGTCAGTATTGAATCCAAATTCAAATCATTCCAGGCTGACCTAATTAAAAAAAAATCTCCAGAGCTGGTGTCAAGGGACCATTCAAAAATCTAAGGACAGAGCCTATCCCTTCATCAGAAAACAAAGAGAAACCTTGAATATGCATGAAGATGGTCAGGAGCTTTCCCAAGCTCCCACTCCTCTGCTTGGGAAACCAAAAAATATCAGCTTTAAATCTCGTTGGTGCATTTGTGAGACACAGGCACTCATTGTACAGGAGACCCACAGCATTAATCACTTCTAGGTTTCTCTTTCCTCTTTCTGAAGAGGGGATTTTCTTTTTATTTTAATGTCAATAAATAGTCCTGCCTGAGATTAGACTGTCAGGGATGTAATGGCAGGAAAAAAGCTGAAATGCCCCAAACTGGAGGACCCTGACTTGTTTCCATAGTCAGGGCTCAGCAGGTAACCACTGTGGTTTCACCCCAAAAGCTACAAACCCTTCTTTATGGCCCAGCAGAAGAGAGTGATGGTTCCACTGGTCAGAATATGCAAACAACTTTAGATTAAAAGAAGCCAGATCACCTCCCAAACCAAATATTGAATTAGGTTTGTGATGATTTTTTTTTTTTTTTTTTGATTGATTTTTTTCCATCCCCTGTTTCATCTGACATTTGGGCTGCTCCAGTCTCTGCTGTGTCACTGCCTTCTTTGTCCTCAAAATCCTGACTATCTCAACCTGCTGTTTGTGCTCAGATTTTTGGTCTGCTTTACCTGTGACATTAATTCAATGGATCACCACCAAATAAGCTTCTGTCCATAGACTGATGAGTGCTTAGGTAATTTTTGGACACATCCTCATGGCAGCACATTTTTTTTTTTTTTTTTTTTTTGCCTTCTTGCTATGTTTTGGCTGTGCCTCAATGAGAATAGATGGTTTTTCCTAGCTTCTTTTTTTGTGTTTTTTATTTGGCTGTAAATCACAGTCCTGCATGGCAGAGTGCTACAGCACTGGGTGACCCTGCAAAGATTTTCATTAGGATGCTGAACACTGAGAAAATCTGAGCCTAATCCTGCTCCTGTTCTTCTCAATGCCACCCAATTTTAGTACCACCAAGAAGGAAGAATTATGTCACATAGGAAAAATAATAAAAGAAAGTTAAAACGTATTTGAACTTTTCAGAAATGACAAATCAGCTCAAGTTTTTATTTCTCTTTAAAAGGGGGAAAAAAGGAGTGGTTTTCTGGCTACCAGGATATATCTTGTATATTCAATAACTGGATTTTTAAGGATACTCAGCCTGGAGCCATCTTTCACATCCATGGGGGTTTGGTTGGGTTTTTTTTGTTGTTTTGTTTTGTTTTTTGTTTGTTTGTTTGTTTTGTTTTTTTCTAATGGGATGTGAAGAGAAACTGACCTTTTTAATATGACAGCTTTTGAATTATGACAGCTTTGTTTGGTGGGACACCATTTTCACACTCCCATACTTTAATAACCTTTTCAACAATGACATCTTCTACTCATTAAAGGTGGGTCAGTGAGTGAATATAATAACATTTTTGTGGAAACATAAGGAGTTGAAATATGCCCTTGGCTTTGCAGGAAACAGGGGTCTTTCAGAAATGCCAGAGAAATGAGATTCTATTTTTCCAAGGCATCAATTTTTTTTTTTTTTTTTTTTTTTTTAAAGCAACCCAAAATGTGTGTAATCATATTATAGGCAATCAGGGTGCTATTCAGCTACTATATCAAACAGCCATGTCATTAGTGCAGCAGGCTAATTGCTTGAGCTTTCCTTGACCTGGGACTTCAACATTAAGGCTCTGGGTGGCCAAAGGTTTTTCATAATTCTGTCTGTGCTCCATGAGTCTAGAGGAAATCAAGGTCTGTGATTGCTTTGGTAATTTTCCTTTCAGAACAGATTGCTTGATTTGACATTTTAAGTACAGTATCTTGTAACCCACAGGCAAGGGAACCTTTAAAAAAAAATAGCTGTGAGTACAGTCTCCTGTTTTCCTTGCTAAAAGACTCTTCTGTGCCTTCAGAAGACCTGTCTGTCTGAGAACACAGCAGCAGATCATGAGAATTGAGTTGCCACTGAGATAAGGTCATGTCATGTAGAAATATGAGCTCCTTAACCTCTGATCTTTCCCCCCAGTCCCAATTTTGTGACCTTTCTCCCCACGTAGTTCACAGCAAAGTCAGAAGAAATGTCTGGATTCCTCTTGGTTACCCCATCGAGAACATTTTTTTTACTTTCTTAAGCTTTTTGAAAATTAGTGGTGTAAGTTTTTTACCGGCTTTCACCAAAGAAAATCTCCTTCCAACTCCTCAACATGCTGATGACAACTGTCTAAAATATCTGCCACTCCTAAAACCATGGTCAAGAGAGAGCACAACTTCTGACCAGATCAGTAGCCAACAAAGGCAGATGTTAAGGAAAATTTGGGATGAGAATCTGTGAAATGGCTGCATCCTGAAAGCTACAGAACAGAGCAGAGATTGACAGTAGATTTGGATTAAACAGAGTGGGGTTTTTGACCAGAACTTCAGTCTGAAATCCCAAATAAACCAAAACCAATGGAGGAGGTTGTGGTCAGTGTTAAACCTCTTGCAAAAGACTAAATGTGAGGCATAATAACCAAGGGAAAAACTTCACTCCAGGAAACACATTTCCAATTCTGAAAATTACTGTGGGTACAGCACAGGAAACTGGTTATGCAAGAGACTTCCTTGACTCAAGGTTGTTTGGAGAGATATTCCATCTTCTCCTTGGTTACTTCCATGACATGTGAACTGAACTGGAAGCTGGATTGGACCTGAGAACCTGGCTGGAGATACAGGGATGGACATCACCCTGTGGTCACCTGGGACTGGGAGCATCCCAATGGCCACACCAGGGCCTCATTTGGTCCTGAGGAGCCTGGAAGATGGGCAGAGATTTCCAGGCTGCTCTCTTCCCCATCCTGCCCCTGGAATAAAAAGGGACCACTTCAGAAGTTTAGTCCAGTTGGTTCAAATGGGCCACAGCACTATCAGTTGTCTGATCTCTGTGTCTAAAATCTTCTCTCACAAGAGGTTCATGTTGTGCAGAGTGAGAACAGTTTATCCTGTGGCAGAACAGGATAATCCTATAGCTCAAGCAATAAAGTCTTGCAGTTCTGGATCCAGAGGTACAAGAGGTCTCCAGATCTCCACTGGAGCTCTTTTTGTGCAGAAGGATATAAAACCCAAGCACGTGTATGCTGTGCCTTGGCAAGGGGAACAGTCTTTCCTCCAGGCAACATGTGAGTCTGCTGCTCTTGCCACTATCTTAGGCAGTCATCTTCTCTGTAGGAAGAATGGATTTAATTATAGGACAGTTTTCCAGTTTTATTAATGCTCAAACAATATGAGCATCACAGTGAAATAATATGCCAAGGACTGCAGAGGCCACTGAAACGTTTCCTGTTATTGTGTTGTAATGGAGATTGCAGCAACCCAGAGGATTCCAAATGACTGCAGCAGAAAATGCCTCCAACCCTCTCCAAAATCTGCATCCCAGAAGAGCTCTCAAGGCTATCACTCCTGACAATAGGGTTTCTAGGAATTAACATCTGAGGTGGCAAAGAATTTGCCCAGGAGGTCTGGGCACAGCTCAGACACTTCCCCACTTTCCACAAGCCTCTCCAAGGAAAAACAGACCTCATCTGCCTGGGTTCAGAGCTAGATAAAGGGCTACAACTTTCCCTAGCCACAGAGAAATGACCAAGTTCATGAGCAGAAATCATTGACAAATACAGGACATAGAAAAGCCAGCACTGTTATGAAAGAGCTCAGCTGGGTGGCAAATTTCTTGTAGGAATTGGTGTTTGTGCCCCCCTTCTCCTGACACAAGGGTATTACTCAAGAGAAGGATGACATATAGCAGTGGCTGGGATTCCCAGAGCTGTTCTTCTTGGAAGAGGAAACCAACCATCCATATGACATGCCTGGGAATTTTTGTTACCAGCTCACAGGATGATTTACTCCATTTGAAAAGAGCAAAATAAAAGGTAGCTGTTTAAACTCTGCTGGCCACCACCCTTGGTTTCAGGTTCTCCACTTCTGGAGGGTGCTGTCCTTTCAGTCCAGGTCCAGAACCCATCTGAGATCATTGCCACCAAACCATCCCCAGAGTAGGATGAGAGTTATGAGATGCAGCTGAGTTTCAGTGACCCCACTGGGGAAAAGATTTCCTGCACTGTGATTTACCCAAATTCACACCTCCTCCAGAGAAATGTGAATCTTCAACATTTCAGTCCAATTCTTCCACTAGAATTCAATGTTAACTTAATCTCTGCCTCCTCTCTGACCTCTTGGATTCATCCAACAATGAAAATGAATTATTCCATCATCTCAGCTCCATGTATTGCTCTGGAAGGAATTCAGGGAGACATCCATGCTTCCTGCTGTAGACAGAGAGGTTTCCATGTGCACGTTTTCATGATGCTTTTCCAAGGGATTTAAATTCAGTTAGAATAAATTGCAGGCCTTTGAATATAGCACTTGGAATACAAGTGAAAATTACAGTGTTGTCATCTATTTACATGGAGACTCTTTCTAAATAATGAGTCAGTGGCTGCTCTGTCATGAATTGCCTGGACTGCCCACAAACCCTTCAGTTTGTTATTTTGGATTTGTTGTCACTACCTTAGCTGGTGGCTTACAATGGAATTTCACAGAGTGAAGGTCCAAAAGCTAAGCAGAAACTGAACTGGTTACAGAAAGTAGGCAGTCTAAAGAAAAAAAAAAAAAAAATTAAACTTTCATGAATCCTTTCATTTTGCAATAGTTTGTCCTGATGTCAAGGTTATCACAGGAGAAAACTGCAAGGCAGGCTGAGGTTATACTTCTACTATAAAAAGTTCTATTTAAAAGATGCTTTGGAAGAGCTGGGACAGAAAAAAAAACAAAACCACCTGAGGCATCCCAGGGTCTTTGGGCACTTGCAGAAGATCAGGAAGCTACATTGGAAGGAAACAGGTATTTTGTACAATTGGGAATCTTGGTAAGAGACTGTATATGATTTGTTCTCTGTAATAAATCACTTAACTGTGAATAGCACAGGAGTTAACTCTCCAAAATACAAATTTACAGATTAATAAGGCCATAGCTTAATGTCTTCAGCTGAAGATATAAAGCCCATGCACAGGATCCCCAAATCCCCTTTCCTTCCAGCTGGACACTTCCTGGGATTATGTAGTCAATGCTGCACTTCAGGACAGGAAGAGTTGGAAGGAGACTTAACTACAGACCAAACTGGCAGAAAATGAGGAGATAGCCATGCAGATGGGCAATGGAAATCCCACTGAAGAAAAAGGAGAGGGAAAAGAGCCAGACTCCATACAGTAGTCCTAGTGTTTGCACTGGTTAAACCCCTTTTATCTCACATTCATAAACACAGGCTCTCAATATGATATAAAACACATTTAGCTGTCATTGAAATGCTGTGATTTATGGAACAGGGCTGTCCCTAAGAGGGTAACAACACTTGGTGCTTATTTTGGCAGGTGCACTAATTCAAACTGCTGAGCAGCTCACAGAACTGCTAATGCTAATGACAAAAGGTTAATGATTTTTCTTTTCTTTTCTTTTCCATTTTTATTTTTCTTTTCCATTTTTCTTTTTCTTTTTTGTTGTATTGGAAGTATTTGTTCAGTTTAGGCACAGCTTCATCTGTGACCCCAGCTCCAGTCAAGCAGATGGCAGCTCACTTTGCACTTGGCGAAGGCAAATTTGAAGAAAATATTATTTTAGTTTCAAACATGACTGAAAAGCCATCAACACTGCTGGGCTAATGAAGAGACTTCTGCAGACCTTTGTCTTTCCTTCATGCTGCATTTAGCAGGTGGTAAATAATGCTCTGTTTCCCTAGTAAATCTAAAATGCCATGTCTGGTAGAAAAATCAGCATTAAATATATTTATTCACTTGTTTATTTATTTATCAGCCCTGGGTTACGTTTTACAATTTTTCTGTGGTTCTCTCATCCTCTTGTTACCTGAGGCTTCTTCTGCCTTCAAAGATTTGTAGGCTTGTCTGTAACATCTTAAGCCTGTACTTATTCAAAGCCTCTGCTCTCTGGTGCCTGGTAACTCTCTAAGTTATGTTATTGATATGATAAATGCATATTTTATAAGTGCTTGTGGTCATGTTTGGCAGGATGGAAACCAGTATAGTCAAGTCCTGAGCTTATTTTCAGTCCCTATCATAATCCCTATTGCTGAAAACAGGACACTAAATATTGGCTTTCTCAGCTTCAGATTAATTCTGGCTGCAGAAAGGGTCCCTGTTCCCCTGTCTGGTCCCAAGTTTTCCACAGGAACACCAGCAGCCTTCACACATGGAATATTTATTGGTGCAGGAGATACATTGGGCTCATTTACTGGTCCTGGGGAGCAAAGGCAGCATCACAGGATCCCAAAATCATTTGGGTTGGAAAGGAGCTCTGAGATCATCAAACCCAACCCTTGATCCACTCCCCCCGTGGTTCCCAGCCCATGGCACTGAGTGCCACATCCAGGCTCTCCTTAAAAACTTCCAGGGATGGAGAATCCACCCCTTCCCTGGGCAGCCCATTCCAATCTCTTATCAGCCTCTCTGGAAAGGATTTCTTCCTAATATCCAACCTCAACCTCCCATGGCAGAGCTTCAGCCCATGGCCTCTTGTCTGACTGATGGGTGCCTGGGAGCAGAGCCCGACCCCCCCCTGGCTCCAACCTCCTTTCAGGGAGTTGGAGAGAGTGATGAGGTCTCCCCTGAGCCTCCTCTTCTCCAGCCTCAACACCCCCAGCTCCCTCAGCCCTTCCTCACAGGACTTGTCAAGCATCAGCCCATTTTACTCCATTAGGAGCAAGCAGGTGTAAGAGAAAGCCTTGGGAGCTCTGCACAGGGCTCACTTACTGGGCAAAGCACTAGGAAAACTATTTTTAAAAAAAGAGTTTTCAAAGCCTTATGAGAGTTTCAGAGGATGGATGCCTTATTGTCACTGTCACCAGAGAGCACTCAGAGAAGTCCTGCACCCAAACACAACCCCAGGCAGCTGCCCCGGGACAGAAATCTCACATGCAACAGTATCAAAAGCAGCAGAAAAGTCCAACAATAACAAGAAAGCAGCAAAATCCTGGCCAGCAGTTAAAAGTAGGTCATTTTGAATGCATCCAAGAGCCGTATCTCCAAGAGGAACTGGGCAGAAGCCAGAAAGACATTTGTCAAATTAATCATAGAAGATCAGGTGCCCGTTCCCCCTCCCCGCCCTCTCCTTATTAACCTTTGGCACAAAGGAAGGTTTGACTCCTAATAAGTGTAATTTTCCCCAGATAGTCCAACTTTATAATGATTTTCCAAACCACACTGTTACTCACAGTGAGGACCACATCAGTTTTGCTCAAGCAAATTCTCTCTGATACTGGGAGAGGACCTGGGGCTCTGGTTACACCGTGGACCCTTCTGGCTCTTGCTACAGCCTCACGTACCCCAAAATGTTTAAGATTCAGCTCTGTCCCCAACTGGACCGTGCTGAGGGCCAGCAGAACATCAGGATGGCTCTTAACATCATGAACCAAACCTGTCCCAGGCCTTGGTTAGAGCTGGAAAACCCTCCAAGCAATTTCACCAGGAAAGTCCTGCAAGTCCATTGCATTGACTTAGGAAGAGATTTTAGGCCAGGAGAATTCTCCACTGGAAAAATTGTGTTAGATTACCATTTTTAATGGTCTTTCAATAGGGCTGTATCTAAAGTGGTTGCTTTAATAGAAGCACAAGTGAGCAAAAAGCCTCTGGGAATTCATGAGTTTTGATCAGACAGCTCGAGTCTATCAGATATTCACTACAAAGAGGGAAGCCTGGAAAGCATTAGGAGCAGAAAGACCACCAGACATGAAAAATGGTATTTTTAATGCTGAAGTTATCAGCAGAAGAGGTTGTCAGTTTACAGGGAGAGTTTCAACAGTAACATCACAGCAGGACTGAAGAAGTAAAATGTGTTCCCCCTACAATTGGTCAATATTTCTCTCCCACCAAAATCAAATGTTCTTTTGGCTTTACTTCTTTTTTTTTTTTTTTTTTTTTTTTTCAGGGCTCCTCTACAAGAAAGATGAGTAGATGATAAAATATGTGAGAGGATGACTAAAGCACTGGAAGAAAAACCAGATTATGGGCACAAGGTGTAATGTCTGGTAATGCTGGAGAGCACAGAAGCCTAAGAAAGAAAAAAACAGGCTGGCCATTTTACTCAAGAGCAAAGAGAAGGATGGAAATCTGGATGCTGTAAGTGAGGCTTGGTCCAGGAATCAAAATCCATAAAACACATTAGCTCTAGGGTGAGCAAAGAAAAGAGTCTAGCCCAGGTTAGCCAAATACCTGTGGCTTCACCAGAGGCCTTTAGGAAAATATGTAGCCACTAAACCATTTTTATGCAGTGTCCTTCAAACACAAAGTGCTCTTTTTGCTGTTTAAGGCTTTAAGTTTTATATTCCCATCCCTCCTGACCTGTGTTACAGGTCTGAGCCAGGAGCAGAGCAGAGAGTAATGAAAACCACCATCTGCTTTTGTAGCCTCCATGACCCCAGCACCACCTTGCTATGCCCTGGCCACATTTTTTCCAGCTTGCCCATCTAGGTAAGAAAACCTGTGTTACTGAATCCACTCTATGGTGAAAAAAACATAAAAATTTAAAAAAAAAAGAGTGGCTCGCATGGATTTTTTTTTTTTTTTTTTTTTTTTTTTTGCATTAAAAAAACCAAACTAGAGTGAAGTGTTTGTTGCTTTTTCAAAGGAAGATACATCACTAAGTCACTGTAACAAATAAGCACTTGATATTGAAAGAGTACAGAATTTACTGGTGCAGTGGGATTACTTTTGTTAAAGCAATAATGCCTCATTTGTTCCTATGACAGAGCTTTACAACAGCTACACAGGCAAGTCTTTAACATCCATCAACATTACTGTCTGGATTGTATTATCTAGGAAATCCCAGAGTCACAAGCCTACAGGTTGAATTAGCTGCAAATTCATTTCAGATTAGAATCCCTTTTGGAAATGCTGCAGTCACTCAGGCAATACCTCTGAGAAAGCAGGGGGATGTTATTGAATTCTGTGTTAATAATTCTTTCCCAGCTTTTTTTTTTTTCTTCTTTTTTCCTTTTCAGTAGCCACTGCTTCTTGAAAGGCATTGAAGCATTAGGCTGACTTTAAAATAACAGCAGCAAACACTTTTCCCCCAAAAAAACTTCCTCACTGACCATCCTGCAGGAAAGAAAACCCTTCAAATACAGCTTATATTCTATCTGTCCCTCACTCCAGGGCTTTCAAAAACCCAGCAGGGTAGAGAAGCAGAGCCAAGCACCCAAGAACTCTTTTCAGTTCTTTGCCCAAGTTGCTGTGATGGTTTCTCAAGCAAGTTTTGCCAAGGAACCTCCTCTATACCCAGGGTACCTTGGCTACCACGAAGCAGCTCAACTCTTCCTCCTCTGCAGAGCCAGAAGATCTCAGGATGGATGAGATGATCTCTTCCCTTCTGAGCTGAGTTTTTTGCTTTTTTTTTTTGCACCATGGAAGCCCGGTTTTGGGGCTCTTGGGGATTTTTAGACAGTGCTGCAGTGCACAGGAGAATTAAATCAAGAATAAGAGCCTTACTCTGGTGTGACTGGAGAAAAATTCTGCTGATTGGATCCGGATTTCACCCGGGATGCACTTGGGGCTCTCTAGAATTTGCTTGGATGGGGTAGCCCAGCAAAGAAATCTGCAGGCAGGAAAGAGTGTATTGGACTTGAGCACTGGAGAATGTTTGGAGAAAATGAAGTTGGGACTCCAAACCACAAATATTCACAACAGAATCCTGATCCGGAGGATTACACGGAGCCAACCGCAGGGCAGAGCCACCACCACACGACTGCTCAAATGTCACCTCCAACGTTTGGATTTTGAATCAGAGCTGCTGAGCTCCTCCCAGGCAGCCCTCAGCCCGACGTGTTTTTGGCAAATAGGTCTGAACAAAAGCTGTATCTGAAAATTCACTTGTTGCCCACATTGCTCATGCGAATCGTTTGCTCAGCATCTTATTATAGAAAAGGAGAAATGCAAATTAAGGAGGTGATTTCTACATCTGGGGTTCTTCTTAAAGGATCCCTTCTGTGCCAGAGAGGGAGAGCTTAAGTACTCCATTAAATCCTGTGTTGGTAAAACCCAGGATATTGCCATTTTGATTCTTTACATTTTTAACCTCTATGTTAGCAGTTGTAATGTAACATATACTGCTGCCCTCAGAGAAAAAAAAAAAAAAAAAAGAACAAAATCCTCCTCTGTGCCCTTTTTATAAATTACTTTAAGCTTTAACAAGGCAATTTTATGTTCTGATTGAAGAAATAGACACTGCTGTGCAAGAAACTATCAAAGCATCTCTTTAATTTGAAACCTGTGCTGAAACTCCAGCCTGTTCTCTCCAGGGTTCTAAACCTCAGGAATATCCACAGGCAAATGTGGGTCTCATCACCACTTTTTCTTCCAAAAATGGATTAATTCTATTAATCCTCAGAGCAGGTTTTAACCTGTAATTGAAGACAAACATGCAGTTTTCCTTCCCAAGCAGGTAATTCTGCCCCTGCTTTGGTAAGTGGAGGTTTCAGGTGAGACCCCCTGTTTTCTGGGGACCACAAAGCCCCAATTCTGACCCAAACCAGAGGTCTCTGTGGCTGCCACCCCCTCCCCAGACACACACACTTGCAGACAGAGAAATAATGGCTATTTTAGCCTGTCATTCTCTGCAGCCCAAACCTCACCTCTGTTCACCAGGGTCTTTACATAACCTGACCTCCAGAAGCCAATTACATCTGTTTTCTTTGTGCTCATGTGTTTCTAGTATTGACACCAACTTCACTTTCAACAAAGGGTGGGTTCCCATGAACTCCGTCCTTTATTACCAGCTGGTTCTTATTAGAGATTAACCAATAAAAAAATGAGTAATACAGTCAGCAGTGTGTTCCTCCATGTAGCACTTTTCCATGTGTTTCAATTTACCAATCAACCAATAAAGCCCTGCCCTCCAATGAACTGCATTCCATACCTCACATTTTTTGCTTATTTTGATAAATGTGGCTTTTCAGAGATAAAAAGGGCAAGAATCTGGCTAACACTGTCTACTGTTAGCTGGAACATTGATGTTGGTTAGATGAATTAGAGAATGCTACTTGATCTTTTCTCTGACAGCTTATTATGCCTCGGTTCCTGGGCTTCTAAAATTTCTCTTGCAAAGCTCCCTGTCACTGTGCTTAGTTAAAACTTGTCAAAAAATTAACTAAACCCAATTTCAGGCTTGTTTTGCTTATTTCTTTCAGCACCGAGCAGGCAAGGGAAATTTTGGAAGCCTACAACTCTCCTTGCTGCTGTTACAGGGAGTTTCTGCAAGCTGAAATTCCTTATCCACCATCGTCTGTGGTATTAAAGGGTTCAGACCTGAAAATGGCAGTTCATAAAATGGGTCATTTCTAGTCCAAACTTTTGAGAGGGAAAGCACAAAAAGCAAATGGCAACTTAATTCCTCACTGAGGCAGCAGCTCATAAAGTTATTTTTTGCCACAGTATCTTCTCTCCTGAAAACCCTCACGCGTATTTTATTTTGAGGGGTTGCACTCAGGACAATAAATAGATGATATGCTTAAAAATAAGCACATTAATAACTGTTCATTAATTTTTATCATTTAACATGAGTAGTTGAAGCCCTGATGGAGTCTCTGATGTCAGTGGAGAGAGATGATGATCCTCACTGAGATCAGACACAGGACTGTGCTGTCCTTCCCAGGCAGGAGAATCACCTGTGATATAGCAATGCTGAAGTGCTAAACAAAATTTTCTTAGTGTACCAAAGGATTCTAAATAAATTTTCATTGCAGCAAGTTATTTTTGCCATCAGCACAATTCTAATAAAAATGTTCCCTTCCTGAACTAAACTGTGCTCTGGGAAGGACGACTGAAGCCTCCCACCCATAAAGCAATCCAGGTGGCAGGAATGTTATTGGTCCCTTTAATTCTCCTAAATAGACCTTCCCTTTGACACCAAATTCTGAACTTGGCTTCATTATCACTTTTCAGCAGGAGACTGAAAATACAGTAAATCTTTCCACTAAGCCAAGCTGCTGAAAAGTGAACTTTATTGTTTTAAGGTAGTTCAAAGTAGGCTGAAAAACTCTCAGTAATAACAGCCATGAACTCCTTAAACCCCCCTAAGGTATAAACGTGCTAACTTGATGCCCCAGTGCCTCTCCCTCCTTTTGCTCCCATTTTCCCATTGCAGGCTGGGAAGGTTGAGTCTGTAGGAGCAAATGATACAGAAAGTCATGGAGAGTTCACCACCTAAGATATGGAAACCTGATCTGGATCCCACCCAGCTCTCAGCTAAGCTGGGATTTCCCAGGGCACCTCAGAGACATCTGAACCCTCTTAGAACCTGGCTGAGTCCAGGCACTAAAAAGCACTGGCCACTTACTCTAAGGTGACAGCCAACCTAACAGCTACACACACCTGGGGGCTTTACCCTAGAATAGAGTCATGAAATAATAACCAAAAATAAATTAAATGTTCGATGATGCCTTCGACTTTTCCTTCGGGTATTTTTAGGGGAAGCTCCACTGCTGTGGGAATTAAGGACAAAACTTCTACTCCCAAAGAAGCCCCAGCGAGACACAGAAAGGTGTGAATTTATGTCCCCACAGTTATATCCCCTATAGATCACTGCATAGAGCCTCCTCCCAGAATAAGAGAGTTTTGGCTCTACCAAAAACTCTTTCCTCCACTGTCAGCATTGAAGATGTGATTCCCTTGCTGGCTTCTTTTCCTTTGTCACAAAATTCTCTTTCTAGGTGTTTTTCTCAAGGTGCTTTTCCTGTTTCCCAGTAAGACAAATAACCAAAGCCAAAATTTACCTGATGCCAAACTTATTGCAACTTTTTCAGACACCGAGTTCCCTGTGGTGCTCATGGGGCCAAGCAAGAGAGATTGGTCCCTGGTTCTTCTCAGAGGGAGGTAATATGTTCGTGGAACTAAATTCTTCATTTCAAGCTGCAATTAAGGGAAGAGGTCAGGAATGGGCTATGTTCTCATCCCATCTTCTCTCCAACACAATCCTGTCTGGTGAATTAACATCCTGTGCTCCAGATCCCAGAGTTACTGCAGGTTTCCATGAGCCTTCCAACTCCCCAGGAATTGTGCTGAAGCCCTGGGTCATGGTTTCCTCCAACACACGAGAGCAGTTTCACTTTAGTGCAGCAGTTCTGTGGCAAATACATTCCATTTAATAATTGATTAAGTCCTAGGTGAAAAATAGGGAATACTGCAGAAGATTCATTTCCAGAAAGGGATTTTTTTTTTTTTTTTTAAATAATTGGAATTAGATTCGGGGCTGGAGAGAAAGCTGGAGATGGCTGATAACATTTTGACAGTGATGAGTGAGGCTTTAGGAAATAAATACAGCCAGGATTATTGAAGTCTTTTCAGCAGCAGAGCCCCCAATTCAGTGGAAGCATATGAAAAAATATTTGCCTTTTTCAAGTCACCTAATCACTCTAGAAAGCTGGCAGCAATTCAAGTGATGTACACTTAAAATGTCAGCCCAGATTATAGATTTCAGCCTTCAGAATGTGCTGTTAAGAATAATTCATTTGTGTTTTTCAGCTGAAAAAATTTTTTTTTTAACCTTAAGCTTCTTTCTGTATTACTTGGGGGGCTTTTCTTATGTCAAGGAAGTACCAAAATAATTAATTCAATGAACAAACAACAGGCAAAGCAAAAGGGAACACAAAGTGACCAACACATTTTCTGGAAACCTACAAATATGAAGGAAGGAGGAGGAAAGCTGAAAAAACAAGGACTAAGTTCTGCCCACAGCACTGAAGATGTGAAATAAGTCCCAGGTAAAGCCAGAGCACAGCAATATAATTGAGGATTCCCTCAACTTTCAGCACAAATCTTTTCCATTTCAGTACATGAGACTTGAGCATCTTGCCAAACTGGGCTGGGAGAGGACAGTGATTTAATAAACTGTTATCATTGCTGACAGAGTTATAAATAATCCTCTGGGAGGATAAATGTCCTCACAGAAGAGAAGATGTGGTCTGGTTGTTGGCTTCTGCTGGGGCACCTCCCTTCCCATCTCTGCTTCATTTGCATAAATCCAGCTCTATGGTTGATATGCCCAAAATTTCCCTTTTTTTTTTTCTACAGACCTAATTGGTAGAGACCACACATACCTGGCAGAAGAAACTCCCTTTGTGCTGGCAGTGATCTGAAGATCTTTGTGTCAAAGTCCAGGAGAGGGCAAAGAGAGTCTTGCAAAATCCCTCTGCCTCAGAGGGAAGGGATAAATATATCCCCAGGATAAGGAATAAATCATTCCAGGCCTGGGGGTGGAGGGAGCTGGGTGGGATACCTCGTCCTGGGAGATCCCCACCTGGGGCTCCTTTGTGTCTTGGGGTTGGCTGGGATTCATCCCCATTAATAGCACAGGGCCAGCAGCTGAGATAGGTTCTGGTATCAGTGTTACCTTGGGTTTTTTTTTTTGGCTTCTTGCTTCAGTTTTGGATTTTCCCCACAATCCCTAACCCTGCTGAACCACATCACTGAGAAAAGCTTTCTTGCCCGGTCACTTCCATTACACACTCTTGGTTGTGGCAATTGTTTGTTGTCATTGTTATCCAACCTTGTTCTTCCACCACAAAGGGAACAAAATTAAATTAAATGCTTCATTTCCAATTTCAATTTTGTTGGCTTTTTCTCCCAGCCATTGGAATTCAGCTGTCCTCTCTCAGCTAGATTAAAGAGACCTTTAATATATGTTACTTTTCCTCAGTGAAAATACTTATGTGCTGTAATCAACCCTCTGTTTGATCTTTTTAATAAACTAAACAGACCAATTTCCTTACATTTATTTCTGTCAGACTCCTCCTACATTTTAAACAAATGCTTTAGCAAAGGAAAGCTGTGTTTCTTTGCAAAGCAGCCTGCTCTACTTTCAGCATCCATTCAAGCCTCTCAATACATCCCCTCCAAAATAATAATAATAAAAAAAAAGGCATTTTGAGGCTTGACTGCTTCAGCTACTCTCCATCCACCCAAGAGAAAAAGATGCCACAAAGCAACAGTGTTTTGGGCAGTAAAGTCATGGAGTTTTGCATGCCCTTTAGGGAGTTGTGTGTGGGGTGGGATTGACTGTGATTGTTGTGTGGACACTTGGATTTTGCACCAATTTCACTGCCCATGGATGCCACTGCTTCCCCAGTTGCTCTGCTGGAGGAACCAGTGGAGTCCAACATCCCCATCCCCACCAGCATCCGTGGTCCACAGCCCTGTGAGGAGGGAGGATTCATCTCTGAAGATAAAACAGACCCAACAAGGACTCCAAGGCCCCAAAAGCAGTTTTGCCCAACAGCCTGGCTCTGAGACAGCTGTTAAAAAAGACCAAAAAAAAAAAAATAACAAAAGGACACAAGGAAAAGCCCTGGTGCCATTGGGGTTTGAGCAGGGTCACCCTACAGCTGCGTGCCCAAAATTCTGGCTGTGTCTCCTGTCCCAGGTCTGGGGGTGGGAGGGATGTGGGGGCCATGGGGGCAGCCTGGAGAAGAAGAGCAGGGGAAAAGTTGGGCTGGCAGCAAATAAATCACAGTGCCTCAGTGCTGTCACTCTCTGCCCCAACTGGTTTCCACAAACAAAACTTCACTGTCCACTGACAAGAACAAATAAACCCAGTCGGGAGAGACTGAAATTCACAGGGGATCTGAAATATTTACCTTGGTACCTTATAAGGCTAAGAACCACTTTGCTGCTTTGCAGCCACTGAGAGAATAAAAAAAAAAAAAACAACCAAAAAAAAACCCCCACAAACAAAAACCACAACAAAAGCGAAAACCCCCAAACAACAACAAACAGAACAAAAAAAAAAAAACAAAAAAACAAAAAACACCAAAAAAACCCCAAAACCAAACAAACCACCAAAAAAAAAAAAAAAAAAACCAAACCAAAAATCTACCTAAAATGTTTGAGGCTTTTTTGACTAGCCCAACCTGTCCTGGCAACAGCATCAAAGCAGGATTAGAACAAGGTTTTAATTATACAGGCTTTCCCTCACTCTCAACCCCCCCTTTTCCCCTTCTCCCCTCCAAATCTCTTGCGTTTGATTCTGGAGATCAGTGGAGTCAGCCAGATATTGCAGTTAATATAAATGATTTCATTCAAGCTCCTCCACCAAAGACACAACGAGCATTTTAAAAGCCATGGGCAAAGCTTTTTGCTCTCAGCTGTGCGTGTTCACCAAGCTGTGCTGCTCCCTTTCATATCCTCACAAACCCCATTTTTCAAAATTACCTGCAAGAGTCAGAAACTCGTGCATGCCAACAGCTCCAGACAAATAAATAATGCACCCTGAGAGGAAATATCCATCATCTGCTGGGCAACAAATAAATCAGAGTTTAGCTGGGTTCTCTACTGGCTTTGGCCAACGCTCCTCAGCGATAAAGTAGCTGGAAAAAAAAAAAAAAATATGGGTGAATTTGTTTATTTAGTAAGCCTGAAACATGGTAAATGCTCTGGTGGGGAATAATTTCCCTTCTCTGAGTTTTTTCCTTGAATGCACAACTGCATCAAGCCTTCAAGTAGACAGTTGGAATAACTTGAAGCTTCCCAAAGCAGAGCTGTGACAGATTTGCATCATCTGGGAATTGGACACAGGGGGTTAATTGTGGCACTGACACACCAGGGATTACTCACTTGTGATGATCAAAGGGAACTCATCCAAAATAGGTGAGGCTGGAAGGGATTTAAATTGGGGATGGGTCTGACAGTTCAGTCTGATCTCAGCAGAAGAAGTTGGGTGTTTTGCTGTGCTGTGCATCAGGCAAATATTCAAATATGGAGCCTTGCATTAAACTCCAGATTGTTATAGCTGGGGATATATTCCTCAGTGAAAGAAGTTAAAAAAAAAATAAAAAAAAATTAACTTACTGGGCTTCAGCCTGGGTTACAAACTCAAAATTAGCTTTGCCAAAAGGTCATTTTTTAAAGGTAATCTTCCTCCACTTCTGAACCAAACTGTTTTGGGGTCACGTTCATGAGGATGAGAAAAAGGGAAAACTCCTGTCTGAATAGCTCTGTGTCAAGGTGACCCTGTTTTTTACAACTACAAAATTACCTGCCTGATTAACAAAGGGTGAGAAATGTGACTGCTGGAATCAAATCAGAAATAAATATGGTTTTTGGTTTGCTGCTTGTCAGAACCCTTATGAGTTTTTTAGAACAAACTCCTTCCCCACAGAGCCCTTCCCATTATTTTAAACTTTGTGACTCAGTGTAGTGCCCAGCTACCTCTACCCTGAGCATGAAATTGTGGATTATGGGGCTACTGCACATGGATTTATGCCTGAAAGTACCAGCTCTGCCTGTGTATCCTGTTTTCATTAGCAGATAAAAAAAAGCAATTGCACGTGTGTGTGTGTGTGTGTGTGTGTGCAAACACATTGGAGAAAACCCACTTATTTTCCTTCTTTGTTTTTTATTTTCTTTTTAAATCAGGGATTAGAGTTTGGGTTGGCTTCCCATCTCCAAGTCTCTGTAGATGTGCTCTAAACCACTGCCAGCACACTGGAGGTTTGGTACTGCCCATTTGTCAGTCAGCCCAGATTAGAACAACTCCCTCCCATGTGGCTTCAAGGAGTCCAGCCCAAGGGTTTTAATTAACACCCCAGTCATGGGCTGGGCAAGGTGGCTTTTTTCCCACTTCATGATTTTCAAATGCTTGACTTGTCTTAATGACATGACTACAATGCATCTATAATGGGGCTTGGTAGTTTGAGGGTTTTTTGGCTTTTTAAAAATTTATTTATTTGGGTTTTTTTATTATTTGGTGTAGGAGCATAACTTTTTACTATGGAATCCACCTTCAGGAAGGATGATTCTGGTCCTACCAGTCCTGCCCTGTCCCTTCCATCCACTCATGTATTTGCCCTGGTGCTGTTGATTACCCCTCCAAGTCCTAATTCTCCAGTTCTTTCTGGGTGGGTAGGGTGGTTTTCAAATTTCTTCTAAATGACCTCAGATTTGCCATAAGGAGTGAATGGAGGTCCTTGGATTCATAATTAGGATGCTTAACTATGAAGACAGTGAATAGTTAAATATTAAAAATAGTAAATAATTCAATGATGCATTAATGGTGAAGGCAGAAAGAATAATGAGCTTCACTGTATTTGTAAGGTAATAGAAGAAAACTTACAATTTTTTGTTTAAGGTGGCAGAGTCACTGACATCTTAACTACACATACACCTTGAGTACACAGAATTAATGGAATAGGTAGGAGAGTCAGGAGCAGCCAGACAACAGTTTATTTGGGACATGAGATTTTACTGCCTTTGGTATCAACCCATTCATCTACAGGGTCCTTGGGAAGAAGTGATGCCAAAAAAAAAAAAAAAAAAAAAAAAGAAAAAAAGCCAAGATGCTTCAGTTTAAAAAGGATGGAAAAATATTTTGCTGAATAATTTTATTTTGGGAAATTACTTCTTAACAAGAGCTGGTTTGGGAAGAAACTCCTCTGGGGAAGTTTCAAGAACAATTATTCTTTTATTTACTCTGTATCTCCAGTGGAAAGTGCTGTCACTGGGAGATGCCCTCTCAGCTTGCCCCAAAAGCCCAGCTGAAGGCTAAAGAATGTGCCTCCCAATCCAGCAAAAGACCTCAGCAAAAAAGGGGGTGTTTTCATCTGCCTTGACATTTATAAGGCATCTTTTCTCCCCAGCCCACAACCCACTTGAGGTCAGTCCACAAGCCCCCTTTTTTTTTTTTAATTTATGACCATTATTTGGTTTTTCTGTTGCATGAGGGCTCAGAGCCAACTTTCTCACTCCAGGGGCTCGTGGTGTGAATGTCTCCCAAGGAAGGGAAGAGCATCAGCCCCAGGAGCACCCATCTGCCTTGAGCATTTCCTCTTCACCCTCTGATTTGTTTCTCTCCAGCTCTGGTGGTGAGGCCACAACATTTTTTACCAAGGAAGGCAAAGGGGACAAAAAAGGAGAAAGTGGGGACAGAGCAACCACAATTGTTGCACTGCTACAGAAAGAGGACCAAAGAAATATTTGCAGACCTTCAGCAAAAGCTGCTGGGAGGGATCAGGCTGGAACATGGTCAGTGCTGTGCATCACAGGAAACTGTAAAAATCCTGTAAAAATCTTGGAGGTTACTTCAGGAAGCTTTGTTTAACAAAGTGATGAGATGTTTCATGATGACAGCTTGTCTTATGCTGGATATAAAGATGGTACTGGCATAAGAACTGCTTGCACAGAAACCCCACAGCCTCCATGGCACTGCATCTCCTGTGTCTGCAGAGCAATATTCCCTGGGAGCAGTTTTGGTGTCAGATAAAATGATGACAATTGAGGAGCAGCAGGAAGAAAATCCAGGATCCCCTACATGCAATATCTGGGTCTTTGCTGCTGATGCCAAATGGTCCCACTGGATGCTCAGAGTCCAACAGGGACTCTTGGCCACAGGGAGACCTGGATGAAATTTAAACTACAAAGGGGTTAAATTTAAAACCAAGTCCCTGTCTCCTTTGAAGCCTTCCTGACCCTTTTCCTTTGCATCTTCTTGGTTTTCCACTGATGAGGCCCCTGGGAGAGAGAAGGTTAGGGCCATGCCATAACACCATGGACTGGTGCTGGCAACTGGGGCCAACTGATTATGTGCATGGTCCAACTGGGAGCCATCTTTCAGTTTTCCCTGACAAGGATCCAAGCATCCTTCTGCAGACACAAGGAGGCAGGTCCAGAGGTGCAATTTGTCCATCAGTGCAACCTGTTATTAAGACATCCACTGCACAGCTCTCCTCCTCCCTTACTGTCCCATCCTTGCTTGTTTTCATGCCTCTAATTTGTCATCCCCAAACAGGCTGAGAATGTGAGAGAAGTGGGCAGGGTTTTTTTTTTTGTTTTTTTTTTGTTGTTTTTTTTTTTTTTTTAAACTGGCCTCTCTATTTTCACCTCAAATCATTCCTTCCATCTTAGTTTCCTCTGAAAAAAAAAAAAAAAAACCACCTCAGCTCCTTCATGTGTGGCAAATCAAGCCAGATCTGGCTGCTCTGGTTCACATTGCTCTGATAAACCTTCTGTGACAAAGCATCACCCAGGAGCAAACCACTTTGCTGTAGCAGAGACAGACAGAGACAGTCAAGACCAAAAATTCTGGCTTCTTTTGATGCCTTGGAGTTTGTTTTCCTCATCTATAGCATCAAGTCACTGGTTTGGGAAAGGGCCAAAGTCCCAGCAGAATGGTATCTCTGCCACCAAGATTAAAAAAATTTAAAAAAAATCATTCCTCCAATTAAGTTTTTTCCTTTGTCTATATAATTGTCTTGTGCTCTTTTTATTGGATTAATAAACCCCCTCCAGATACAGACTATTCCCCTCTTATTAGATTCTCTGCTTTCCTTTTCCCACAGTTTGAGCTGGAAGGTGAATGATTTGACTTTACGACACGTGCATCTGCTGTTGCAGACCCTCATCCTAAAAACACTCATAGGAATTGGAATTTTAAGTAATTATTTCAGGCAAAAATTGAAGCAGAAATCAATAGAGTCTCTCAATGGCAGCCTTTATCCCTCGTATTTAGCCTAAGACAAGCAGGGAGGTTAAAAGTGACTCTAACTGTAGCGTGGCCTTTTCTAACAGCTCTGCAACATCTCACCTCACAGGTTCCCTCAATAAATTAAAAAAGCTGAGTGACATTTTATAGGGGATTCTTCAGTAACAGTGCTTGGGTGTGCCTTTGAAAATGTGACACTTGATATGCCTCCTTCAGTGATTCTAAGGAACACTTGAATACCTTAAGTCCCAAGATATGAACTAACTATTTGCATAAAAAAGCAGATAATTAAAGAGCTGGATGGCATTCTGAGCAGATTTCTCAGGGTGAAATTGGTGCTTGAGAAATGGTCCAGAATTCCATGGTCGCTCACCAAATGGCTGGAGCTTTAAACATCTGGAATTTAAAACTTTTAACATCTCTTCTCCATAAATTTCAGGCACCTCAAGGTCTTTCCGCCACAACTACAACTTTCCTGACATGTTTTAGTGCTTGAGGTTAAAAATCACACTTTACCTCAGCTCTGTCAGGGTCAGATTTGTGGAGGGTAATTCTGTTGGACAAGATATCTTATTGATTGCTTCAAAATCTGTCACTTGAGGGGAAGAAATAAGACTTTTCCACAGTCCCTTTGAAGAAGAGGTTATTCAAGTGAACAAAAAAAAAAGGGCTGGCTCAGCTTGCAAGAGGGGGAAGAAAAAGCAAAGCTAAATTACCAGAACAGCATCTCAGCTCTTTGCTCTATTGCATTGTTTTGCAGACAGATTAAGTGAGGAGATTAGAGCCTTTGCCAGGGTTAGGACCAATCTCATCAAGACTTGAGCAAAAATTAATGGGGAGAGCCAATTTTCCCAGAAATCTCCAAAGACTGACTTTAAGAATGATGGGTTTTCCATTCTGCTCAGCACTCCATGGCCCAGTTTCCCAAAGCTTTTCAGTCATTCCCCCATCCCACTTTAATGGGTGGTATTTCCTATTTTGACTGGTACAGAGCTCATCAATACATCTAACATGTGCAAAAAGTCTTTTTTTGCCAAAGTCTTCTTTTCTCTTGCTCTCTCTTCATGAGGTTTAATGGGTAGAAGAAATGTCCTGGTTCCCATGTCATGCTCCACCTCCCATTTTGGCTTTTTTCAGACTTTTTCCTATGAAGGTTCAGCTACAATTAAAGTAGCAAGGTGAACTATTGGCATCGTAGTTCATGGTTCAGACACCTGAGTTCTTACTAGGGAAAAAAAAAAACCCAACCCAACCCAAACAAACCCAGCCCCTAAGGAACAAGGTTCCTCTTAATGGAGCTGGGTTCCAAGAAAAACTTGAGGTGTGGTCTTTCTGGAGAGAAATGTTCAAAAATTCTTTGCTTCTGAGTCTGGTTCGGGTCAAATTAGGAGCTGCCATAAAATACCTTTGTGTTTGTGGAGAGGTACCCAAAAGCTCATGCTTCTGGCATGTGTTTACAGATGGCACAAGCCCAGGGATGTCCCTTATGTTTATTGAAATGAACTTTGCTTTTAGAGAGGAAGAAAAATCTTGGTTATGTCTTGGCAGTGTGGAGTTTCTTTAAATCCTCCCTTCTCTTTGCTGTGGGGAGGGATGCTCATGGGCTGCAGCTGTCTCAGCCCTTTGTAGTCTTGTGGCCCTCTCAATATTCCTCATCTCAGAAGGTGGAGTGTCCCAGGCAGATGCACACTGTCAAGAAGAATGACAACTCTGTGGCAGGAGACCAACAGCCCTGGGCTGAGGAGCAGCAGCCTTGCTGTTTGTTTATTTGGTTCTGGCATGTCAATGAAGATGTATCAGAGCTCTCCCCTACCCATTGTGTTCCTCCCTGGCCTTGGCCCAGCAGAGAGCTTGCATGCATTGCACATGATGGCCCCAGCCAGGAGGTTTCAGGGAAGTTCCCTGGGTGTCTTCTCAACTGGGAGAGCTCCACAGCTGCTTCTGAAGTCCTTGTGAAGTTGTGATGTTAACCTCGATGTCCTGGCCAAACCCCAATGTAAGTAATTACAAACTGCCTATCTTATTTCAGCCCCCTGTGTTAACTGCATGGAGGTGTACTTTGGCTTTGGCATTTTTTTCTCCATTTTTCTGTCCTAAAAAGCTGCATAGCACTATTTTGTGCAAGTACCCTTTTGTCCAAGTGCCCTACATCATAGCTGTCCAGTTTGTGATGCAAACTTTGTTCCACAGAGAAGCAAAGAACAAATAAGTCTCCCCAGACTCTCACAGTATATAATGTTCTTCAGACAGTGGAGACATGACTTCTCCACTAGGTCTCTGCCTCCTGACAGAGGATGAATGAGTCTGGGAAGTAGGTTGCCCTGTTCCAACTATTTCCAGCTGATGGATGGCTCTGTAACACTGTTAGCAAAAGCCATCATTCAGAGCCCTCCCAACAGCACTTCCCAGCACATGGCTGCCTCCAAGTCAGGGACCTGCAATCAGCCTTTTGCCACCAGATAAGACACAAGATAAAATCTCCCTCCCAGCCAGTCACAGTGTTCGTGGTGCTCACCGAGTCTTGGATGCAAGAGGGTATCTCACAAGTTTGAGTGCATTATTTCCAGCTGGTGTTCAGCTTGTGTCCTCAGTGGTCTATAGCAATGGGGCAAAAAAAAAAAATAAACTGTCTCCTGAGTAGCCCAAAAATTAGAATAAATTTAGAATAAATCCCCCCTTCTTGCTAACAAAGAAACTTTGCATAGCCAAAACTTTCCTGAGCCCTTTCTGCTCTTTCAAGCTGACTCTGCTTTCCCTGCCACCAACCAGCCTGTCACTCTGCCTTATCACACCCTGATCATGCAGAGCCCTCCAGACTTCCCCCAGGTCTTAACATCCCTGACCCTTGCCAGACAGCACAGGAAACACATAATAAAAAAGTTACTAGAACCGCTCGGTGCAGTAAATGTGGGGACATTTGTGCAACCTGAGAAAAACCACAGGCACAGCTGCCCAAAGCCAAGACAGTTACTCACCTTCAGATATTTATTATTCCTTCCTTCCAACCTGCTTCCTCGCTGCCATCTGTCTCCCAAGTAGGAGGAGTGAATTCCAGGTTATTCCCCTGTGCTTAAAATGCACAAAGACAACGATACAAATGGCAAAATCTCTGCTGGGAAGTCATGGGCTTTTCCTGCTGGCCACCTCATCTCTCTGCTTCCCACCCACTCCCAATTTTGATGCATTTTCTTCAAAAATTAGGACCCATCTCTAATAAAAACAAAACATTTTTCATGTTACTATAGCAGGAGGGCTGGAGATGGGTGATGTGGCAGGATTCAGTGATGCTTGGGAATTTGTGTCTGCCCCTTATGACAACCTATATCCAAGTGTATCAAAGTCCTTGAGAGGATTTTGCAATCACAGATCACCTTTCTACTTGATTCACTTCTGCTCAGCTTTTTTTTTTTTTATTTTTTTCTGACTGATGTGAATCTGATTGCCTGAAACAGGGTTAGCAGAACATGAGAGCTGGTTGCAGAAGGGCTGGATTTTGACTTCCAGTTTAGTCTCATTTTGAAAACAGCCTGAAAAATTGCATTTTCCCACTTGGACATATCTAACTCAGGAGTGAAAATAAAATAAGTACACATACACAAATGTGTGTGCAGTTCTCCAGCCAGGGCAAGCAGCTGTAGTCTTTTTGGGAATAAATGTTTTTCCTCTGATTCATCCTACCTTATTTTGACCTGCAGCACCTTGGCAGCATGGCATCAGTGGGAGATCCTACAACCAAAGCAGGCAATGGCAATGTCTCTACAGATTCAGCACTGGGAAGACAAACCTCTAATGCAATCACATGTTTTTTGTCGTGTCAGGAAGTGCCTGAAATCAAAAGTGACTGTGTTTTGTTAGAGAGGAAATAAGAAGCCTGAATCTTTCCTCTCCCACATCCAGGCACCCCCTCCCCATCTCCCCATTATGCTGCTGAGGCACTAAAGGCCATACACATGAAATCTTACACTGAACCTGCTTCCTTTTTCCACGTCCATGTAATTTGCCACATCAATGCAGCTCCCACCCTAGGATCTGGAAATTCTGTATCCCTTTTCAGAGATGGCCCTTTGATTTTTCTTGGACCCAGCTGCTGTGTTTTTAAGCCTAAGATAGCTGCACAGGAGCAGGAAATTCTGTAGACCCCACTCTGTCTCAGGAAAAGGAGATGGAGCCAAACTCATATTAGCTCTTCCTTTTCATTTGTGAGTGTTTAGAAGGAAAAAAAAAAAAAACCAACAAAATCACCAGACACAAGAGAGGTCCAGACACAGGCATTTCCATTTAAGTTCTTTACTCCTTTTCTCCCTTCTTATCCTGTCCAGCACAAAATATTTCCACACATAGTGGCTGCCCAGTTTGAGAGCTGCCAGTAGGCAGGCAGAGGGTCTCTCTCTGCAGAGCAGCCCATGGGGAAGCAGAAAATTTTTTAGTTCTAGACAAGTTTTCAGCTTCAATGCACGAATCAAATACCTGCATCAAATTATTATGTGCAGCTGTGAAAATGATGATCGTGAAACCTGATTACGATTCCCCCCTCCTCCTCCCAAAGGTCAGTGACAATATACAAAAGACCTTCCCTCCTCTAATGTAAATATTTCATGAAACAAAGATGACTTTCTCCACAACCTCTGCATTCGTCAGGGAAGGAGGTTGGACAGTGCCAGCAGAGTTCAGAGCTCACGGGAGGTCAGGACAGAGACGAGCTGTTCTCTTGGCAATCGCTCACTGAATTTTGGAAGCGTTGGGTTTTTTTTTTTTTTCCCTTTGGCTGCTTGTCCCTCTCACCTCTCACTAACCATTTCAAGACAAGTGGTGTTAATCTCTTAAGGATTGTTTTGTTTTCTAACAAACAAACTTTGAATTTGACCATGAGCATTGCCACTTTTCCATGCAGTGCAAGCCACAGAACCCTCTACCTTCAGAAATTTTTGTTTGCCTGTAAACAAGCACCATGGTTCCCCTAGACAAGGGATGTTGTAACAACACATAGACAGAACATGGAGACCTCCTGCTCGTGGTTTAACAACAGAGCATATTTCAGCTGAGCAGCACTGGTTAAACTTTCATGCTCCAGCCAACAACCCATTACAGAAGATGCAATCTGAACCAGATGGGCTCAGGTTATAATACTTTAGGTCCCTCACAGTGAGCTCCAACCTTAGGTTGCATCTGAAGTCTTCCTTATCCATTTGCTGGAGTGAATGGTTCTGCTTGTAGAGTAGAAGTGACACACACCAGTAAAGTATTAGAGAATTAGCTTTTAAAACATGTCTGGAGCTATAAATTGAACTGGATGCAAATGCTTTCCGTATGCAGAGCATCTGCTGCTGCTGGGCTTTCCAGGCAGCCTTTACTGACAAAATGTCAGCTTGGACTTCTGCTCAGGTAGCTCCTCCAGGAAGCTGGAGACCTGGGTTCAACCCTTTCCATGGCATGGACTTCCTTTCTTCCTTTGGGACTAGCAGTCTGTAATGCCAGGAGTGGCAGATGGAAACATGGAAAATATGGTGGGGTATGCACAGGGATAGGATGAGTTCACTTTGCTCCATCTGCCCCATGATTCCCACCACCCGTGGGGAGTAGGAGCTGATGAAGGTGGTGGGACACAACAGGGATGTAAAGAGAGACAAGCATGGTATATTCTGGATGGACATCTGCAGGACTTTAATCTGAGGACTCTGCCAGCCCGCAGAGATCAGCCGTGGAGCCCACAGGTAGTAAAGCAGCATGATTAAACAGCAAGGAGTGGTACCACCTCCGCTGCCCTCAGGGTTTTCTTGTTACAGGATGAAAGCCCCGGAGCTGCTTGTGAACTTGGGCCTTTGGATTGGCAATTTGCTGGGCTCTCTGCCAAGCCACCAGGCCAGATGTTCCTGACGTCGTTTGAAAACCACTGTCTCAGTCAGTAAACATCACATCAGTCCAAGCTCAAACCTGATTAAAGGAAACTTTGGATTTTCCACTTAATGAAGAAGGGGTGAAAGGTAGGAATGTACAAGAGATTGCTTTTAGCCAAGAACGAATCAAGAAAGTCAGTGTCTTTATTTGACTGACTACAACTACTGTGTAACTTCAGACTTGGTGCAACTTCAGTGTAACGTGGTCACCGGCAAGTCGAAAAAATGTTGGGTTTCAGTCAGAGGATCCTCCCAGAGTTCATCTGGTTCCTGGGGCTTATAAATACTCACATTTCTTCAGTGAAAAAACCTGGGCTGGAAAATTGACCCAGAACAAGCTGTTTGTGGGAAATTCCTGCTCCTTATTGCTTCCATTCCTGATGCTACCAAGATAACTGCCTTCTCCACTGTGGTGCAACATCTACTTGAGTCCAAACACAAGCCAAAGAAAGATATCCAACTATTTTAGAATGACATAAAAATTATCTGCTGCTTCTCTTTTGAAAACCTAAACAAACCTGCAGGCAGTTCTAGTTGGGTATTTTTCCCCTCTTCAACTCTTTATCTTCTGCCTGTAAGAGGAGACCAGGGGTTGGACAGCCTGTCATGAAAGCACTGCTTTGAGTTGATGTTGTTGAGGTGGCCTCCAAATTGTGGCTTTTTCTCTCATTCTTACACCAACTCTTCTGAAGATGCTCCTGGGAGGACATTTATCTCTGCATGTTGGTGAAACACTCCCAGTAGCAGTCAATGAGAATGTTTGCAAAGACACAGTGCAGATTCATGCTAATCTGCCCCACTTTGCAGTGACATTGCAGTGATATTTCCTATTTTTGAGGGGTTTTTTTTTAATATTTTGCAGATATATCCTAATATACTTTGCAAATAGGTATCCAAATATATTGGCGACCTCTGTTTCTCTGTTTCCAGTTTTTTACTGGGATGACAGCAAGTGGAGGGGAAATGGATTTTTCATGTTAATATCACACCCTGCTGTCTGGAGGGACTCTCTGTGTGATAAGATGTTTTGATGCAGATTTATTGTAACTGATTCCAGAGCTTGAGCTGGGTCCAGCATGTCCAGCAAATTTAATACCTCTCACCCCTAGAGGTCTGTAAAAATGGTTAGGAGAAAAGGAAGCTTGTATGTCAGCCCAATATCACTGCTCTGCCTACCCTCCTGGCAGGGCTTTGACTTTTTGATTCTGTTGAACTTAAAAACCTGAATGTTTTTATTCAGTGCAAATCCTCATGAGTATAAAGTGAAAAGAAAAAAAAAAAAAGGGCAAAAAAAAAGCCCTGCCTGCATTTGAGATTCGAGTTAGTGCATGCTTGGTTACACCTTAGACAACATTTGTTTGATGACAGCTTGGACCATATCAAAAAAGCTTCAGGATTTGATGGGTAAAGCAAGGAGGGGAGTGTCTGGGATGGGTGATACTTCCATTTGCTTTGTGCTCAGCTGAACCCATCAACTTCTTCCTCTTGGTCTTCCAAGACATGGCTTGATGATTATTTGATTTTTAACATCTGGTAATAAACTGATGGGTTAACTCTTCCCCCATGAGGCCTGAGAGAGGTGGAGAAAAAGGAGAATTATCATTGCTAAGTGCTGCAGGGACTCAGGAGTCATGCTTGGAGCTGAGGAGCCCTATTCAAAGTACTCAACATTTTTCACCAATCTTCAAGGGGTTGGCAGAGGCTGCTGTGGAAGGAAGAGATACCAGGGTCTCCTGCCCATCTCATTGCACAAAACCAAGGGGACATAAAGGCACAAAGCTCTTGTTGCCCAAAGCTCTACCTGAAATTTTGGCAGCTGAAGATGTGGCTCCCAGCCAGAAGGGCATTTGCTGAGGTAACTGGGAGAGCAGGTTTTACTTCTCTACAGAGGTAAATTTTTGGAAAGGTTTGTGCTAGAAACTCAACGGGCTGACTTGGCAGAAAAGCAGGGAATGTGGAGCAGAAGGGGGAGGGAAGGTGAGGGGCCCAGGAAGAGCAGGCAGCAGGACTCATCCTCACCACCCAGTGTCCTGCTGCAGGTTGTGTGTGGAAGAGCTGCCACAATCACATCTGAACATCACCTTAGAACATTAAAAATGGAAGCAATTCTCCACCATTGTCAAGGTTGGAGAGATGGCCAAATGCACATGACCGTGTTTGCACAGCCACACAGTCTGAGGTAGCTCCAGTTACATGGGAAAATCCCTTATCTTATTATTATCACTTTTTGTGATTTTCTTCCCAGGAATGGAGATATTGGGTAAATAAATATAAAAGTGAGGGGGAAAACCTTAAAAATAAATAAATAAAATTTTATGGAAGCCATAGGCAATTCCAGGGTGAGGATTCACAGCCCTAATTTCAGATAGTCCAGTGAGATATGTGAGCCTGGATCTGTATTAAATCTTTAACATGGACATAATTTATCTCACTTTCATTTTACTGTGTGCACCAGCAAAAAACCTTCTGGGCCCTAAACAAAGTGGTAAAGCAGATGAAATCAGATCAACTACTTGGTGAGAGTTAAAAATGACTGTAGAAACATCCAGAGACATTCAACAAACCATTAAATCCTTTTGTTCCATAATGGCCAAGCCGATAGGAGAGAAGTAATTTATTGAACTACTTTGTCCTCCTCATGCACATGTGTGATGTAAACAGAGAGATAATAAACAGCAGCTGGGGATCCCTTTTTCATGCAAAAGGGAACTTGTTTGAAATTTTTCTTGCTCCCAACTGTAAAAATGTTTACTTTTTTTCAGGCCAGGACAATAGCCTTCCTCTCCAAAACAACGTTAATCATCCTGAGTGACAGAGAGATGAAAAGGAGGGTGGAAGCTTCAGCCCTTTGTGAAGGTTTACACCAACCCCTTGGACTCAGACAACGTCAGTTCAGTTTACTACAGGTTTTTATGTAAGTAGTCAACGCTGCTATTAACAGCTGGACTTCAAAGTTGGGATGGAGCAGGAGTCTCGGGGTCTGTGCAGTGTTACTTTTTTCCCCCCTCCCCGCCCGTGTAGTCATTAACAAGAGTTGGTTTACACGAACATCAAGTGCTGATAAGGATGTCTGAGTATTGACACAGAAATTGCTCAGTAAAGAGAGCAATTTATAGGAAAGCCAAGTGTAAGACATTAGTCATGCACTATTAGGGGACAGCAAAGTTCTGCAGAAGGAGCTTTTGAACTCAATTGGACTTGAACTTAATAAAAGCAAATTCCAGAGGAGGCGTTTGCTTTATGTTGGCCAAACATATTAAAACAATATTGTTCTGGGGGTAATAATAGCAATTCAATTAACCTAATTCTACCTTCATTGGAAATAGAATTATTCTGAACCATCAGAATTTAATTGCAAACTTAGAACTACAGAAGAGGGTTGAAAGTTGAAAAGGGGTTACTCCCTAATATTCTATAGGCTGATAAATGAAAAATTGCAAAGGATTGCTGTTATTGTGGCAAAATAATTGCAGTGTAATAATATTTGTAATTGAATATAATAGAAATAATGATAGAAAGAATATAAAAATATAAATTGTGTAATAATAAAAATATTGTTTTTTATTTAATTGGCATCTTCAGGCAGAGAAACCAACCCCAGGAACTAAGTCTGATTGACACTGCTTAATTTTCATTGTATTGGAAATTTTTATTTTAAAAAATATTTAAAATTTTATTTTAAAATTACCTTCTACTCAGAAAACCCAACAATATAGCACTGAAGTCACATTTAATATTGAGATTTAAAACCAGCTTAGGAACTTTTCACAAAACATGTTTTTCACTTGTAGAACTCATTGCCATGGGATTTTATGGAGACCAAAAGAAAAAAAAAAATAGTTTAAACCTAAGAAAAAAAATTCTATCAATGACTAATTAAAGTCCAGATACAGATTCCAGAGCAGGAAACCCCATACCTGCTGACTGCCAGAAGCTGAGCAAGTCCAGAAGTAAAAGATTGTTTAAGACATCCTGCCCGCTGCAATTTTTTAATTGAAGGTATCTTCTGGTCCCTGGTAGAACCGAGGTAACAGAACAGACAGACATTTACTCTGACCCTAAATAACAGGTTAGAGTTTTCTACCACTTGATGGGGATTGGATTTACCTCTTCCAGACTATGAAAAAGTGTGGAGTTTGTGCTATAAAACAGCTGCAAGGGGGCTTCCCAGCATCCTTCCCTGCAGGCTGGCCCAGTTTCTGGGATGATGCTTGCTCATGCAAACAGCAAAATCCACAGTGAGTGGTTTAAAAAGGAAAAATACTCACAGGTCCAGCACGGACCCGGGGACAGGGGTGAATTTTGGGACCTCAGCCTGGGTACCACAGTGCTGGGATGCAGCTGGCTCCCTGCGGATGCTGCGCTGGGATCGCTGCTGGGGGTGCTCCACGTCCTCGAGGTGCACCCAGAGGCTTGGATTTTGAGTGTGACAGCACCTGTTAATTGTCCAGTTAGGTATTACCTATTAAACATTTACTGCCTATTTCCTGTACATGTCTGGTGAGGCTAGCAGGAAATTTAGAACAAATTAAGCAGCAGCTGTAATCCCTCACACTTCCAACAGCCCCCAAGATTATAAAATACTAAAAATCGATGTCACAAGCAAGAGACACTTTTAAAGCAGCAAACTTCCACTCTATCCCCAGCCTGGCCAGCCCAGGAGGTTAAATTACTCAGCTGGTATCTCTCCTCTTACGCTCCCTGTCTCTCCACCCACACTTTTGGTATGTTTGATGGGGCTCTTTCATCCCCCCCCACTGTTCCCACACAATTTCACATGTGGTCTGAGTGGGGCACTTCCTGCCGTTAAAAAAAGCAAAACCAAGACCCCTGCAGAAACAGCCTGCATGCAGAACACCCAAGTTGACAGAGTGTGAGAGAGAAGGACTAATCCATACCAGATGAGCAACAGCAATAGCCCTACTGAGCCAGGCCAAACACAGAGCAGAAGACAGAACAATCCTTTTCTTCCCCCCCAACCCCCCTCCTCCTCCTCCTCCTCCTCTTCCCTCTCTGCTCCCTCTTCAAGTGGACACTTCAAAACACTAGAAAAATATTCCAAGGAGCATGGCCCTAACTTTAAACCGATATTGTTTGGGTTAAGTTGCCTACCATGCAATGTTCTTTCTTCACTTTCAAAATAAACCCTAGGAAGCATTAATGCAAATACTATATAAACACACATTCATTCCTACATTTTAAAATCTGCCCCGGCGCTCAGGCTTTGGTTGCTGTTTAATTTGATGCAAGAACCAGATGTATCTTGAAATTGCAGATCTTCACAACCTCCTTACATGTAAACAGGAGGAAATCTGATCCATATCTGAGACAGAGACCTCCAGAAAGCAGGGTAAAGGACTCGCCTGCTTGTCCCCAGCTTTGGGATGTGCTTATCATTGGGTTTATTTCATCCGAACTTTGAGTTATCAGATGGAAGAAAGGAAGTGCACCAGAGTCAGATTTTTTTGGACAAAACTCAGTAACAGCTTTTAGATTTTTTTTTTTTTTTTTTTTCCCTCTGACAGTAGTTGACTAGCTGAGATCTGTTAAATATTTTATTTGCTGGTATCAGAAAAGTTAACCCATATTTTCAGCAAAAGAATGGAGAAGGAACCATCTGAAATGTAAAACTAGTTGTGATACATTTTAAAAATAACATTAAACAAGCTGTGAATAAATACAAACATAAAATTTATACCTTTATTGAGTGATTATTGAGGACATGGTTTAGTAGTTAGCTTATGGTGTTGGTCAAAGGTTGGATGGGGTGATCTTGGAGGCCTCTTCCAACCTAAACCATTTTGTGATTTTGTTATATGATTATTCTAATTCAAATTAATCTTTCAACCATCTTTCTAAAGAACACTCTTCAGCTCAAGGTATTGAAAACCAATTTTCTGGATTTGTCAAAACATTCTCTTCTTACAAATTAGTTAAATACCTAATATTTTCAATTCTGGACCTTTTCTGCAGCCCTGAAGTGTGGGTATAAGACTTAATGAAAAAATATTCACAAAAGCAGTGAAAGGTAATCTTAGGGAATTTTTTTGTAGAAAGGCATTTTTCAATTGAAAGAAATCTCTTGAAAAAAATTCTACCACGTTCACATAATATTTTATAAATTAAATAGTTAGTTGGGCATTTTAAAATTTAGTTTTTTACTTGCAGATTGAGGTGTGTGCTCAAAACTCTTCCCCTTCACAACGGGCCACATCGGATAAGCTGTTGTATCCCTCCCAGATATTGGTCCCCTGGACCCTTGGCCACCTGGAGCTCCCCAGAACCTCAGCAGAGCATCTCAGTGTCTCATCTGGACCCTGCTAAGTTGCAACGTGGTCCTCCACAGGATCTTTCCCTTTTTGAAGCCCCCAGCTGAAGCAAATTCAGGTCTCACCACCCTAACCCAGAGTGCAGAGAGAGTTTTGAAGGATGGAGCATCCCATCATGTTACACACTGAGCAGTGAAGGAAAAACTTGACTTCCTTTGAAGAAAACAAGCTCCTGTTTTCTGTAGTAGCTCAGGACTTCACCTCCCTCTTGGGTGAAATCCCAGCCTCTAGAGGAGACATTTCTTATCTCCACACCCTTCAGAGGTCCTTAACTTCTACAGGGCTGAATCTACTCTGGTTACTCGTGGATCTGCCAAAAATGATGCATTTCCCACAGAAAGAGCTAAACAAAGCCTACTGGGCCACATCTCCACTTCCATAAGAAGTGCCTGGATGTATATTTACACAACACTACACCTGATGACAGCTCCAGAGCTGTTACACTCTCACCAGCAAACACTTCCCATTAAAGCTCAGCTCTGTTACACGTTCATCCCAACACAACCCAAAATCCACTTTCCCTTCCACATCCTTTCTGGGCAAAAGGAGTGGGGAAATTCCCCAAAGAGGGTGTACCATTGCCTGGGAGCTGATCATCATCGTGCTCCCCATCACTTGAGGAGGACAGGGGTGCCCAAATCAATGGCTTCAGTGCTGCTGTAACAACATTCATGGCTGAGCAGCTTTTTATTTCTTTCTCTTGCTGTCTCGTTGCTGGCATCTCATGAGCAACACTGTGTCATCTCTCCTTTCCTCCAGAAGGACCTTACCTCCCTCCTTTGGACTGTCCTTCAGATGGAGGATGTCAAGCCCAGCCATGGGGACCACAGCTACAGGGATGCACCCACTCCACCTCCTCTGACACCCACCAAAGTCATGTCTGTGGAACAGCAAGGGTTAATGAGGTCTGTCCAAAACAGGTGGCTGCTTCAGTCATCCAATTCTGGCTCAGTCAGGGTTTGGAGGTGAGGGGGGAACAGCTGGGACAGGAAGATTGAACAAAGCAATTGGGGGAGATGAAGCTGGTTCCTCTGTTGCTGGAGGAAAGCAACAGATCTCCATTGATTTCCATTTTCTATCCACAGAAAAGCAGTGGGACTGATTTTTCCCCTCTCACCATGGTGGGATAGGAGTCAGCCTCTTGATGCTGAAGATCTGCACTAGGAAAGGCTGTATTAAGCACTATAGTTTGCAGACATTTGCTTAATATTATCTCTGCATAAACATTCATTGTGGTTGCCCCAGAGAAAGTGGTTTGAGAGGAAGGGGAGGAAGCCCCATACCTAATTGTCCTAGAAAAAAAAGCTAGGAAACCTCTGTGGTTCCTGGTCCTAGGAATATTATCCCATAAATAACAATGGCCTCAAGGTTGAAATCTCCCAATAGGCATTGCCACTGAGGTTTTTCCATTTGTTATGAAGAGGACTTGTTTTGGTATCTTCCCTTTCTGATCTTCTTTCTTTTCCTCAAGCCTGAGCCTGCTCGTGCTCCTGAAAGCTCTGAAGACACAACAGTGGTCCCTGTTCTGCTTCAGAATGTGATTCACCAAAACAAGACCTGTGCAGGGCCAGATCTTTCATTATTAACGTTGATGGATGAAGTTTTGAAATTATTAAAGTCTCCAAATCACCCACACAAATGGGAGCAGCCTTGTACCCTGCAACTGGAGCACTAAAAAAACCTAACCAGCTAAATATTACATATATGCATACATACCTTGGGTCCCACTTCTCTTACCATTGTTTATTGTGCTATCCCACTTTTATGTAAAGAAGGAAAAAGTTCACTGGCAGTTGCTCTTTCCTAGGAACAAAACCCCTATTCTACATTTTTTAAAGCCTGCAGCTGAATAAACGAGAGAACCTGGCCTTTCTTTAGAGGCAGGGGCTGTCAATATTATATGATGCTGGAGAAACACAAGGAGAAGTGAGGCAAGGAATGAAACACCAAGATTTTCTGTTTCAAATACCAAATGTTTGAAGGCAGTGTTAGGCTGTGCCAACACGCTGAGGAATGAGTGAAATGTGAAACACGATCTCCCTAAGAATCTGGAAGACACAGAGGCTGGATTCTCAGAGTGTTGCTATTAAAAGCCCATTTGAAACTCCGGCTTCTCCTTTGGGAGGATAAAAAGCAAAAAAGAGTTTGCTGGTAAAGATTATATTTAATTCCATGTTTAGGATGCCTGGGCAGAGTAGCAGGAACAACAATATTCCTTGGTGTTTCTTCTCGTTGGGCTTTCTGCAGATAGAAACTAAGATTTTATTATTGTTGTCATTGGTTCGTGGGGCAAGGAGGTGCCTTTCTCCCTCGGGTGCACGAATGGCCAAAACGTCATTAGTTGCAATAATTAATCTTTGCTTCTGTGCAGTCTGGAGAAGCAGTGGCTTTATTGAATAGCCTTCTATTTAAATGTAAGCCAGATGCTGTTCTCGTAGCCATCACAAACACAAACTATTAGTTTTAGTTCAGGTCACGGCCAGTTTAGTTATTTGAACTTCTCTAAATGGTTGTGCCTCCCAGCTCTCCTGCTCAGTGAGGCTGGGGCACTGACTTTAAAGAAGGCAGAAGATGATAATTTTTTTAAACCAAATTTTAAAGCCAGCACTTTACCAAAGTGCTGAAGTTTTCAGTTTAATCATACCAATATATTAAACTTCTCTTTTTAACTCCTGGTGTTTTCTCTCAGTACAAGTGTTTGGAGCACACTTGTATCCATGGTCAGGTGGAGCCAGTCTTTGTGTCACAAATACTCCCTCCCGAGGCAGGAGAACATTTTTTGAGAATGTATTTCATACTCCCAAAGAGTATGCAAAGCCCATTGACATAGATTTCACAGAATATCAGAATGTTTAAGTTGGAAGAGACCTCCAAGATCATCCAGTCCAACCTTGGACTAACACCAGAGCCAACTACAAAACCATGTCCTTAAGGACCAGCTCCAAATGCCTTTTAAATACCTCCAGGGATGGGGACTCCACCACTGCCCTGGGCCATTCCAATTTCACAGACACTTTATCCTTACAGCTCCACACCTGACTAATCAGTAAAAAACATTTGCTGGTCAAAGACCTGCCCCAGGGATTGCTCTGTGGGAGGAAGGAACACACACAACCTCTGCCATTCCTCTGAGACCATCAATGGGAAGAAAACTTGGTCTGCAAAGAGCATCAGCTCCAGCCAGACCCACATGAGCAGTGGGTGATGTTTGCAGGACAACTGACGTGCAATTGAGATGTTCTCTGAGCTGCTGGTGTCTACAAAAAGCTCCAGCTCCTGCTGGGTTGGAGCTGAGTGCAACAACCCAAATTTATTGAAGCAGATGCCTCGTGTCCAGAACTGTATCCAACAAGCTTTCCTTTGCATATCTGGGTATTGTTATCCAAGGGATGACACGAAGGAACTTCTTCCCAGCATTTTGCCAACAGAGGCTTGCAGAGGAGCAGTGTGCATGGAGGGGCTGGCTCTGGAATCAGTAGAGCTTGAAGCATGTACAATGTTTTCCAATTTCCTGATGGGTTCCATGTAATGCAAGCAGAATTTAACTTTTTAACTAGGTCATTAAAAGTGCTGGCAAGAAGGTGTCAGTCATGTCACTGAGCTGGTTGCTGCATCACTTAAATTGCTGTTAATCAATAGCATCTTGGAGTTGTTTTGCTCCACTAAGAGGTTCCAAATGGCTTGATGCTTAAGTGAAAACAAAGAGATTTCTTTTCCCCTCAGTCTTCTTTTCACACTTCAGACTGCACATTTAAGATCTACATTCTGCATCCTGAGATCAGATGATCTGGATATAACTAATGCCTGAGAACATTTGTCTCCTGCCTCACAGAAATGTGATCATCTGATTCTTTCTGTTATTAGAATAAAAAAGAAAATATATTAAAATTTAAACTCCATCACTGGTGGAGTAGTAGTGACATGGGTGTCAAATTCTGTGAAGGATGGGAAGAAAAGGAAGCCCTGGGACTTTATCCCAAAAGTAGATCAAAATCTAACTGTTCAAACAGCTACATAATTACTGTAACCCATTACTGAGATGAAGTGATTTCATCCTTGCTGTCCCATGAAACTGTAGCTGTCCCAGCTATTGAATGGTGAGGAACAGATGGAAGGGTGTCAAGAATGAGAATAAAAGTAACAAATAGGTTAAGAGAAAGGAACGGCGCCATCCATATCATAAAACCCTGCTCGGGTTCTCATGTTCAGATAAATCTTGATTTTGTAATGAGATAAGATCAGAGCCCCCTGCTTTGAGTTTCACAAGTGATTAGATCATTGATGAATGGGGCAGGGGATGGGAGAAGGGAGGAAGGGACATCTCTGAGAGGCCTTAAATGACCTCTGCGAGCTTTGATAGAGGCAGAAAAGCCCAGCTAGGTAATGCAGGATGGGCTTTGGGTTCATTGCTCATTCCAAAATTAGTTCAATTGGGAGCAAATTTGCTGAAGCCCATCCAAAGAAACTTAACAGAGAACCTGGAAGGGTAAAAAGCCCCTCAGGAGAGTGGAACAGCAATGTTCTTCTGTTGTTTTTCTCCACAGTCTTGCTGTCCACCTCCAGGAACGGTGGAGTGAGGGAAGGACTATGGCAGGCCCTGGGGGGGGGAATTGTCTGCAGAAAGCTCAGGAGAGTTGTTAAAAGTCCTCCAGTAGTGTGGTTGAACCACAAAATTATTTCCCCTTTGTTGCTGAGTGGGAACAGCAGCATCTTCTTGCCTCCCATCCCAAGTTCACCATTTGCAAGACCATTCATTCATCTGCAGATCCCACTTGCCTCCCTGATGTGTTTTTTTTTTATTTGTACCACATTGCAGGAGCAAAGCTTTTTCTCAAACAAATAAAACCTCTTGAGATGGCCATGTATAAACGAGCAAGACCTCTCTTTAACAAGCAGGAAAAACATTCAGCTTCATTTTGGGGCAAGGCACCCACCTATTCATCTTTCTTCACCCCGTTCCTTTTAACCCTGAAAATACCCCCAAGCTCTTGAAATCCTCAAGGTATATTGGCAATGCAGAGGTCAGTAACTCGATCTCAGTGCTAAAAAGACACTCAGAGTTCTGGAGGGTAAGGGAAAGCTCGTTAATGATTTTAGCAGATGAACCAGAGGGGGAGGGGGAGAGGGTCAGCTGGTAAATCCCATACTACCCTACAGAAGATAACCTTTGACTCCCCCTGACTCTCTGAACTGCACTGCCAGCAAAACCTTGAGTCCTTGTGGGACCAATAAATCCTTGGGTGTTCATATCAGAGATCCTATATCCCAGCTGTAAAACATGAGAATCACAGCCCAGTAGTTAAAAGTCATCTCTGATAAACCCACTGGCCTTCACTTACCATCAAGCTGGGATGTGGCACTGAAGTACCTCCCTTCAGAGAGGAAAAAAAAAAAATAAAAAATCCATTTCTGCACTGGAATTGCAAAATAACCAAAAAAACACATCCAGAGGCCAAGCACTGCCCTCAGATATGCACCAGCAGCTTGTGGAGAAGTCAATGAGCATGGGGAGTGTTTATCTGAGGGCAGGATTTGGCACCCAGCCCCCTCCATTTATTCAGACATGGAGCTTGGTGCTGAAGGCAACCAGCCCCAGCCATGCCCCAGTGTCCCTCAGAAAAGCAGTTCTATCCAAAGGAAAATAAAGAGCTGAAGTGGTGTTTGGGGTAAGAAAACCAAATGATATTTTTATTTTTATTTTTATTTTGAGGAGCAGGCAGCATCCGCAGGGAGAAAAGGATGTTGGTATTTGGAAATTTGTGTTCAAGGTGTGTTTTTTCCTTCCCAGAAGGAAGCCCTGATGTGATGCAACTGTTCCAACCAGCAAGGGCTTTCTCACCAACAGCCCAACCTTCCCATTGCAGGCTGGTGAAAAAATCTTTCTTCAGCCTATTATATCTATAAAGATATTATGATGGGTTTTGCATGAATTACCCAAGAGTTCCTCTCCTTTATTTAAATACATTAATATAACAGTGAAAGAAGTGATGCTGTGGAGAGCAGTCCTATTTATTTCATAGCTATTTTATTTCACTTTTGCCAAAGAATGATTTGCCTACTCCACTCAAACTATTTTTAATAAATCTAAGAAAAGATTAACAGTACTGGAAAAAAAAATCTGTTTAGCAAAGGAAAACAGTAAAAGTTTCAAAGATTTTGATTGTTTCATATTATGTCGTTGTTTTGGGTTTTGTGTTGTTTTTTTTTTTACAGTTACTTCTGTCATGGTAAAACAGCTCAATTTCACCAAATTAGCATTACCAGATCACCAGTGGCACTGCTTGTGGAACAGTGAAAATAAACATTTTACTCGATTTTATAATGTTCAATAATGATAAGTTCCATTTTATATCACAGAAATATGCCAGATTCTTGTCCAACTTCTATTTTCCAGTAATTTTTCTTTCCATTTCCCACATGATCATCAACATATGAACTAAAAAGAAATGAAGACGTTATGGAAGAAAGTAAGTATGAAGATCAAGGGTCATGAGTATTTGCTCTTGTGCTGAACCTGAAAGGAAATCTTCCATAAAAAAGTTTTTCCTGAAAGAGCAATGGGAAGCTAACAGGACCATTAAGATGGAAGATAGGATGCCTATAAAAAGTTATGTTTCAAAAAAGGATGTGGGAAGAAAGGGAAGCAGGGTAGGAAATAGTATTTTCAACCAGATTAAAGAAAGAAGCAGGTTTCCTAACTCTGAAAGCCTTAATTAGTCCCCTTTTAAAAGTTAAGCAAAATGGATTAATCCCCAAACATTGCATTAAATTTGCCAGAGTTCCTGCTTTTCTATTTGTGTGGGTGGGAGGCTGACAAAAGCCCTCAGCAGGGATAATCCTCGAGCAAGGACAGGAGCCCAGCAGCCACCGAACAACCATCAGGAATAAACTGGAGTGTGGAGCTGAGAGCAAACACTCCAATAACAAATTAGTTGGTGTGCAGAGCCCAGCTCCAAAGGACAACCCAACAATAACAAACCAGTGTGTGCAACCCAGAGCCCTCAAGAGCAACCCAACAATAACAAACCAGTTTGCATGCCTGATGGGAGAAAAGAAATTCAGCAAGGAAACGGGTTTCAGTCTGAATTTTCCAAGGGGTTATTATTATTATTATTATTAACAACAGAGAGTTAAACTATTAATGTTTAAATTAAGAATAATACCTCCTGGAGCCCAGCCCTACTCCCAGTGACTTTAACAGGACTAGGAATGGACCCAAAGTACCCTTAAGGGATTTGGCCAGTGAGGAGAACAAACTTTTACCTGGAACTAATGAGCCCACCATGGCAAATGGAAATTTTGTTCATCTCCGCTGGATAATGTGAGTTGGTCTTTATGGAGAAATGGAAACTGTTTAAATCCTGGCACCAGGACTGTGCCTGTGGTAACCTGCTCTCAGATGCTACTGGGCTGGATCAGGGTTAGATCACCTAAAGCGAGGATGCCTTTTCACCTCAGTGTTTTCCTGCTGGGATGAAATTCCCAGATGGGTCTTCAGATGGGATAAAAGGAGGTTAGATCCTCTCTGCAGCCAACATTAATCATGCCTTATTGCATGAGCCCCCTTCCAGCATTCCTTCACGAACACACACACACACACACCCATTCTATACATTATGGTGTAAATATATTATGGTTACATTTTCGAGTCCAAATCCATCATCTGGGCCTCCCTGTGCAGAAACCCTCTGTGTCAAAGCTGGCTCCCCCACACCCTGCTGAGCAATATCTGACTCCTGAGGTCCTGAGCACAGCCCAGAAATCTCAGACCCCACCAGCCTCTTCGAACTTCACAGCTTGAGCTCATCTCTGACACAATTTATACCTCCCAGATGCAAGCCAACTGAAACAGCAGACATCTATCAGAACTGAGCCTCAGGAGAAGGCACAGTTCATTGGAAATAGGGTGCTATCCAGCCTGAAGGATGTCCTTTAATAAATGAAAATGTTAGCCATTCTCTTGCTGCCTTTCTTAGTGAAAATAAGAAGAGCAGATCCGTATCTTCCCCCAGCAGCCTCAAAATAGCCCCTGTCTCAAAAATAGCCCCTGTTGTCAGTCTGGAATTCATGGGGGGGAGGCTGGATGGAGGCACCCAAAGATGCAGGAGCAGATCCAGCATCCCATGACTGTCATCCATCCAGCACAGCCACTGTCCTGGTATCTTCTGATCTTCTGGGAAAGCACCTCCATGAAGAGGACATTCTGCTGATGAAGAAGGCAGGGAAAGATCTGGATTATTTGTAAGGCAAAGCAAACAGTGTGGAAATGATGTGAGAGCTTTCTTTTTCCTCTTGAAAGACATAATCACTAATGTTATAAACCGTGGTTTGGCTCCCACATCATTTTTGCCCAGTGATTACTGCAGAGTCTTGATACAGATGAATTTAACTGGAAGCAGAATGCAGCTGAAGGTGTTTGGAAATCACTTTCAGTCTTGAACACTCCGGAGACCTGGCTGGGAATGGAGCAAATAGATCAAGGAAATGAAAAGGAACATTGGGGTCATTACTAGAGGTCAGGTGAGAAAAAGAAGAGTTGACCCTGATTAATCAGAAACACGATGCTGTTGAGAAGAGAAAATATTTTGGGGTTTAGACTCCTGGCAAACAACAAGAAAATACCAACAACTGCCATTGGTTGGATTTTTCCCTTCCAACCAAACCAGAGGAAATTCCTGAACTGACAATGAACAGGAACAATGAGTGAGTCAGTACCCTCAATGCCAGAAATTCTCTGGATTTCCTAACCAGACTGATGTCTGTGGAAGGTCAGACTGATACAGAGATACATTTCTGTAGAACTTGGGGGTTGAAGATAAGCCAAGTCAAGATGCAGATAATGAATGCAGAAATATTCCAACTACCCCTAAAAAAATCCTATCTCTTGAGAGAGGGTAGAAACCCTTTCTCCCTTATTTTTTCCTCAACTCTTTGCTCATTTATAGCATAATATTGCTATTAGCTTTATATGAAAGGTGCTCAGATGCTGTCTCTGATGATGACCCTGTAAACCACCTAAGAGGAGCTGTGGGAGGATAATGCTAAGAAATCCTGACTAAGAAATCCTAAATTTTTAGTTGATTTTTTTAACCTGTCTAGTCTGATTCCAAATTTCTTCCACCTTTTAAAATGGGCAATCCTTGAAACCAAAGATGTGTTAGAGTCAGAGGTAAAATTAATACTGGGTTTTTTTCAAGGGTGGTTATACCTTGTTTTGCTCTCTCCTGGGTTTATTCACGCTTACCTCTAATATTCATCCACATAATTGAGGATATAGGGTGGGAGCATAGGGCTGCTCTCAAAGCCACTCCAAATACAATGATATATATAAAATAAAATAAAAGATAAATTAATCAGCATAACTGGAAGCAGGGGTTCAAAATTCAGTCTGCTAGCAGCTTGTGCTGACTTTGCACCTAGGGGTGGCACAGATACACATTGACATATTGACAGTACCTCCTTAAGTGATGTCAGCCCAGGAAGTGAGGCAGAAGTGGGCAGCCAGAGGCTTTGATCTTTAAATCCTAATGGGAGTCTGCCCTCTGGGAAAAAAAAAAAAAAAAAATTTTTATTTTTACCATACGTTGCTCATTTGTTTTCTTGCTATGAAATAGAAAACTGTGAACTTTATCTATGCAACTTTTCTTCCCCCTCATAAAGTCCCAAAAATCCCAATTCTCAGTCCCAGCCTCACATTATTAATACCATTGCTAAACACACACACGACAGAGAGAGGTTCTGAAGATATCCAGACTCTCCAAGCAGATACACAACGGGATATTATTACTGGCATGCTACAGATCCTACTCCTTTCAGCAGCTATCAATGGAGAAGTGACCTCCTTGCAATGCCAGCATAACCAGAAACCACAGCTCCAGGCCCCTTTTCCAAACTGAAGTTTCCTAATCTCACACTACTCTACCAAACACACAAATATGCAACAATGGATGGAAAGAAAATAAGGTTTCTCTGTATGAGCATTGGATTAGAAAGGAATGGCTGGAAAACCTAAATTGTAGCACAAGAACATTCCAGCTCAGGGATTTGATGACACTGGAGCTAAACTCTGCTCCTGTGGTTTACAGTACCACCAGACTGGAGAATTTTGCATTAAAACAGCTTCATCCCCATTATCTCTGTGTTATTTTTCTCTGCCATAATCCGAGCACCTTCTGTTATGGTTAGATAAAGATGAAAAGCTAACCTGGGAAAAAACAAGTTGGTTTTATTGTTATTATTTGTTTCTATCTAAAATTTCAAAGGGTGCAGTGGGAGCAGAAGATATCCTCTGGAACACACTGTCAGGAACTGCAAGTTGATACAGATGTATTGATTTAATCGGCCTGTATGACACCATTTATTTATGCAAAACATCTGTGACAAAAATGTGGCACTTTGAAGGCCCAGTGATACGTGCCTGGTCCTGTCTTGCACGTGAAAATCTGTGATAAGAGCATCCACGTAACCTGGAAGAGTTGATTTTAGGGTATATTGACCTAAATTCATGTTTCCCAGGGTAGGTTGAAGTCCAGGCATCCTATAAGGGCCTTTTGAAGACCTGCAATAAATCTTAGATTTTAATTCAAAACTGCGATCCAAAAATACATTGAGCAAAAAACCCAGAAAGCACAAAGGTTAAAAAAGATTTTTTTTAAAAAATATAGATTACATTTATATAAAAGATATAAACTAAAGAGCTTTATACTCCATGGGAAGGCAAAAACTTGTCTGCAAATTTCAGGGATTAAATGATTGCAGAGAATAGGGGAGCATCATCTCTTAAACATGAGAAAATATTTGGAGTTCATACGTACACCAGCAAAAGTTTACATGATAAATCAGTAGCTTGAGTGCTTCCAGAATACCAGTACATATGAATGTGTTGAAACTATTGTTTCTGTTGTCTTTTTAATGCTACTGGGAAGCTTTTTGTGGTAAAGCAATAGAGTTATTGCCAGCTACATTATTACAGTCTCAGTCTAACATCTGCAATTACTATGGAGTAAACGGTTTGCATCCCATATGAAATATAAAAAAAAAAAAAAAAAATGAGGAACAGATTTCACTATTATTCTCTCTCTCTGTGAATTCTGTGACATTTTTTTACTGTTTAATCGTGCCTGGGCAGTTTAAAGGTCTGGAAGGAAAGGAAGCCAAAGTGCTCATTTACAATTAGTGATGGCTAAGCATTAAAAAAGAGAAGAAGAAGAAGAAGAAAAAAAGTATTTGGTGGCTCAGAAAAAAGGCAGAAGAGTTCAGATGATTATCAGAAATCTGTGTAAACTCCCTCTAGAAATCAGACTGGACCACAATGAAAGGAGGCTCTCATACTCTTGCTTTCTGCAACTGCTTCTGAAAAGGTCCTGATCTGAACCCTTTTTTTTTTTTTTTAACTTCTTTTGTTGTATCCCACTTCTCTAGACTGTTCAGCCCAAGGTGCTGGTTCTCCTTTTCCATGCCTGGCACTCTCATGTCTCTCTCTCATGACCAAGCACCCATCCCTTCAACCACCCACCCTCGACAGCACCATCCATCACCCCACTTCATACATTTTCCTTCTCACACCCTGCTCCTCAGAGCTGGGGGGACATCCTACCATAAATATCCACCCAGCTAGCTTGTTTCCTTGCTTCAAAGCTCTCCTTTAACATTTGCTACCACCACATTGCCTACAAAGAACAATAAAATCCATGAAAATTTGGGCTTCCTGGGGTGAGGAAATAATTTTGCCAATATTTCTGACCAATACTGACTTGCCTCTTTTCTCTGTGCAAGCTGGCTTTGAAGGAAAGTCTTCAGTGTGGTTGCTCAGAGAGCAAAGGGCACAAAATATGCCAAAAAATCCATCCCTTGCCTTTTTTTAAGAGCCCTGAGGCTGAGCTCTGTTGCAGAAGGTGTCTGAGAATCTGGTCCTCACGATGAGGACCTCATCCTTGCTCAGATGGCTTTGGACATTCAGTGTGAGACATGATGCTTCTGGCATCAGCGTGGCCTTGAGGCAAGGTTTAATTGATGGGAAGCCCCAGCCAACTAGGGTGGATTCCAGTCTTTAAAAAAATATATGAAAAACCTGCTTTTATGGAGCTGCCAAGATGTGTGTTTCTTCTGTGTTGCCATCACAACCCCAGGCAGACATTAGGCAGCACGCTCTTGATGCAATGCAGTGAGCTCTGATCCCATCCTGGAGCTTTCTAATGCCAAAAACTGCTCCAGAAAAAGTCAACGTAGGCCCTTAACAGGCAGAAGATTTCCAAAACGCTTTCCCATCTTCAAAGCACAGAGCAAACAGGAGCTAATTAAACTTTAATTAATGTCTTGACGGGTAAAAAACATTTTCGGTTTGCTTTTAGCTAATGCTCCTTCATCACCAATGGAAATCACCCAAGACCCCAACCAAAACACTTTTGGGGTAAACAGGCTCTGATTTGCTGCCTACATTTAGCTAAGAGCTAAGTGAACACTTTTTTTGTAAATGCATTTACTTATCTTTCTTTTAATTTTTTTTTTTTTTCTCCCTCTGCACGAAGATAAATAAATAGCGAGCTGGAACGAAATGACAGAATATATGTTAAACAGAGGGGAAAGGTTAAATACCAAAGTGAAATTGGGCATTAAAACAAAAGTCCATTCTCAGGGTGTAAACGAAGTGTCCAATCCTTTCATCAAAAGTGTTTACAGCTTATTTTTGTAATCTGAGTCTAAGTGGATAATGGAGCACACAGCATGGGGCTGTGCATAAATACGTTCCTGTTTGTGATTTTAAAAATCATAACATTCTTTGAAATATGAAAATCCCGAGTCTTGATACAATCCACATTACTGAACTGATGCCAGCTACCTATATGTATTTGATTAGCTCCCAGCAATCCTGGGATTAGATAAAGGCCACTTTTAAGAGAGCTGCCTCTGGAAGGTGATAATGAAACGGCACAAGCGGTGCAGTGATTCAAAAAGGTGCTGAGTGCTTCCTACTTCCCTGCTTAATCTTCAAAAGAAATGCCCAGACTTCAGGTTCTTTAGAAAATCAGGGCATTTAAAGCCATCTTCAGAAGCAAGCAGGAATTCAAGGCTCTTAAAATAAAATCTTCATCTTGCTGACATCAGCAAGAAAAAGTTCCTGGTTCCTGGAGGAGCCCGAAGATCTCATCTGCTTCTTTTTTAATCCAACATCTTAGTGCTAAGAAACTTCTTTCATGGCCAAAATCAATCATAGTGCAAGATGTTAGTTGGGGATCTCTCCTTCAAGCTGCTGCATGGGTCCTGTTGGGAGAGAAATGCCCAAGGACACCTCAATTAAATGGTTTTAAATGCATCACACCATGGCCCAGGCTGTAGAGCAGAAGTATTTGCTCTCTGGCTCCTGATATGGAAATGTTTTATGATATTTCAGCCAATGCAGAGACCACAGATAAGTACTTATACCCAGGCCAGATTAAGTCAGCCTTTCAAAAAATATTTTATGAGACCATCAAATGCTTCATTAAAATACAGATATATTTGTCCAGAAACCAATGCAACTATTTTAAGCTTCCCAACCAGGCAATTAAAGTCGGTGTAGCTGGTCACAAGGGTGTCAATACCTCTTACAGAGGTCTTCTGCAATTGTAGAGCCAAAATAAATGTTTTTAAACTAGCTTTCCTCCCTGCTAGAAGGCTCTGAGCTCCAGCTGCTGTATCAGCACATCAGAATAGTTTAATAGGAGGAGAAAATCTGGGTATATCTCCTTGACCAGACGGATCCAACCACTGCTCCTGTGATACTGAGATACAAACCCAAAATGAGTGTAAACACCATATCAGCCTTCTTCATGTCCTGCTCTGCATTTCCCAAATCCCCTTATCCCTTGGTTACTCTGCCACAGGGATGTGGGATCAAGTCTGGCACAGGGCATTGATGTCCATCCATGCAGAAATGTCCTCACAACCCCTGTGGGAAGCTCTGGGTCATCTTAGCCCATTGGAAAGGAAACCAGGAAAGGAGAAATCCAAGACCTGAGGCCACCAAGTGTTGGCTTGTCATCACCTGACTTAATAGTGAACATTACTATTAGATTTAAGAGACAACATAAGGAATGCATTTGTCTGGGATTACTTATCACTTGGAAGTCTAGGCTCACAAGAGGAAGATCTGAGCAGCTTTAGCAGGACAAAATAACCACCTACCTGCAGCCCTGGGGAGAGCCCAGCAAAGTGTATAAATGCAGATTGATTCTGCAGTGATAATTCCTCCCAAATACTTGCCCAACCTACAGAGATTTCTGGCTCAGGCACTTTCTGAACCACACATGGAATCTTTCTTTTTAATGCAAAACCTGGGTGGATTTTAAAAACCTCCAATGGGCTTTTTTTTCACTCCCAATATCCCCTAGCAAGGAGTTCCACAAGCTGACTGAGTCAAGAAGCATTCCTCCCTCCCAGTTTAGACTGCCAGCTACCAGCTTGATTTCATGCTTTTGAGGTTTTGTATCAAAAGAAAAAAAGAAAAAAAAAAGCAAACATCTGCTTGCTTTTCTGTCCTTGTCACTCATAATTCCTGAGAGCACCATCATATCCTTTCAGTCATCTCTTTTTTGGCTGGAGAAACCCAGTCCATTCAGTCACTCTCACACTGAAGCATTTAATCACCTTTGATGTCCTCCTCTAAGCCTGTCCCAGTTCCACTCCTTCCTTTGGAAGCTGGAACATTTCAGGTATGTCAGGTGAAGATGCACCTAAAATTTATAATAGCATTTTTTTTTTCCCTTATTATTATATCCTTCATTTCTTTCTTAATAATTTCTAACATTCACTGTGCTTTTTGAGAGCTGCAGCTAGGTTCTGTTTCATAGGATAACAAGTTTTATAGGATTCTCTGTTCTAGCTCTCACTGTCCTCAATGATTATTTAAAGCCTAACTGTGTTAATGTAGAGGACTTCCAGGACCCTCATGTACATCACTTGCCATTTATCCACCCTGAATTTTACTGGATGTTTTATCACACAGCCAGGTACTTCCAGAGGGATTTGGAGCACCTCATCTCAGTCAGCCTTCATCAATAGCCCCCAACTAATTCAGTACTATCAGCTGCATGTTCTCAGCAGCCTCCATTCTCACATGAAGAATTCTTTGCCATTTCTCCTAGCATTGATTTTGGATCCCAATCTGGCTGTGGAGAAGAGGGATCTATAGATCTATAGCATTAGTGACCGCTGAAATGCCTTGGAAAGCTTCTTTCCCAGCTAGGATGAGTGATGTGGGGAGAGAAGTAGAAAGTAATTTCCTCTTATTCCTGGAAATAAATTACAATTGTTCTTAAAGTCTGCAGACGTCTGGCTGTTACATCATCTGAGGCTCTGGCGTTGGAGCTAACAATCACTAACAAAGGAGATGCATTTCCTTCAAGGAATTTCACTCTTTACACATCTGATCTTAATTCTTGTTGGGCCAGAACAAGAATAGGAATAAGTGACTTTTTCAGTTTCTGTTTACTTTTTCCCAGGCCACAAAACATCCATTGACTCTGAAGCTTAAATTTACTGCATAACGAATGCCCGCTTTCGTAATAAGTTAATAAAGCTGTTTCAAAAATAACAGCACGAGAAGCTACGGATGCCAACCTAAGGGAAAAAAAAAAATACAAGCAACATTCGGCTTTAATCTGATTCTTTATTAAATATTTCTTTATCGCAGCATCTGAGAACTTAAGAAATTTTGTTCTCACCAGGCAGAGACGTTGAAGTCAGCAAGAGGGATATCTTGTGCCTCCTGGGGGTTGTAGATCTCACTTTCAGGCTGCAATTTGATTGTTTGCTCCTATTTCCCCATCCCGGGGACAGGAAGGATGTTTCTTTGTTCACTGACACAGGAGAAAGTGCTCATTTAGAAAATGTAGTGGAAAACACTACAGAAACCTTCATCACCAAAGGCCCTGCCCGAGCTTGGTGGTTTGCAAGAAAAGGAGTCAGGAGCAAATCCCCAGCACTGGGCTGGCAGGGCTTGCAGCCCCTTAGGAGCCAAACCCTTGGGATGCTCCCTGGGATCCAGGCATTGCTTGGGATCACTGCTCAGACCCTGCTCACCCCTCAAGTCAGATTTTCCTGATGGGCAGAAAGTGTGGCCAAACCAACACCCACGATGGGCCAAAAGGGGGAATAAAATGTGATGCTGATTGCTATCTAAATATTGTCCCCTTTGAAGTGAGCAGGTCTGTGTTTGGGGAGGATTGAATGCTCTTTTCTCACAGTTTGAGGCACATCATGAGCTATTTTGTGTTCTTGTTGAGAGCACCATTTCATAAAGGCCTTGCTGCAAAGGGCTAAATAAAGTAAAGGGCAGGGGAAGGCATTAGGGACATGGACACCCTATGGTGGGCAGCCTGCTGACCACCCAAAAAAATGCCTGTGCTGGAGGATAACACAGCCATTGCCTTCCAGTGCAAGTGCAGGGTGGGGAGGGCAAGAGGCTCAGGCTGTCACCAGTGTCCCCATCTACACTGCTCCTGGCTGGCACCAAGAGGGGGTCCAGCAGGCAGTGGAAGGGTCCAGGTGGGATAACCATCCAGGAAAATACCTCTCAGTGGTGCACCACCTCTCCTGGCTCTTTTATGGAGTTTGAGAAGGTGGGGTTTGAGCTTTGTTACTGCCTGAGCTTTATTCTTCTCCTCTCTCCTTATTCTCCATCAGGCAGGCAGTAGGGTGATAAAGTCAGAGTGATAAAGTAGGGTGATAAAGTGTACAAGTGGACTTGTACACACGAGGAATCAATGTTGTATTCAATCTCTGCACGTGTCCTGCATTGAAAAGATGTGTCTGGAAATAAGCCTGCTTTTTTTCCACTGTTTATTCAATTTGTCTCCTTTTTCCCTAAGCATCTGTTACAGGGAAAAGTCAGTGGGTGTCAGTGTCATTCAGGATCAGGCTGGGACAAGCAGGGCTCTCCTACGTCAGTGCATTTCAGGGTTTTACCACATTTGGATGCAACGTGGAGTCAGAGATCTGGGCTGAATACTTTTTCCTCATCTTCTTCTTGTGCCACTCAGATACAAAGCAGAAAGCATCATCCTGCAATAAATCCACAGACGTGTTAAGTAACACACAATGGAGGCCCTTTCAGCAAACTGTCAAAAGCAAAAGCCTACCCCAGGAGAAGGAAAAGGCAGGATTTTTCTCAGCCAAATTTAGATTTTTATACCTGTTCCCCAGCTTATTACAACCTCATTTATCTGCTGCATGCCCATCCCTTCTCCTGCCTCTCCTGCATGCAGGGGCTGTGCTTGGGCACACACGAGGACAAGGAGCCTCAACCCCTCCAGAGCTGCTGGAGCTGCAGTAACAATGCCAGCCCTGAGGAAAAAATTCTGAGAGTTTCAGGATTTTGGCAGGTACTGTAATAAAAAGGAGAGAAGCTTTCGGCTCATGCTGGGGACTGTTTTCTTAACCACAAATAAATCAGATATTTGGCATTTTCTGAGTTGCCGCCCTCACGAAAGAACAACACGATATGACTGGTTGTGTCAGGATCAAGTGTAACAGACAAAGGGAAGAAAAAGGACAAATCTGGGGCTCCAAACCTTCAGTAAGCACTTGCCATGCCACCCTGAAGCCTTGGGCTCGTATGCCCTCAGCAGAGCTACTGAAAGATGTGGGGTTTTTTTTTATGGCTAGAGATTGTTTTCTTCTGACTCTGAAAACCCCGAGATAAAAAGGTCTTTACTTAGTAGTGTTGGAGCAGAGAGGTTGCAAACTGCATCCCTGAGCCAGCAAAGATTTCTGGGCTGGGGTGGGAGCTGAGTGGGAAGTCATTTGTACTGGGAATGCCATTGGGAATGGTCCATCACACTTGGCCCTGACATTTCTGGCCCCTAATTGCACTCTTTGCCACTGGGAACCTGTGAAACACGCCCGCATTAACCCATAGAAAGAAAAGAAATTAAAGAGAATCTGACTTTTCCCTTATCCCATATAAAGCTTGATCTTCAACCTTCTCTGCAAATGACTTGTTTGGGGGGGCTCACCTGATTTGTGCCCATCTTTGCTATCCCCAGCTGGCCAGGTCTCCAAAATGCAGAAGATTTCTGAGCTGATAAACATCCTTGGAGTAAGTAAGTGCACCCACTGATTCTGGGTTTGGGCATTTAACCAGGAGTTGTGTTTTTAAAGCTTTCTCCCTGAAAAAATGATCAGGAGGTTGCTTCTGGGAGTGAACCCCATACTTATCTCTCCAAACTAAGGCAACCAATGTATCTAGCTGGGACCCTTGCCACTTTGCTTCATTCCATGCAGAAATAAGGTTGAGAACTGAGGTTGTGCATCCCCTCTGTACCCCTGTAAAGTAATAATAGCAGCATCAGTAATAGCTCTTAAATCAGGAGGACTTGCTGCAGGCTGCTCCCACGAGGCTTGCATGACAGCACTGAACCTTCACAGGAATGACATGTTCCCAGCAAGAACATTCTCATTTGCATTATGGCAGGACATGGAGACCCAAGTCAGCTTTTAAGTGTTGAGCAAGCCTGATGTGACAACATAGTCCTTGTTTCCATGCTGTGTTTAGTCTGAGCTAACCCCTTTCAGACCCTCCTCCCTCCCTGCTCCCAATGCAAGCTTTGTGAGGAGACCCGTGCAAAGCCATGGCAAGGAATAAAAAGTATAAAAGCATCAGAGAAAAGGATGCAAAAGCATTTGAGCTTTTCTTCACTCCAGAATTCCCCTCAGAGTTCTCCGTTTTCTAATAAAGGTAATGAGATTTCGGGTTCTTCTGTTAATTACTGGATTGTGGAATTAACTCCTAGGTAAGTCACCTCGTTGCCTGCTTTTGAAAAATAATCAAATCAAAGTTCAGCTTTTAAAATTCCTGATGTTTTACTTTGCAAACGTTATGCCAAAGCACAGTGATTTATTAACACATGGGTGAGGAATAACCTGCCACGTGCTGTGTTAGCCACAAAGCCAGTGATAAGTCCAAAGCACATGGAGGAAAATATCATTATCAGACCAAGCTACACTCTCCAAGTGTAGTCTAAACTATTCCTGAATTTGCAAAATTATAAAATTCATGTTCTTCTGAAAGGACAGCCTCCAATTTGTAAGGAGTCCAGTGTTCAGATCCAAATCCCTTTACAACAGATAGAAATGAGTCATTAACTTCAGCACGGCTTGGAGCAGCCTCCTAACTGGGAAACTCCTTAAAAAAACAATAAGTTTTTACATATGTGCAATCTACAGAATTAGTCCAAGTGTTTTATTTGTATTTTCATGTAGGTGAAAGTTGAAAAGTAGGAAAGCTGATATGTTCTCAAGAGATGAAAAAAAAAAAAACCTGAGAAATCTCTATCCTCATAGAAAAAAATTAAATCTCCTTGTGGGATGAACATTTCAGAACAGAAGAGCAACTTCATTCACTTAATGATTTTAGGAGCAGGAATCCCACAAGAGATAATAAGACTTGGCTTTAAATTTAGATACATACCTTTAAAAATGGTCCCCCTAACTATGAAGTCATTCTTATGGGTTTGAAGTAAATATTAGTATGCACAGATAAAGAGTAATGTATTATACTCATTAAACAACAAGAAAATACTATGCTTTTTAAAGAAATAATTCCACGTGTTTTCTATGCGTTCAGCCTGAGGGTTACCTCATAATCATTTTAACTACAGAAAACTGTAAATAAAATAGCTTTTTCTGGTTTTTTTTTTAATTTATTTTTTTGTTTGCTTGCTTTGGGGCTTTTTTTTTGTTTGTTTTTTCTTGGGTTTTTTAAAGAAAAAAATATATAACTTACTGTAAGAAATATGCCAATATATAAAGTAATGTACAAATTATAGACAACTAAAAAGAGGTTTGAAATAAAATGCAATGGAGTAAGTTTCTACCTTTCATCAATGTGCTGTAAAATAGAAAAAGGCTTTCACCGTTAATTATTTTTTTAAGCCCTAAGCAGTGATTTTAAAATGAAATTGATATCTACAACCTCGCCACTAAAATAAAACCTTTGCTAGTGGTCGTATCACTATAACACACTGGCTGCTACTGTTATTTTGTATAATTTGTATAATGTACTGAGAAGGCTTTTTTACAATCTTCAATTTCTGTATTGTAGCTGTTAACGTGTCCAATGATTTACGACCAATACTGTTTTTCAAGTCCTGTGTTTCTGAGAAATATTTTGCCAACGTTGTTTTTCAGTTTTTTAAATTCCATTTCAATGCTAATGTATTTTTAAGGAGTGAAGCTAAACCCCAGAAATAGCACATATTTTTTGAAAACTATACAGCCTTGTATAGCTTTCATGCACAGCCTCGCATTCATCATCATCTCCCTGCTGCTTTATAACCACTAATGTTATTATTCTTTTTTTTTTTTTTTTTTTCTTCCTAGGTAGAAATATTAATGAGATATCGTTTCCCTGCTTTTGTAAAAATCTCTCTCATGTTGCATGTTCAGTGGATAAAAACTCACAAGGCAAGAAGCAGCAAGACCACCACTGAAACCCCACACGTTGGCTTTCAGCTCAGTAAACTCCCCAAACAAGCTTCACATTTCCCCCCCCTCCTCTCTCCTTCTTCCCGGGTTTTGCTTTAAGCTGAACCCAATTTCAGGAGAAAAATTCTCCCCATCCATCCCGCATCCAATTTGTTACAACTGAGGCAGATCATGTTATAAAAAAAAATACAACAACCCCCACAAACAAAGGAGCAGGCAAACTGCTTACGCTCCAGCAAAAAGACGTCCTTAGACATCAGATTTCCTCAGCTTTCCCCCCTCTCTCCATGCACAACTTACTTGTAATTAAGTCTGGGGCCATTCCTCCCTATTCCATGGGACAAACTGGAATATTCTGCCCTGGCAGTTTTGTTTCTAGCTCTTTAAACACTAGAGACCTTATGAGCAAACAACTTTTTTTTTTTTTTTTTTTTTTTCCCCTTCTGCCTGTTATGAAATTTTAATGATCTTCCAAGGGGCTCAAAATCAAACCAACTTTCTTCCCTCCCCCTGCCCCAACAACTTGGCTTCTTTGTACCTTTTGTTTCAGAACTGTGCCCAAACTAAATATACAAAACCAGGAGGGAATTACAGCTTTTAAAATAGGGGTTAAAGTGCCCCTTGTTCTCCCACTTCCCTCCGTGCTCTGGGTAAATTGCGGGATTAAGGTTTGGGGAGCGCTGGAAAAAATCAGGTTGGGGAATGGAAACTGGAGCAGAGATGAGGTCTCCGGACAGAAAATCCTCAAAAGGGGTTTCATGGAAGGGATGAGAGTGCCAGCACCAGCCTATGCCAAGCAGCTTTGTGATGGATGTGTTTATCCTTCAGACTAAGCTCCCATTCAACACCGCAACAGTCGGGCTGGGGCAGGCGGGTGGCAGGGTGAAGATGAGGGGTAATGTTAAGGAGCCTTGTTTCAGCATTCCCTGGCTCTGCATTCCCATTCAGTGCCATGGTTTCTGTTAAAGGTGAGCTCAAGGTTCACCCTGAGGGATCCCAGAAGGGTTTTTAGTTTGCTGGGAGAGGAGGCAGCCTCCCTCTGCAGTGTCTCCCAGCCCTGGGCACAGCTGGGTTCAGAGGGCCAGCTCTGAGGTGATGAAAAATGCCATAAAATGCATCAAATGCCTGGTAAGTGGTGCTGGAATGTATTTTCTTGACTCATTCCTTGCCTGGAGATTATGGGTAGTGCCCTAAACTCTGCTAAAGATATCTTTTCACTCCCCTTCACCTCCAGTTTCATTGTATTTAGTAAAGAGTCCTCTGAAACACCTCCTGCTCTCCCAGTTCTGCTTTGCTCAGGCTTAGATGAAAATTACAGCCAGAGGAGCTGCTTGGAGAGCTGGATGAAATCCTTAAAACTGTGTTTTGCAGCCCTGAGCTGCAGCAAAGCACTCATTACCCACGGAGTTAGAAGGCTGCAGCCCAGATTGCTTCACTGCAAAATTCAACATCTGAAGAGCACCAGCCCAAAACGTGACCTGGCTGGTGGGAGCTCAATATCACTCCAGCAACATGTGGAGAGCCACCTGCTACCAAAGGCAGGATCTGGAGAAGGGTGATGGACACTACTTGATGTGATCCATATAGAAATATGGGAAGTGTGGTAGGAATTTTAGAACCTTTGAGAGCACCGTGTTTTCTCAAGGTGAGATCTGGCTGAGCTGTGCTTGGTTGCAGAGGAGTCACAGAATGGTTTGGATGGAAAGGGACCTTAAAGCTCATCCAGTTCCACCCCCCTGCCATGGGCAAGGACACCTCCCACAGCCCAGGATGCTCCAAGCCCCATCCAACCTGACCTGAGACACTGCCAGGGATGGGGCAGCCACAGCTTCTCTGGGCAACCCCAGTCAGTGTCTCACCACCCTCACAGTGAAGAATTTCTTCCTAATCTCTCATCTAAATCTCCCTTCTTCCAGTTTAAAGACATCTCATCCTATCACTCCATGCCCCAGCTTTCCTGTAGGCCCTTCAGGTACAGCTCTCCCTGGAGCCTTCTCTTTTCCAGGCTGAAAAATCCCAACTCTTTCAGCCTGTCTTCCTAGGAGAGATGCTCCACCCTTCAGACCATCTTTGTGTCTCTCCTCTAGACTCCCTCCAAGAGCTCCATGTCAAAGGAAAAAAATCTGGTGGCTGCTCCATCCCTATTTTATTGTCCTCATTAGTCCATCAGATGGGGAAGCAGAGAAGAAAAAGCTGTAAGGGAAGTCAGAGGAAAACATTTGGGGTAACAAAGAGAGGAGGAATTAGAGACAGGAGCACAGGCTGGAATTTGGGGGTTTTGGGGGTGTTCAAGCAGCCCTGGAGCATCCCTGATTTTTAGCATGTAAGCAGCTGCCGAAGGATGGCCTGGGAACAGGCTCTGGGTTAGGATTCGCACACATCAGTAACTGACTCCCACGGCCCTGGGCAGCATTGTTCTCTAAAAGCAGACATGTTTCCTTCCAAGTAGCAGACATGGAAAGAAAAACACACACAAAAACAAATCATCTCCTCCTTCCTTCTCCGGATGGCGAGCAGCCCGCTCCCACTTGTCACTGAAACTTGAGGTGGACACGATCCCAGTCTGACAGAGGAGATGGGGGGATGAAGAAGAAGTCTCCCGTGTCCTTTTTCCCTGGAAAATCCACTCCTGAGGATGGCTGATGCTACCAAGCTCTCTAATCAACCTCTCCTGTGGGCATCTCCCTGCCACCAGCCCAGCCAAGAGCACCTCAGAGGCAGAGAGGGGCTACTGGGGGCTTTTCCATGTGTACAGACTTTGTTTCTTCTCTGTTGGGAAGGATCTGAACAAACTCTCAGCTCTGTCAGGCATCCCTGATATTCCTCCAGTGGTCTTCCCTGCCTCTTTATAAAGTCTGAAGCTTTCCTAGTATCTTTCATGATTCTGGGGCTGCAAGGCTGTGACTGGTAGAAAATCACTTCAGAAAGAAGCAAAAAGACACAGGGGCTCTTCCAACCCTCCTCCTGGACTGCATCCATCCCTCAGGCCCTGAAGACAGCGAGGCACTGGGTAAAACTCTGAAGCTAAAAAGATCCTGGATGTTTTGAAGGGGATGAGCCCATCCTTTGCAACAGGATCTCCACCACTTGTTGCCCCGGCTCCCTTATCTGTCCTACATCAGGTATTTTTTTAAGCCTAATCTGTAAACTAACAGGCTGAAATCTGTACAGGCTTAATCTGTAAATCATAACAGGCTGAAAACATGGCTGGGCATCTGTCCTGCTGCTGGGGCTTTTGGCTGCTTTGAGCTCATTAAACAGTCCTGGCTCTACACAACCTGACAAATACGAGGTGAACTTTAGCCCCGGGTCTGCCACCTTCACACAACAAGGGCACCTATTCCACAGCTGGGGAGCTGTTATTCGACTCGGACTGTACCACAGGTCAGAATTTATGGCTTTGTTATTATTATGTTTGTGAGTTTTATGGCCCCACGGGGTCCCGCGGGAACCCGCCGCGCTTTCGCTTGGCCGTGTCAGTCAGACAGTCACAACGTACCCAAGAGGAAGCATTGAAAATGCTGGGAATATCCTGTCTAACACTGTCTCTCATCTCTCTGACCCTCAGGTAAGAGCCAGACTTTGTTTGCACCCAAGAGCAGAGGAAGCTGATAAAGGGCACAAGAGGAAGATGGAAGGGGAGCGAATGGCAGCGAACACTCAGCAGCATCGCTGCCAGACACCTCTGCTGCCCTGTTTGTTCCCTCTAATGACACATGTCCCAAATTTCCTGATCATAACAGTCATCGTGTTGCTCTTGGTGTTTTATTGCCCTCTGATGTCGAGCCAGGAGCTTCACAATGGGAGTTAACCTGATGTTAATGAGTTTAACCACTCCAGTTCATCTGCTGACTCCTCAGCCCGCTAATGGCTTTGGAGGGGAGGGGGCATGGGGGGTGTTTTTACTCTCCCACAGTGTGTAAACACACCACGAGCTGCCCAGATCTTACTGAGAGCCACCACCAGCAACAATGAGAAGTCAGAAGGTTTGTTTTGCCCTGTGGATGCTCCTGGTTTGTCAGGGATGGTTACCACTGGTGGGGTGATGTACCTAAGGTGGGAATTTTCACCTCCACGTGTGATGGGTGGACTCTGGTGAGCATCTCTCAGGCTTCCTTGTGGGGACTGCAGAGTGAGAAAAATTTCTGTTGGCATGGAGATTGTAGGGCATCTCCTGTTGGTACCCAACGTGAAGGTCTCACTGAGAAGGACCAAGACATTTGGTGTGTCAGAAAAGCTCCTGTTTGGCCAGCTGGCTCTCTTGGAGTAGCACGGATCTTCCCCACTTAACTCCTCCAGCCCTCAGGGAATCTTCAGATTTTAAGGCAGAAAATGCCTTAAACATTAAGGAACCATCCCAGGATCCAGCATCTCCTACCATCCAAGGTCAGAAGCAGCTGTTTCATCACCTCCTTTCCTGAGGACATTCAGGCCAGGAATCAGAGCAGCTGATGGAGATGTTTTAAGCCAGGTCTGAAACCACTGCCTGGGTCCTTGGCCTCTGAAGCCATAAAACACCAAGGTCAAACTATCCTGAGGTTTTTTCCCCTTTTTTCTTCCTTCCCTACCCCCTCTTTCACCCTCTCCCAGGTAGGATATGAACAGCCAGACCTCCAAGAACCACCTCTCTTAGCAGGCATCATGGTAAAGGCAGCAATGGAATCGTATTTTATGAGCCCTGGGGGTGGAGATTCCTCAGATTTAGAGGCAGAAAACATTCAAGCAATGTCATTCTTTCCTTGCCTGCCCATCCTGGATGAAGGAGGGTGTGCAAATCCTTGTGATTACCATTGGGACCCACAAACCTCTGCTTTGCCAACACACTGTATTGAGAACACAAGCTAAACTTGCAATTATACATCAAAATTAGAGAACCTATAATTAGAAAACATATATAATAACAAATGGAGAAATCCCGGGTCTCTAATGATGTGTTTTTTTTCTGTAGCATAGGATAAACTTTCTAACCAGGTTTTTTTCTTTCCCCTTTCCTCCTGTCTGGAGAAATGATTCTCTTCTCCACCTGTCCAGAGAATATATCATCTTAATTCAGCATACCTCAGCACCTGCTGGGCAGGGGGAACAGGATACCCACAAGCAAAAGGCCAGACCAGAAGTCCTTTAACCTAAAAAGGCAGGACATGCTACAAAGGCATCTCCAATTCTCCTCAATTTTCCTCAGGGGAGGCAGGTGCTATCCATCCCCAAGGAGCACAAACATCTGACACTGCCATGACTTTGTGTCGTGCTTTTCCTTTGCTGCTGAACCTTTCTGCAGGGGGGAAATTGCTGGCTCTCCCTCAGAGATGCTGAGATCTTTGAGTACCTACAATGGTTGGGGCAATGTGACCATCACCCACCTCCTCTCTGCAAATCCCTGTCTTGGCCACTCGTGCAGAGGATGAATCCAAGATGAATCCACCTCAGTTTGCTCAAAACTTTTATCTGTTTCCTCTTTCGACTCTAAACTTTCATGGCTGAGATAAAAAAGAAACTGGATCCAAACAAGGTGGTTTTGCAAAAGCTCCTCAGCTTTTCTCTAAAAATAAGATTAAAGAAATCCTCTAGGCTGCAGGAGATGCCTTTATCTTGTTATATTGCAAACCTCATTCCCTTACTTTAAATCTTCTTCTCTCTTACTAAAGATAACTAATAGGGATGCTGAGAACCATTGTACTCTGTTGACATCTTTAAACATGGAGCAAGCTATCAATATCTGGCTTTTGAGGGGGCTCTCTGCTATTGCTCTCAAATACAAAAGTTTTTAGTCATATCATTATGAGAAAGACACATTTCTACACATACTAATGGAATTTACTTTTGTGAATCTTATTGAGGAACCTGGGACACCAAGAGATTCCTGTTTTTTACAGTGGTGTAACAAGCCTGACTTCAGCAGAATTACATGTGATTTTACAATTTTTAAAATTGATGGTCATGCACCAAAGATTATGAACTGTCATAGGAAGCTGGGGCTGCTCCCTTTATCCCTTGTCACCACCTGCAAGTCCCCAGCAGCACGTGGGATGATGAGAGGGAGAGCAGCACCCAAGGAGGGGCTGCTGCTCCTGCCAGGATGGCAAAGGGAAGGACTTGCCAAGGGTTTGGGATAGTGGTGGTGGGAGAACAGGAGAAATTCTGTGTCCCCAGAGTCTGTAGGATCTCCCACATGTGCCTGCAATTCACACCCTGGGTTTTACTAAGTGAGAGGAGCTGCTAGAAGGTATTTTCCCAGCTTGTCAGGGATGCTCGTGTGAAGCCCCCCTGGTGAGGGCAGGGTCTGCACCCCCCAGTGCAAGGAAGGGTGGCGAGCACAGTCCCCTGAGCCCAGACATAGCCTGGAGAATGGGCAAAGGGAAAGTTCATCACTGCTTTATAAAAGAAATAAAATGAAATACCAAATAAAATGAAATAAATATAACATTACATAAATTTAAAATAAAATAAATAAGGTAAAGTAAAATAAATAAGATAAAGTAAACTAAATATAGAATAAAATAACCCTCTACTCCAGTGCCTAAGTGCTTCTCCACACTAGGAGAATTTCTCTCTTTCAGGAGCTTGAACTTGAGAGCCAAATATTTGAAAAACAAACAAACAAACAAAAAAAAACAAAAAGAAGGAAGATGCAGATGAACTTCAGCAGTGGCTGGGTGAATACAATCTGCTTCTCTGACACCCAGCAGAAAGGAAGGCAAGAAGAGAGCAGAGAGAAAGGAGGACCTGATTTCCCCTTGTTTCATCTTAATGAGCCCAATATCACAGGTTTTCAAGCAGAAAAGGCTCTGCAGGCACTCAAATGCCTGCATATGGCTTTGTGTGTGATGCACTGAAGGACCTCAGGGTAGAGCCTCATTGTTTAAGCACAGCTTAAACCCTGCTCGGGCAGGGAAATTAATCCTTGTGGGCTCTTGGATTTGCACTTCCCACTCTCAGAGAAATGTTAAAACGTTTCTGTGCTTCGTGAGAAGGAGAAAAGGCAGCACATTGCCTGGCAGCTGGGGGTGACCTGGCTTTATTTCAGTCCTGGCACCCCTCAGACCCTCTCGCATTTTTTTTTCCTTTTTTTTTTTTTTTTTTTTTTTTTATCCCTCATTACATCCTGTGCGAATTCCTTCTGGTCTGAGAGTTTCCATTCTTGATCCCTGTCCAAAGGTGAGCGTTTGCTGCTGCAAGTTTGTTCTAAATGGATTTAACTATTTTTAAAAGTCACTCATTGCTGAACAAATAGAATTCCCCCCCTTTCTCCCCCCACCCTGCAAATGCGTTTCCCTGATTCCCTCCTCTGAAGGGAGCAGCAGGGATATAATAAAACATTTTAGAAAGAATAATCTGCTTGATACCAAGGGAGCTAAATGAAAGGGAAACAAAGAAAGCAAACAGGATATTTATGGCAACTCTAGAGAGCTCTCTGTGTGTGCAGCCATTAAAAATAGCCCTCAAATGAACAATATTGGCTTTCTGCTCAAATCCTCAAAATTCAGAGGACAACCTTTGAAAGCCTCAGACACACATCCAAGACTTTGGGGATTGGCAGGTGAAAAGAAATAATTCTGAGCACGTTCTTAACCCGTGTAAAAAGCAGTTTGACTTGTGCACACCCTGGATAACACAAGCTGGTTTGGTTTTATGTGTAGCTTCATCATCCACCACCCATTCCCTTGGAGAAAGCTTGCAGGTCTTCAGAGGGAAGTAAAATGTAGAAAAATTAGGAAGCTCCTGTGCCTTTTCCTGCTTTAACTTTCAAGTTATCTTTTTTTAAAAAAAAATGAGTAAATACAATAGTCCCAGAAGAAAAAGTGCTTCTAGTATACTTTAAATAGTACAGTTTGAGTGTCTGGTCAAGTAACTATACTATTTAGTATAGTTAAATAGTTTTATTTTTTAAAATACATCCAAGAGAAAACCATACAGGATTTACGTAGTTTGCAAGTGCCTTTAGAGAAAAAAAAAATCAGAATAAAATCAGAATATTTTCCCAGTTCAGGCATCACTAATTTAAAGTGAATAGATCTTGCTGCATTAGCAATTTTCATCTCCAGTAAATGTCTCCAAAAAAGGTTCTACACTGCCCATTTGTTCATTTTTTTGCCAAAAAATAAAAAATAAACTGCTGTTTCTCTTTTTGTGCATGGAAGGATTTGTCATTGGTACCACCTAAGGTCTCACTACATTGGTCAGAAACATGCTGGAGGAAAGCATTGCCTGAGATACATCTTCCTTACACTACTTTGTCTTTTCTGCTCTTTTCTCCAGCAAACATATGAAATCCTGCTTTAGAAAATTGGTTTGAACAAGTAAGCCAGTGTTTCAGCACTCATTCTATTTTTCCAGCTGAATTTCCATTTTTTTTTTTTCAAACATAAATGGCTTCATTAACGTCAATTTGCAGATCTGTTAAGATGTAGGTGGTCCAATGCCTTAAATATGACTGTACATTTGTTCCATTCCACCACTCTGAAAAATGCTTCAGTGGGATACGATGTAAGGGATTACCATCCAACTGATTTTTTTTTTTTCCCCCCTTTGTTTTCAAAAACAGCTGTGTCACAGATAGCTCTCCCCTCCCTTTGCTCCTCTGACCTCTTCTTCTGCAACCCTCTTGGATTCCCTCCAGGGAGGGCAAATATTCCCTCCACCTTCTCCCCAGGATTGTATTTTCCTTTAACCTTGGAACAATCTTTAGCCACTAAAAATAGACTCCCCACACCAAACTTCACTGACTTCTTGAGCCACAGCTACATTTTGACATTCCATTCCCCTTGGTGGGTCACAGGCACTGGCTCTGTGTCCTTGCCAAGGCTGACAAAAAGCACAACATGTCACCAGAATTTTGAGGAAGAATTCTAATGATCAGACAAACAAACCCCAAAGCAACAAAACACAAAAAAACAGGGCATGGAGAAACTTTTTCATATAAAGAGCAACGGAGAAAAAAAAAAAAAAAAGTCACAGATTTACAGACTCATGGAAACTTGAAATGGAAAGTTGGTTAGGTCATGTTTTTTTGCTAATTCAGGATAATCCTCTATGGCACTGGTTGGTTTAACAGCCCTGATTCAGAGACCTCTTACCAGTGTCTGAGAGGACTTTTCACAACCCAGGACACTTGACAGAACTTCTGACATTTAGACTGAACAGATAGCTGTCCCTTCCCTTTGCTCCTCTGACCTCTTCTCCTGCAACCCTCCTGGATTCCTTGTGAATTATATTTGGGTTTTTCTATAAATTTCATTATTTTCTGATCACTTTCCTAATCCCCAGAGGGTTACTTCCTCCAGAGGCAGCTCCCAACCATGCAGTGGCACAAAGAAAATGGATGTATAACAACACAGGGATGAACCCTTGGGTTTTCCAAGCCTGAAGCACTGGCAGAAGGTAAAGGGATTCCCTTTGGCACCAATATTACTGTACCTTATGTCATCCCATCCCTGCTTGAAATCAGGCACTCTGACCCCATCAATTTCTTGCACTTTGGAGAGAGAAAAGGTTGTGCTACTCAAAAAAAAAAAAAAAAAAAGAAAACAAAACCACAGGGAAAGAGGGGGTGAAGGAAAACAAAGTTGAAAACTGAATGCAGTGGAGAGGTCTGAGAGGTTTGTGGTCTGGTGTGGCTGAATGTTGTCTCTCTGGGTTTCTTTGTTTCTGAGAGAAAATCCTTGAGTCCCACAGCTCCAAGCAAAGCTGTTGGTCTTGGTGTACTGGTAGCAACCATACATCACTTCCATTTGAGAACTGTCCTGACAATCCCTGCTTGTTCCTGATCAATACTTCACTGCGAATAAAAGTGGAGAGAATGAATGGAGAAGATTTATTGGCCCTGCTGATATGTTAAAAGCATTCTGTCAAAGAATTTGAAAAATGCTTCTCATATTTAGTGTTCAGAGACAGAAAAATCCCTTTTGAGAAAGGAAAGGTATGTAAAATACATCAGTACCTCAGCGTGGAAATCCAGACCTGGCTCACTACCTCCTTTACTGATGAATAGGTATTACTGGAAGCTGCATGTGGTTCTTAGCAGGGAGAGCAGCTCCACATCAGGATGAGAAAGCAATTGTCAGCACTCAAGGAGAAACACTGGTCACATCTTTAAGGGAGTTGAGAGAATGGGAGGCTCTGAGATGGTAAAACACAAGATTAATGGAAGTGGGAGAAGCTGTTGACAGAATTTCTTGAGGGGAATGAAACTGGAAAGTGATACTTGTTGGGATGCAGCCCTTGGAAATTTGCAGCAGTCTAGAGCTATATACAGACCCACTCAGTGTAATAAAAGTATGGGCTGAAGAGAAATGAGTATTTGAAAGTCACTGCTGGAGTGTGAGCCCAAAAAGCACATTGCAATGCAGGGAATGAATCCCAGACCACAGGGCACAGAACATGCGCTAAATCAATCCAACACGATGAGCTGCACTCCAGGGCCATCATCACCTTCAGCACTGTCATCAGAAAGCAATAACCAAGTTCAGTTGGTCCACCTTCTTCTAAGAATTTTACAAAGGTCAGGCCAAGATGCAGAGCAATTAGGGATGGCTACAGAGGACCCAGCAACACCTCTGGCCAAATCATTTTTCGGTTCGTGCCTTTGGGGTTTGCTGGACCAACATAAAAGAAGAGAGGCAGCCTGCAGCCCAGATCAGGCTGATGTGCTGCTACTGGGATGGGGGAAGAAAGAAGAAAAAAAGTCAAAGAACATCCTGGGTTTGCAGGCAGATGATATTCTGTTAATTTCTTAGCAATGGCTGGAACATGGAGGTAAGGAGAACGGCGACACTAAAACATGAAGCGAGTTCACGGCCTGGAGTTTGAAGGCAGATCTTTTTAATTCTGTGCCTGGCAAGGAGGCAAGGAGTTTTACTGGAAGCAGACATAGTTTCCATGCCTTTGTCAACTCCATATTAGACTGTTCTTCTGGAGAACACCTTTAATCAACTGGAAGCTGGTCAACCCACTTCATGGGTTGGGTTTGTCACTGGAACAATATATTAACACCAGAGGCCAGTGAGCTGTGCTCCAGTTGGAGTTCTGACATTTAAAGCTCTAGATGGCTCAAGCCATTTCTTTTTTAAAATATAATTTCTGATTTAAGGGAAATGAGTAAGCCTTTCTCTGTAAAGAACATTCAGCTTTGGAAATAAGGTCCCTGCTCTGGCTAGAAACACCTTCAGATGTTGACAGGATATTGGAGTGAACAGGCACAACGCTCACATAAAGCTTTTTGGTTAAAGAATGGTCAAGATCTTGAGAGCTCAAGGAAAGCAGACCCTTCCAAGAGCAGATCCCTCTCCTGGGACACTGATGCAATACCTACTCACAGCTAAGAGGCTATTTCCTCACTGAAGGGACAGCATTTATCACTGACTGTAGGAGGTCTTCCTTGTGAGGTCTTCCAAACCCCTCGTGGCTATGTTGAACCTACCCAGGCTGTGAGAGCCAAAATATTGCAGGCAAAGGGAGTGCAGCAGTAGGAAAGTCAGCTGCAAACATACTTAAAAAAAACTTCACAACATAAAGTGAATAAAGTCTGGTCATTTCTTCCACAGCCCTAGCCTGGAATTATCAAGGCTTATAGTTAGATGTATCACAAGAAGCATCTTACTCTATTCTGCATATTTTTGTCTTCTCTGGGGAGTTGAAGGATTCTGAAGAACACAGAAAAGATGGAAGTGTAAAACAGTCATCTTCTTACAATGACCTGCATGGTTTCCTAAACAAAGTCACACTGGAACAGCTCACAGTAAATGGTATTTTCTGCCTCCATGCTGATGTCAAACCCACAAGTATGTCTTTCCTCTCTGTTACAATTTAATCCAGAATGTAAGACTGTGAAGCCAGCTGGATCATTCATTGGGCAGATTATTGCTTTAAGTCCTTCAGAAAACAGATGTCAGGTCAGGTATTGGAAGGGCTAGACAAGACCTCCTCACCAGCCCAGCTAGAAGAAGAAGTTGTTGAGAACAAAACAGAGCAAAGCAAGGGGTTTTGTGGGGTTTTGGTTTGGTTTTAAAATTCCAGCTAAAATAAGGGATGCAAAAGGCAAGGGCTGGAGAAGCAGCTGATGATTTGGACAAGTGGGTCCAAATCTGGGGAGTGGTATTATATTTGGTGGTCTACATCTCAGTGTAGACTAGAAAAGGTAAAAGGAAGAGCATCTGTATGCTTTGAAGAAGAGAGCCTTGTTTTTTTAAAGGAGCTCAAGCTTGATTTTAATGAGGGAAGTAACAGGGGAAAGATTAAAATGGGTAAGAGATGGAAATTCTCAATGGACTATCAGATTTTCAAGTGACTCTTCACTCTCCCATCACAACTCATCACTAAGGCAAAATAAATTCATATCAACCTGCCAAGATTTTTTTTCTGAGAGAGAGGGGTGGGCTCATTTGCCACAAGGTGAGAAAGCAGAGGTGTGAACCCTCTTCCATCTGCTCACCCCAGTGGCTGTGGTTCCACACAAGGAAATGTTAATTACATGATCACACTGTGTTTTTTCCATACAACCTCCTGCTTCATTCAAAGCCTTGGATGGAAAAAACAACAGGAATGAATCCAGGCTGTGCCTAGAAATGGACTAGTTTTTTGCAGGTCTTGCCTCTTTCTTTTCACAGTAGTTGGAAGGGGCATGAACTTGGAGCAATTGGATATTTAAAGGCTTTATAGAATGGGGCCAATTTAAGGTTGCTTGAGTACTCTGGATCCAAGCACTTCCTAATCGTCTCAAAGCTTGACTTTACAGCTTAAACATTCCCTAAATGCTGATTTTAGATGTGCTGCAGAGTTACAACAAGGCTGGCACCATAGGAGATTGTAGCTTGGTATTGTATAAAAAAAATTACAAAGAAAAAGAGCGATTATTTAAAATAATCTACAGTGATCGTGCTGACCAGTGGAAGTTTAGACTGTCTGTCATACTTTGCTGTTACCCTGAGACCTACTATGGGATTTTTATATAAAGTAGATGGAACAAAGGACTTGAAAACTTTATGGTTTTGAAAACTTTGCTTTATGAAGGAGTCCTACAGTGATCCCATTGAGTGGGAGGAAAAAGATGTGCCTGATCTTCAACTTTTTCCTCAGACAAATGAGCATAGGTTGCACTTTGGTCCCCATGTTCTTTCTGACATTTTCCCCTCTCTGTCTAAAATGCCTTTTGTATCAAAGGGGCTGAAAGTTTTACCCCATTCAGAGTGTGAAAAGACATCAGGATCTGGCTCTGGACGATTTATGGGAGCCATAAATCAATCACCTCTACACCCTCAGTGAGCTGGGCTTGCACCAGCACTGCCTGCCAGCTTCAGCCAAACAAGTATTTGATCTGAATATGCTGCAGCAAAACCCAACATTTGTGCATGATTACCCAAATTACAAAGCCATTTTGTAATATGCCCATAACGAATTAAATGAAAAAATATGTACAATAATGAGGCCTTTATTTCCCAACTTTTCTGTAGCAAATGAATAAATGCAACGATTTGGGCACCAAACCCTCCAGTCCACCTTGCCCTAAACAAACTACGGAGTGACTGCAGAAATGAAAAGGTAATTAACTGGGACTTAGCTCAACCAGCTGCTCTCTGTATTACTGGGGCAGACTAAGCCTTTGGCAACTGGGTTTGGTAACACCCCTCAGCAATTTTCAGCCTGTCTTTTCTCAGAGTCCTGAACGTAGCCAAAACCCCAGGAATCCACAGGTTTTTAAATGATCAAATCCACAATTTTGCCTGCCTGTCATATTCATGCTGCAGCCTTAGCGGATCTCTTAGAATAAGGTTTACAGCACATCTTCTGGATTTGATTAGAGGAAAATCTGTACTTCATCTTAACTCCTCCACTTTTTCTGCCCTAGACCTGAGGAATGCAATATTGGCTTCTCCCTCAGCAACTCCCACGTTTGTAGCAAACATTATTGAGCTGGGCTTCTGTCTAGAGTGAACTATTTTAAACTGTTCTTATTCCCACCTGAGCTCTATGGCATCTGTAGCATTAAAAATTTGTATTCTTCACATATATATATAACTATGAATGATGTATAGACTTCATAGCTTGCCTTAAGCTTGGGAACCTCTCCTATTTGAAACTGCTGCATTTATCAAATTAATTTTGCACACTAAATAAAGAAGTACTGATGACAAATTCCCTCCTTCCACCCAGAACATAAAGTAGAGGTGATTACATAAAAAAGGTTTATTCATTTAAATTTATTTCTAGGGATTACCCAAAACCTTTCCAATTTGATTAGAGATGTGATACAACAAAACACATAAACTATTTTTTTTCCTTTTTCCTGAGGCACACATAAACATAAAAAAGAACCAAAACAAATGGACCTGGACTGAAAACCAGTAATAGCCCATGGCAAGTTAGTCTTTCCTCTCTTGATTTTACATTTTTAGTGTAACACATGCAGCCTGTTTAGCAATGAACATCAATGCTTCAGCAAATATTAGCATGGGGCTTTCAACTCATGTTAAACCTCCTCCCAGCAAGCCAAAGGAAGGTTTTTCTCAGTTTCAGTGGCAATATATTTTGATGAATCTCTTGTAATCAGAGTCTCAAGAAGCCAGATCATCCTCCATCCTCATGCTTTACCAGGGCCATGCTTGATCTTAATTAAACTTCTGTAATCAATCCCCATATCACCACTCATCTAAATCATGTCCTATGTGCTCAGAAAGCAGCAGGGGTGAGAAAATTTCCCACACCAAAGTTGCAGACACATTGCTTGGGCAGGGTTTCTGTGCTGTCTGCTGATAAAAGCCCCTGGAAGTGGGCAGAAGGGGATGAGAGGTGATATTAGCAAAATGCAAACAGATAAGGAAAGAAAAATGGGATGTGTTTATCACTCCTGGCAGGAATTCAGTGGCCTGTGCTGCATGAGATGGTTCAGATGCCAGGAAAACTACTGCATAGGTGTAGATTGGCCTGAAAAAACAGACTGGGTGTCTTTGCTTTTGGTTTGTAGCATATCTAAAATAGCAATTATTTCTTGCTGCAGGTGAACTCTCCAGTGGGGGTCTTGAAGTCAGCTGGGGCTTTGGGACCCCACTATTCAAATTGTAATTGCAAGACTATGAGTATTGAAAAAGACCCCCACACATCTCCAACCCAACTGAGCCTGGAAACTGATTTCATTCTATTATTCAGCTATTTTTATGCACCTAATTCATCTTGCTTAATGCTTGTCCTACTCAGATCAGGAATTAACCACTGGAAGTGCTGCTAACACAGAGCAGAAGAATGTGACCCCCAAGGAATTTTCTGAAGCTACTAGTAGGGAAAGAAGGAGTAGATATAACTATTTTTTTTTCCTCTAAACTTGAAAAAATTAAAGCTTTGTTTAATAAAACTACTGTTCCCTGAGCTTTATTGATCAGCTTTTCCTCAGGATGAAGATTTGGAAGAATTAAACATGAAATAATTGCTCCAGAAAGTATCTAGCACTGTATCAGGAGTCAGGTTGATTTTCTGGTGAATGTCCAATGAGAAAACTGATAACTTTGATACAACCACAACTTCATTTCTGTGCAACTTGGTTTTTTGGAATCAATTATCCAAGAAACTCTTTTGCATAAATCTCAGATTGCTTTTGGTTCAAATGAGATGTAACTCAGGATTTCAGGTTTAGATGCAAAAATGAAAGTGAAACTCAGCTGAGTCCACACAGTTCCCTATGATTTTGTTATCCAGGATGAGTCTAGGAGGTCTAGGACTGTGAGTTGGAAACTCAAAAAGCATTCTGATGAACCTTGGTTGACTTTTCAGTGTCAAAAAAAAAAAAACCAAACCCAGATCAGGGCAATTTTTACCTGGTTTCCAGTTTCATAGGTACAGCTGGCTGAAATTTTTCAAATCAAACAAATCATGAGTACTTGGCTGTTCTCCAAACATTCATATTTATTAATGAAGAAAAAAAAAAATCAATTTTTGACCTCACTACTTTCTTTGGAAAAAATTCAAAAAAATTCTTCCAGATCAAAAGGGACCAAAAAAAAAAAAAAAAAAAAAAAGGCTTTTTCAGTGGCCTACAAAATACATCTTTTGTTTACTTCTAGGCATTTTTTGGTTTTATTTGGACAACCAGAGCAAGTGTTTTTACTGCTTACCTCAGGTTGTTGTGTGCTTTAAATTTCCTTCCATTCATAGCTGAAAGGCTTTGGGTCTGATTTTCCAGTGACAAAGCCAAAAATATTCAACTTCTGGTCATCATCTCCCAGGTTTCCTGGGGCAATAAAAAAAATGATTTACCATAAAAGAAAACAGGCTGAAAAAACGTTATCACACTTGTAAATGTCCCAGTAAATCTTTAAACCCTGCTTTTTGCCCTCTGCTTTTAAGGCAAGTTTTCCTAAGTATCCATCAGGAAGGTCACAGCGTATCGTGGCACGTAGCTTAGGCAAAGATTAGCTTCCAATTCTTGAAGAGTTCATTTTAGATGATGTAGCAGATGCTGTTGAAAAGCCAAAAGGGGCAATAAATCCCCCAGCCCAACCCCGAGAGGAAAGAAGTTGAGTGACTGCAGACGCTGGAGTGAAAGGTCCCTGGGCTGCCCAGCTCCCCGCCTCGAGCCTTCCCGTGGCTGCACATTGTCAGGAACAACCTCTCTTCCCATGAAATTATTCCTCCTCCTTCTACCAGGGCTGCAATCTGCACATTTTACGAGTGCCTGGACCCCCCAGCATGGGGCTTGGTCTGTCCTTCAGTGTCCACTTGGAATATTTTTCAATTAATGAGCACTTGGTAGAAGGTTGACACCTCAACAAGCACGTTCTCTTCAGCTGCTTTTAGCCCGAGACACACAGCTTAAGCTTTTCAACAGCTGCTTTATCTCTGCTTCTCACCCTTACCACCACCCCAATTTAAGTTTAAGATGAGCCTCAACCCCTGAAGCCCACGATATCTCCCTCCAAAGTCCTGTCAGAGCCACAACCAGGGCCATAAATTTCCCAGCTGGGTCACAGCACTCCCTATTCATTTACTGAAACATTATAAATGTGTCCAGGTTCTGAGTGAAACCTAATCCCAACATTCCCTCCATGGTGATTCCTGCAACTGATGGCAAGGGCATCTGGAATCACCATCCCCTTATCTGATTGGAAACTCATCACCTGCACTTCAACACTGAGGGCTTGGTAATGCCTCATAAAACCAAACCCTCTGCTATTTGGGGTCTGCTGCTTTGGTAGAGCCCAGGAATCAGCCAGGAAAAGGTCCTTGGGGTGCCTGTTCCTGTCTGGCCACGGAGCAGCAGAGCTGAGTTGGCCAAAAGTGATGCTCTCAAGCCCAGAGGCAGAGGAATGGGAAAATGGGATGGGAAATGTCACCCCAAGACAAAAACCAGTTGCAGTTCAAAGGAACTTGGGGAAGATGACAATGTGCAGCTGTTGGGAAACAGCATCATTTCACTGAGATTAATAATTTAAATTCTATTTTAGTTCTTAGGGGACCCTCACCATATCTTATCTGAGCATCTTCTGGTGGTGGTGATGTAACATCACACAATGTGTCTTTCCCTTTTCTCATCCTGTCCTTGAGAAAAACTGAATCTGAAGTGCACTCAATGTTTTTTGGTTTGGGAGGTTTTGGTATGGCAGGAGAAGTTCCAGATATGGTTTTCAGTAGATTTTTATTCTCATTTGACTCAGGGAAAACAAAAAGCCTTTGGTGAGCACACCTCAGACTTCACAGCCTGAATGCAAAGCCCACATTTGGAACTATTTTGACTTAAACCCCCAGCTAAAGACCTTAAATGCTTTGAACACTACTCGAGGCCCTGTGCAGGTGCAGAAATTAGCTCCAGGTAACAGCAAGCTCGAGCTGCAACCTTTCCATCTCCCAGTGCAACTCTAGCTGGGCTCCTTCCATCCCCAGATATGAAACAGCAAGTGCCTCCCAGCTATATGCTAAATAAACACAACCCAGGAAAAGCTCAAACCAAAAACCTTCCCTCCCAGCCAACATTCCTCCCCTCGTGCCAGCCATTCATTCCTGCAATATTTAGTGGACTGCAAAGAGATTTTGGATTTCCTGTCAGGTTTCTGTCCTTTGGGGAGTTAAATTCTGACCTGGGACTCAAGGAATGGTCTCTGCTGTGGTGCCACGCTGGGTTGCTGCTCTGATTTTTCATTGTGCTCTTGCTTCTCTAAAAAGGTCCTGTAAGAAAAGCAGAGACTTGGCTGAGCTGGACCCATTGATTGGGAGACAGGAATGGACCAAGTGTGATAACTTGGTTGGATGCTTCTTACACAACCAGAGGGAATAAGGAGCAAAACAAAATCCAGGGATTTTAGTGCCCTTTAATGCCTCCACCTTACTCCCATGGCATAATGGGACATTCTTGGCTGATCTGCCCCAGCCCCCCTGTCATTCAAACCATTCCTACCCTGCAGGGAGTGCAAGTAGATGCACTTAAGCCTGTTTTCCATGAATTAGCATGGGTACTGCTGGCATTGACCACCAAGCTACTTGCCCAAGTATTTACCCAGCTTCTCAGGTGGCTTTTCCAGCCATGCTGAATTCCGTTCTACTCAGTGACTGCCATGAATACATACACTTAAATCTCTCTCTGAGTAACTTCCTCAGCTGGAAAATAGGGACAGTGTATCTCTCCCTTGCAGGGGTGAAAGGAAAATAAATATGCTAAAGCTTCTAAGCAGTTTAGGTATTTAAGAAAATGAGATACATGTGTGGCTAAAATTTATAGATAGACTGTTTGGATATAATCTGATTAGATTTATCCCCTAGTAAAGTATTGTAATTTCTCTCAAGTTCAAGAATGTTACTTCTGTCCCAGCGAAGCAAAAATCCCTTCCAGTTCCTAGGCTTAAGCTGTGTCAGCTCCTGGGGAAACATCTGAATGAAGCAGCTGATCCAGGGAACCTCACACACTTGGTTTCCACCCCATCTCCTGGCTGTCCTCAGCCATGGGAGCAGCTTCCTCACTGGTGCCTCACCATGGGTCTAGAGATACCTTCAAGAAATAAAACAGATACTGGCCATGGGTTGGGTGTGGATTCACTGGAGCATCCCTCTCCCATTCCCCAGTTTCTACTGGGACTTTTGAGATGTGGTATTTATAAAAAAAAAAAAAAAAAAAAAAGACAGAAAGCTCTCTTTTGCAGTGTTGGTCAACCTAAGGTGGAAAAGGTTGTGAGAAGAGGCTGTGTGTGTCTTTTCTTAGACACCCAGGGTGTCCTTGGTTATCACACCTGCAGCAGAAGACCTCTGGAGAGCTCCACTTTGACAGCAGTAGTAGAAGGTTTGAGTGGTCTGTGAGTAATCAACCTCAGCTCCAAAAATAATACATTTTACAGGATTATTCCCTAATTGTTTTACCCTCAGCCAGAAGAATGCTGCTGCCTCAGTCAAAGTTTCAGGCTAATTGGTGAACATGATTTAGTTAAACTTGAATTATTTTTTTTTTTTTCCCAGAAATTAGCTCAAAATTTCTTGCATATGACCCAGAGCTCTGACCTGATGCATTCCTCTTCCAGCTACACCAGCTACATGATTTATGAGAACTTATTGTCTGTTGCAAAAACCTTTTCTTGCTTCTGTCTTTCCCCCCTGCCCCAGCACAACAAAACATCAAAACTTGGCCCATCACAAGCTCATAACCCAGCTCCTCTGGCACACATCTTGAGAAGGTGACAAAAAATGACCAAAAAGGTTTTCTCACCTTCAGGTGGACCTGAGACACCTAGGAGGTGCAGCTACTTGCAAAAAAAAAAAAAAAAAAACAAAAAAAAAAAACCACAAAACCAAAAAAAGCAGCAGAAGGTGACATTTTGGGTGAAACTTCACAAGCAGAGGTTTTTCCAGTGAAGTTTTTCTGTATCTGACACTCAACAGGGCCAGACACCCTCCTCAGCCTGAAACTGTCCTTGGGAGCATCCCAGGCAGCTCTGTTGTTGTGATACTTTTGGCCACATTAAATTAATTTGGCTGGGTAGAGGGAAACTCTTTCCTTGGAGAGGTCCAAAGGGCTCTTTTGGGTGTCATCAGCACCAAAAGCTTCACTGAACTCCCACTGAGTTGAGCACAAGGTAATGAAGGAATTTTTAGCAATGCTACATATAAAATAGGAGCAGGTGCTCTCAATAAAGAAAATTCTTAACCCTGCTCATATTTATTTCAGTTCCTTTCTGTCTGGGCAGAAAGCCACCATTTCAGTTTCAAGCTTTCCTGGCTTGCTGGAAAGGGTGAAGGATAACCTTTTTTTTTTCTTCTTTTTTTTTTTTTTTTTTTTTTCCCTTTTTCCCCACCCCTCCTCCCATAAGAAAATGTGGAAACAGATTTTAACATCAGCCCTGGAGGAAGGTGAGGTGGTTTGCCAGCACTGCTTCTGAAATGAACTGCTAGGCCACCTAATTAAACAAACCCTTCCAACATTTTTTAAGCTCCTCTCTCCTGGAGTCCACAGATTTTACCCCTTCAGAGGGTGACATGAAGAAAAAGGCTCCAACAGCCTAATTCTGGGTTTGTCCCAGACATTGATTTGTTTCAGAGCTGAAAACCACCTGCAGAAATCCCCCCTTGATCCATCCTCCCACAGCAGGATCCAGACATGTTTGAGCATCCCCTAAGTGGAGTTGGAGCCACTGGTGATGGAGATTTTGCACGTGGGTTATATTGGGAAATGCCTGTTTGAATTGGACCCATTTTTGTTCCTGTTTCAGCATGTGAGGTACCCAGAGTCAAGGAATAAAAGCAGTTCCTTGTCCTCTACCTTTTCACATAGAAGAAATTGTGCAGTGAAAAAAGCAACAAAAAAAGAAAACCCAACAAAGAGCCAGCAAAGCCACGTTCACACTTTTCCATGTTTTCCCCACTTTTCTGATTCAAACCATGCTGTATTTTTGTTATTTCTAACTCATTAGAAAGCAAAAAAAATAGGGGCAAAATTAAAATAACTTCTATAGATTTGAGGTGTTGTCTGTGAACTTTCTTAGTGGAGTTTCCTTACAGTCTCCACAGTCCCCAGGTTGAGTGACCTGAAGGAAAATATTTCTTGCTTGAAACTATGATTTGAAAGATTTCACAGATATGTTTCCCTTTCTCCCCTTGGAATGGATGGGCAAGTTACCAAAGTAATACTATCAGCTGGGAAAGAGATGAATATCATTTTAGTCAAATAATTTAGTAAAAGACACCTTGTAAAATCTGCCAAAAGCATTGTCCTCTGAATTTATTCAACAGACTCCAACTGCCCCTTGAATCTGGTGGCAATCAAAGTATTGCAATGCTTTTTTCTGCCAATGAAGCAGATTTTTTAAAATAATTGATTATACACTACTAAAAAAACCTAGAAATTGTTTATCTGAACAAATGAAACCTACCAAGTGTGGCAGATCTAGATTTCTACATTAACAAAAAAAAAAAAAGGAAAAAAAATCAATCCACAAAACAGTTAAATATTGCTTAAGGAATTTAATAGAAGTATGAGGTAGTTATTCCCAAAAAGAAATGACAACCTGACACAATTAGATGCAAGCTTAGAGCAGAATGAAGAGTGAAACCTGCATCTCTGAACTCCATCTTGTATTTATCTTATGACATTATCCAGGCTTCCAGATTATTTTTTTTTTTCAGTAGCAGTGTGCAAATTAAATAAATTAATTAAATATCAGGAAAACAGAGGGAACAATAAGATATAGAAGTTCAGATAAGAATTGACTTAGTCTATAGGAGGAAAACACTCAGAGGAGCAGAGAGAAATTCAAATATGCAGTGAATTTGGGAGATTTTAGATAAAAATACCCCATAAACAGCACTGTGTTGTTATAGTATATAATTTACTGAATTGTTTTCTTTGATCAGTGATGAGCTACCAGCTAGAGAATGCACTTTAACTTTTCCTTTAATATACTTTTTTCCTTAAACTTGTGCCAGTAAGACTGCACTTCATTAAGTGATATTTACTTTTATTTCATGTGAAGATTAGCTTGAAGGTTTTACTCATAGTGTTAAGACACAGGAACCACACATTCAAGTAATCAAATATTTTGCCATTGCTTTCTCTAGAGAAAAAGAATCAAATATACTAATGCCCAAACCATACAACTACCTGAATTACTCTGAATTAAAAAAATAAAATAAAATAAGCTCCCTACATATAACAACCAGATTCTTGGTATTGGTGCACCTAGTAAGGCTTCTCCAACTTCCTCACCAGCTCAAATCTGGGAAATTTCAACCCCTTTTTGATAGAAGCAACAAATTTCTGCTTGAGGAAAAAGAATGCCTCGAATTACTACTCCAAACTCAACCTACCTTTTGAATTTCAACAACTGGAAGCCCAAACCTTCAGAAGTGCTACAGAACTTGTCTGATTTCATGGTGGGGGCAGCCTGGTCATCTATTTATAGCCTGGAGATGAACATTTGCTGACACACAGATGGAAACAATTGGGAATGCAAAGTGGCTGAGGTTGGGTCACAGCCTGACACACATTTGTTAATCCTAAATTTTGCCCTCACCTGAAATTGGAAAGAAATGGTGATCACACTTGGAGCCAAACACCTCCAGTGGAATGAGAGCTGAGAAGACACCCAGCTCAAGAGCGAGGGCACTGTAAAAAAAAACAAAGCTTAATTAGGTTTAATCAATGTGGTCGGTAATTAAGTGCAAATTATGCACGTAATATATTGCAGATGTGGGGGCCTATTTTTGAAACACAGAGGCTATTATGGGATGGAGGAGAAGGTGGAGACTCTGAGTTACCCGAGAGGGAGGTTATAGATCTCTGGATGTCACAGGAGTTTTAACATTATTGCTTATTCTCTCAAGAACTTTCTTTGTTGTTGGGCTTTAAACCAGCAGAAAACGTAGAAAACTCGAGTCCTAAAATATGGGATGTTGGTGAGATTTGTGATGGTTATGAGTTTCCTCAGAGCTTGAGTAATACTGTAAACACAATAAACTCCAGTTGAAAGAGTCATTCCATTCTAACACACTGTTTTTATATCTTCCCACATAACTTTCTCCAAAAAAAAAAAAAATAAAAATTTCCTCTCTGGCTACAATTTCTCATGTTTAGTCTGAACTTAGAGGTGACTTTTGTTTCTTTCAAAGCTAAAATAAAATTATTAGATTGGCTACGAGAAGGTTTAGGACATGAGGAAGAAGATTGTTGGACTGGGCTGCCTTGCTTTGTTTATGCTACTGGCATCATATAATTAAATACTGTAGGGGGAAAAAAAAAAAAAGAGGTTTATGATTTTTTCCTTCTGGATTCATCTTGGGAAGAGTAAAAAACTTTTTGGCAAGGGGGTAGGCTACAGTGATTTTAGAAGCTCTGAAGAAATCTGATTAAAACTGAATGATTTCAGACATTTCTTTTTGACTCTTCATTAAACATAAGAGAAGCACCAGACTGTGTGAGTGTCCTCAGAATCTGTTGCCTCTGCTTTATTTTCAGTATTTGTGAATGTAGCATCATTCACCATGTTGCTAAGGGAAGGACTCTTTGAGTAGCAGCAGGGTTATAAAACAAAAAAGATAATCTTTTAACCAAAAGGGACTGATTTTCAATTTATTTGAAGAAAAATGCAGCTTTCTCCCTTTACATGAAGTGTGCCACTTACTACACGTGCACAACATTTTGAGAAAGGGAAGTTTGATAAATCCCATTTTACAGGTGGGGAAACTGAGGCACGGAGGAAAATATGGGTTCATGACAATTTCTCAGGAAATACATGATGATACCAGTCTGACTCACCAAAATTCTGCCATCTGTTTACCTTCAAGACATTTTTTTTTATTTATTTATGCATTATTTTCTCCTCTTTTTCACCTGAGCTACATCAACCCAGCAGGATACACACAGGACAGTAACTCCATCGTTGGGTAGACTCATGATTTTAAGCCTTCTGTCAAGCTCTGTAAGATTTTTTAGCTAGCATATGGGGTGTGAATAAAAAGAACTGTTAAAACAATTGGGGTCAGAACCTGCCCACTGGATACAAGAACTCCTGTGGATTTTAATGGGATTATTTGCATGAATAAAAAGAGCAGGGATACCCCATGGCTCCCTCACTTATTTCCAGCAAATGGAAACCTGGTGTTAGATGACCAGAAGCAAATGAAAAAGAGGTGGTTGGAGCGTGGCAGTTCTCCAGTGATTTTTGTAAGCAACTGAAAAATGCTGAAAAAAACTTCTTGTTTACTGACACAGCCCCCAAACCTCACACTTCTTTTACCAAGTGTTCTTCAGTTGCTTCTGGTTTCTGAAAATTAAAGCATCTTCAGATATACTCATTTTTTTTTTCCTCTCTTTTGGTTTTCCACCACTCCTTCCTCACGGAATCCAGTAGCTAAATCATCTTAGCAGAATTAGAAATTTTAGCCAAAAAATTTAGCTAGACAAAGAAGCCCTTTTTTTTTTTTTTTTTTTTTTTTTTGTTCCAAAGAAACGCTGGAAGGCAGCTCAACTTATGATAATAATTGTAATATCAGGCAAAGGTTTGGGATGAAATGTGGCTGCAGCAAAGCCCAGGTAGAGCTGTGCAGATGCCATCAGTAATGTAGCCCAGCCTGCGTTGGGAAAGGTCAACAGGAAAGGTGTCCCCATGGCCTCCTCACTCTTCAGGACAATGAGGTCCATATGTTGCATGTGCTCCCAGGACTGTTAGGACTGGAAGAAGGTCAGCAACATGGAATTATGGGGAGGAGAGGGGGGAAAAAAGCAAGAAGAGGTTTACAAAGGCCAAAAAAGCAAGGTTTTCATTTTATATTCCATTTATCTTTTTGCCTCTGAAAAGGGCACAGAGGTTGGAAATTATGATTGAGTTTTTTTAATCTTATTAATGGCAGGCTTTGTGGTTGCTAAGGGAACTTGACCCAACCAGAGGAAAAAAAAAAATGGCCCAACTCAGTATTATCAGGATTAATCTCCTGCCTTGAAATAGTTGGATCTCTCTCCATTGGCCTCACGAGTCCTTCCTGCTCTGCCTGTATCTCCACCACCACCTTGTTGACATGAGCCTACCACTTAATCCTTGGAAGGAAACCTAACCCTTGGCCTCAGAGAGATGTCCCCAAGAGAGGGGAACCAGAGTGCAGCCGTGCAGGAGGTGAACCCCACGGGGTGTCTGCCTCCAAAACCTCCAGGAGGTCACTCTGGGCAGACAATAAAAAGCCTGGAGCTCAAGCGAGACGCTCATTTAACGGGAGGCTTGATTGCAGGGCGAGAGGGTCCTGCTGGTTCTTTCCAACAGACCCCTTTACACTCTTAGTATTTATTACACCCCGTATTATAAGGGGATTTGCTTCTGTAGGGCAGCTTGGCTGAGCAATGAAACAGAATGTTTCTTTTATGGCTCAATAAACACTCTTCTCTCTTTCCCCGCCGCTCCAGCCCAGATTTTTCAAGCCTCTTAAGCCTCTGACACAACAATCTTCCAGCCCAGCCCTGAGAGTTTGCATCTTCCCATCATTTTGGGTTGTTTCTGAGGCCTCCTGGAGGTGACATTCATGGATAGCTCAGTCTCTGAGACTTTGGCAAGCCATACAGACTTTTTGGTTTGGTTTTTTTTTTCCAAAAAGTCATCTGGATGGTGGGGTTCAACGGGTTCTCCTCATCCCCCAGAAAGAGAGGTGAAGCCTGGTGTTCATTTGAAGGAGGTGGCTGTAGAGCACCTGGTGTTTTGTTTTCTCATCCCTGTATTGCCACGGGGGGGTTTGCATCCCATGATTTAACACACCCGGGCTGGGCCAGGCAAAGTGCTGACAAGCAACCTACAGGCATCTTCCACACTTCCCTGCCAGCAAACCTAAACCTTTTCCCATGCCATGCCCACCTCCAAGCTGGCCTGAAGAGACCAGTGTCTGTAGCTTATTAATTGATAGTGTTATGAAGTGTTCACAGTCAAGAACAAGATTTTCCAGTGTTGACTTCCCTTCTGCATTAGTTAATGTTTGGAAACTCAGTCCATCAAATGCCAGACTCCTGCACCAGCCTCTCATCACCTGGTGCAGCTCCTCGTGTGCCAGACTCTTACCCCTCATGCTCTAACAGGATACAGAGATCCCAAATACTCCTCCTTTACAGCAGTGGAATAATATTGAGGACAGGCAGCATTTACAGCAGTGAAACTGAGCCATTTCAGACAATGGTTGTGTGGGTCAAAGGATTAAGGACTTTAAAAAATAAAAAAACACTGTAAAAATTTTGAGGACACGACCAAACACTGCAGACAGGCATGATGGTGATTCCTAGAAACTTTTACAGCTTGCTTAGTTCAGAATTATGCTTTTAATTTCAATTTTACGCTCAAAGTAGTGTTCAACTTTTTTTTTTTTTTTCTAATTAATTCATTTATTAATTTTTTTTTTAAAGAATCACAGACCTTTGGGTTAGATTGTGCCAAAATCTTGCATGGGATTTGTGTCTGATCTGACCTATCATGAATGCTGACAGCAGTCTGTGCCACTGGCAAGCAAGTGGCTTTCTCTGAAGTTCCCCTTGAAACATAACTTCTTTCTTTTTTTTTTCCTTCACACTGGACCATTCTAATTCTCTCTCTCTGCCTTTATTCTTGTCAACTTAAATAACTGCCTTTTCTTGCTCTTTTTCACATATTTGTAGATCACTTTAATGTCCCCTTAGGTCAATGCCAAGTATGGCTGCAGTCAGAGGTTTTCATCTTTTCTCTTTTTTCAGCCCATGCAGCTTTCCCAGCAGGAACCTTACCCCTAGGATTATGTTTTATGACACTGTCCCCCTCTTCTGCTGAGTGATAGGGGGGTTGTTTTAATTAAATACTGAAAATCTAATGACATTATCGTGCTGTCTTCAATGAATGTCCTGGCAATTCTGCTACCAGCCGTGATGCTGACAGCTTGTTCTTTCCCAGAAATTATCAGGATACTGGGTTTCTTTTTAAATGCACGTACAAGCATGTTGAAATAAAACTCTACTGCTGTGTTGAGCTCTTTAAAATGATTTCTGTAGTTTGCTATATTTAAAAAAAAAAAAAAAAAAGTTATATTGGAGGAAAAACCATCCACGAAACATTGGTATAATTCAGGAAGAAGAGAGCAGATTTAAGTTTCCAGTAAAACGTTTTTCTGGCACGTGTAACATGGTTTTAATTTTCTTTTAAAAAATCAACAATTTAACAAAAGTTGGTAGCTGCAGCAGCAGCTTCTCTGCTCATTTCTAAAACTACTTAGTTCTGCACACCAGATTTTGTCTTCAAAGTGTGCAGGTGACCTCACTCTTTCAGTTGCTAAATATTCCAGTGGATGTTTGTTCTCTTTTATTCCAAATTAATGGGAATTAGAAATAGAGGTTGGAATCTCTCTATGGATCTGATTCAAAACCCACAGAGGTCAGCTGGATGATGTGCTTTGACCTCCCTGGGTTTGAGTGAGCCCAGATTACCCTAGAATTCTATTTTTTTTTTTAGTTTACAGGCAAGTGTAACATCTTTAGTCCAAGACCCCCAGCCACTTTTATATAAAAATGTGACCTCCAGCAGCACCACTGACATTCCTGCTCAGAGCTGACCTACAAAAAAAAATCCTACCCCTTTACAAAAAACTTTGTCGAGCTGGCAAAGGGTTAAAAATAAGCATTTTGAAAAGAAGCCCTTTGAATCATGGCATGAGAGGGAGCTGAAATATTTTCTCAATGGAGAGTTAGTGGGATTTTCTCTAGATCTGGGGTGAAAGAAAAGTCTTCAGAAAGTCTCAGAAGAAAGATCCTTTGAAATGCTCCGACTTGTTATGATAAGGAGTTTGATAAGCCCACCCATGGTAAAGTTATTAGGAATTTATATCATATGGATCCCATTAACCTTCACGTTTGCTTTTAAAGAAAACTTCTCGGTACATGACTACCACTAAGTCCAAGCACTTCAGGTCTGAGAATTGTGTTTTTACAAATGAATCTTGGGTTATCCAATCAATTAGCTGAATTCCCTGTGTAATTGTGCTCTAAATGAGTCACCTGGTACTAATGAGACTGCTTACCCGTTTAAAAAAAAAAAAAAAAAAATAGAAGAAGAAAAAAATATCTCGGCCTTTAAGGGAAACGCTTTAAAATCTGTGGAAAAAATATCATGCATTAATAGTTAATCTTTGGCACTCACTGCCTTGGGATGTAACCAAGGCAGGTAGATTTGAAAGATTAGGCAGTAGGATTTAGGTCATGTGGAAGACCAAATATCACTCCAACTATTTTTAATTAATTATTACAAGACTGTCTGAAATCATTACTGACATCAAAGCCTCGTTATTTAGGTGATAATAAAAATATAGGCTAAGAATAAGGTTGTAGCTTACTCTTCCCAGGCAGGAAGCAAAGCAGTGCCATTGAGATGACAGATAGAAGAGGAGGAAGGAACTGAGGCTCACTGAGGCTGAGTAACTAGTGCTGGTTCCACAGAAACTCAGCTTTAGACCTTGGAAGAGAACCCAGTTATTTTAATAATCTTGCCTGCTACACTCTGTTGCACTTTGGAAGGGTTTAATACGTAAGCTTTTGCCATGAAATAATTTATCTCTGTGCTATATTATTGCACAATTTAGACATATTATAGGCCTTATAGAAACATAAAGGATTCCAGACTAAATGGGCTATTTGTCTGCCCCAGTCAGGCAACACTTAGCTATCAGTGGTTTAGTGAAGGATTTTATCATTAACTTATATTGTGTTTCTAAATGAACTCAGTTGAGCAAAAAAAAAAAAAAAAAAAAACGAGTAAGAGAGGGGGGGGGAGAAAAAAAAAAAAGCAAAAAAAAAAAGCAATTATGGCCATGCTATAAACAGTGGAGTCCACAGGCAGGAGGCTGCAGTGAATTATATGGAGCATACTTCTCCCAACCACAACTTGATTGAAACAATTTACTGGATGTGAGCACTGAACGACAGCCGAGCTGACTGACTGATGGGGGAGAACCATCAGCCCACGGTCCTCCCACCAGGCCAACACTTGATCCCCCTGTTGGAAAGGGTCAATGCTTTGTCCTGCTTTGTCCCCACGTGAAGTGATGTCATGGCCTGGGTTTTAAACCCCCAGCAGATCAGATATTCAGCACGTTGTTGAAATTATTGGACGGGCTATTTTTGGCTCGTTCAGAGGTCGGTGGCCTTCTGTGAACAGGGAGCTATTAGGTATTCCCTTGGACAAACAAAGAGATAATTGCCTGGCAAAATAAAAGAAGGTGATTAGAAGTTGGCAAACCAAAGAATTTTTTTTTTTGTTCTTATTCAGAGCAAGATATATATAGTTGGGATTTCTGGTGTGTAAATGAGCCCGACTGAAGGTCTACCCAACTGTTTTCAATGAAGCGGGGAAAAAAATGAGAAACATCAAGAAGTACCAACTCTTGATCACCAAGGTGTTTTGATCTCATAAATTATGTCTGAAATAAGGCATGGACTGGAAAATGTGAGTGTGTTTTCTCTTGGTCTGGGAGCTTCTGGTTTTGAGAGAAGGAGCACTGTTCCTCTACCTTCATCAAATCCCTATTTTTTTTCCACCTCCGCTTTCTACCAAGTAGGTTTCTCTTGCCATTTATCAGAGGTGTCACGAGTATAGGATGGAGAAGCACTGCATTCCTCCCTTCCTTTCTCCTCTGGGACCTTCTCAGTCTAAAACTCAAGCCTGAGATCCAAAAAGACCTGAAAATGTTCCAGTCTAAGGAGCAGATTGACCTGCAACCTAATCTCATCCCAACTGTCATAACACTGTGTTAGCCATGCACAGCTAATAAATCATCATAATTCTGGCTTAATGGACCAGGCTTTGACAGTGCCAGGATTAGAAGGGCATACAATAAACAAAGAGTTTCTGAGTCAAGAGGTACAGTAGAGCAGTGAAAAATCACCAAATGATGCAACAAATCTTCAGCTGGTATTTCCCTGGGCCTCTGCTATAGGCAGTGCTGGAGGAGCTCAGTTCCCTCCCACTGTCCTCCTCATCCTCCTCTGCCAGAGCACAAGACAAGGTATGAGAAAAAAAAGATAGGTGTAGGAGTTCAGCCTGGTGTAACATACAGTAAAGAGACAGGAGGGGCTGTCTGGAAAGGTGTGAGAGGAGCCTGAGGAATTATCTTGCCTCAAGCAGAGATTTTTCTCCCCCAGCAGGAGGATTGCTCACCAACAAGGCTGGGAGGTCGTGGCTTCATGCAGAGGAAGCACTGCCCAAAGCCTGCTGCCTGGTTCAGCTGCAACAAAAAAACAAATAAGGAAGGAAAATCAGATCAGAAAAAAAGGTGCTAAAGATTTCAGGATATCCTAATGAACAGATCTGCCCCCAAAGAATTTTCTCTGTAGCTTCCACAGCCTCTGCAGTGATGCAAGTGTAGGTAGAAAAGATGCAGAGAAATTTAATTGTCTTACTAGAATGCTTTTGGCACTGAACTGTGCATCTCTTGGATCCTGAAATACATCTTAACACTGTTTTCTTAACCCTGTCAAGGGAAAAAGGATGAATTTTTCAACCTTTGTTAATGATGGACAAGCCTGAAGACTTTTGATAACTTACTTTACAATGGGTGAATAGCCAAAGTGACCTTATCTGACCTAACCAGGATCATTTGTTCTGAATAAAGAAGCTGAAAGTCTCATGAGAACTGGACTTTTTACAAGATTTCCATTATTTCCTTATTTTGCAGTAGGAAAAGTGACACAAAAAAGATATCCTATCTTTCTGTATTTCAGCACCTCTGGTTCTTCTCAGAGCTGGAACCAAGAAGCTGCAAAGCCATGTGAAAGTAGAGGTTGGGAATCATTTAGCTGACCTCTGTGGAAAGTGTAAATGTGGCTGTAGCTTTATCTGCATAACCACAGTGACAGAGAAACATTGCTGCATTTCCTCTAAGTCTGGTGATTTCAGTGGTATTTCTTCACTTCCATATTTTGTTACAAGATCAATCAGATGCCTCTTCATCCCCTATTCTTTGGCAATATTTTGCTGTGAGAACTGGGGCTTTCTTAGCAGAGGAGAAATCTTCATTCAACTTGGAGTCACACAGAGAGGTGAGAGAACGATCTTAGGTTACAAGTTGAAAGAGTAAATTGTCAACTCAGAGGAAGAAATCTTAAGCCCAAGTGAATGAAGTGTGGTTTGGCTCTCAAATGTGGACTTTTAGAATTGCTAGAGACAACCCTTTGCTGCAAACCCTTGGATTTCCAAGACAAAAAATTTAAACAGTGCAAGAGTTAAGTCTTACCTGACCTGACTGCTAATCTGGGAACAGACCATTTGTGAGAGGCCTGAAGTAAAAGAACAGAGAACCTGACATTAATAAAAGTGTGCACCTCCAGATAATGATGAGACCTTATGCTTTAAATTATGTGTGTTCAGAATAAGAAGGAAGAAAAAAAAAAAACCCAAACAAAACCCAAAAAAACAAGGGAAAAGAAGGGCCATGATCCATGCTGATGCCTGCATTTTTCTTATTAGTAGTGGCCCTGTCCCAGGCAGGAACATATCACATGCAGAAATCAAAACTAACTCTTGAGCAATACATTGGGGGCTGGGGGGTTGGAATCTCCACGTTTGGGTTTGCTCCAAGATGAGCAGAACTGAGTGACCTGGATCCACCCACCCTTCAGTGGCTCCAGCAAAATCTGTTCACTGGCCTTTTGGTTCTGGTATGTGCCAATGGGAGCCAAAGCTCTTTGAAATGAGCAACTTTCAGTGACTTCCTTGGTCTTGGAAGTTGCTTTGGAGAATATTTTTGACCTGTAATAAACGTGGGTGTCTCCTGCAGCTCATGCAAGGCCTCACCATCAACACAACGGCTGCCCCTGGTAAATATCTTCTGTTTGCCCCTGGTAAATATCTTCTGTTTGCCACTTCTTCAACTTTTTTTTGTCATGTGTGGACCTGCTGGAGGCTGAACCCTTGGGCTGCCTGGGGATGGCTGTGCTCTAGTAGCATCTACTTTGTCCTAGGTCAAAAGGGACACATAGATCAACTCTTGAACATAAAAAAATTCAGCATGTGCACAGAAAAACCTGAGTTCTCTCCCTGCAGAGCCAGCTGGGCTCCAGCTGGGTTTATTAGCCTGGTACAGCTCTGCCTCCACCCACAGACAATCCATGCTCAGGCTGAATCCCAGTTAGTAAATCCCAAAGCCCCTGCAGGTGGGATTTTGGCCATCTCCTGGTGGGGCTTTCTCTCATCCATCCAATTCTTGAGAACCTGGTGAGTTCATTGCCCATTTTATGAGCTATTGAGCAGAGTGAACACATGACTTAGCTGTAATTGAGTTTTAACTGCTATAAAAATATCTCATTTCTATTTGGGTACTGAGTTTATTGGTTTCTCAAATTTTTATCAGGGTTTTTTGTGTGTGAACACTACGCAGCTCTGATGACCGAGAAACAGGAGAGAACCCTCTGAATTAGAAACCATAAAAAGGAGGAACTGTAAATTAGTGACCTTCTCTCCTTCCACAAATAAACATTTATGATTCCACCAACAGGTTATCCTGCTTCAACCTTGTACAAACATCATCTCTGCTTGGTTTTAAGCAATGTGCCCTGAGATGCAAAGTCTTGATTTTCCTTGCCTGGAATGGGAGTCAGTGCAACTCAGGTCCTTGCAGTTTTCTGCCTCTTTGCTGGTTGAAATCCATGACTGTGTATTTTCCAGGCAGCTGGGAAACTACTTGATGCAGCTCCATTTACACAGAAAGTCCTGAACCTTTTGCAGCATTATTCTTTCTGATTGCTGTCACTGAAAATTTATCCCAGTTATTACATGAATGACTGCAATGGCACTTGAATCCCCCAACTCCTGTTCCCTCAACACATATCTTTATTTAAAGAGATCTTATCTCTTCAGACTCAGCCTCTCTTTTTCTTCCAATGTTGCAGACCAGAGTGAAACGAATCCTCCTGTTGACATGCTGATTTTGGTTGGGAAAAAGGATGTTTTTTCTGGAGTTTCTGCAGGCAGCTCGCTGCACTTGCTTATTCCCCAAGCATCTCAAATCCTGGACTATCCCCTGGATCTTTAGGGCAGCTTTAATGACTGACAAAAGGATGGAGGAAACCCCCTTCAAACACACTGCACATCACAATTTTCTGCAGAGGAGTGGCCAACCAGCTCAGCCTTGCCTGCCAGACCGTGCAAAATATACTCAAAATATGTCCTTTCCTGGCAGCTCTCAAGAACAGCCCATCTAGTGGGAGAAGGAAGTTGGCAGAGCTCTGTCTGTAGAAGACTTTGAAAAATTATGATTTTTATCAGAAACAACAACAAAAAAAGAGCCTAAGCCAAGCCTGCTCCAAAAGCTCCACTTGCCTCCTGCCTCCCTCTCCTCTCCCCAACGTCATGGAGAGAATTTCCTTAGTTTTTCTCCAGGAGACAAGGGAGACTCTGTCTAGAAGGGTTTGACACAGTAAGTGCAAAAATCTTTACGTTTTCCGAGGGACAATGCGTGGCTTGAGTAAATTATTGACGAAGCAAAAGTGTGACTCTTCTGAGGTCGTTTAAGTGCACGAGGCAACATTCTTTCTTGCAGAGCTGGTGAAAATAAACAACATTATTATAGATTTTGGTCATGCCCTGGCATCAGTAAGTAGAGTTTCTGTGTTTGCCATATGCTGGCGTTGAACTGGAACAGCAAGGCGGACACAGGGAAATTGTTTAAAGAGCCAGTTCAACCTCAGGACTCACTGTCAAAATTATGATGTACATGCTTCATTCTGCTAACCACAAAAGAGTTTCTGTTTGTCGAGTGAAATAATATGTAATTTGCTATATCATTTAGGAAGCTTTTTCTTTTTTTTTTTTCTTTTTCTTTTTCTATTTTTTTTTTAGTTTTCCTTTTCCTTTTTCTTTTCCTTTCTTTTTTCTTTTTCTTTAATTTCCTCTTCCTTCTTCTTTTTTTTTCTTTTCCTTTTTCCTTTTCTTTCTCTTTTTCTTCCTTTCTCTTTTCCTCTCTTTTTCTTTCTCTTCTTCTTTTTCTCTTTTTTCCTTTTTCTCTTTCTCGATCTTTTTTCTTTCTCCTCTTTCTCTTTCTCTTTCTCTTTCTCTTTCTCTTTCCCTTTCTCTTTCTCTCCCTCCTCTTTCTTTCTCTTTCTCTTTCTCTTTCTCTTTCTCTTTCTCTCTCTTTCTCTTTCTCTTTCTCTTTCTCTTTCTCTTTCTCTTTCTCCCTTCTTTCTCTTTTTCTTTCCCTTTCCCTTTCTTTCTTTTTCTTTTTATTTCTTTTTCTCCTTTCTTGTTTTTCTTCTTTTTCTTTTCTTCCTCTTTATTCTTTTTTCTTTTTTTCCTTTTTATTCTTTTTTCTTTTCCCTCTTTCTCTTTCTCCTTTTTTTTTTTTTTTTCCTTTTTTCCTTTTTGGCTTTTTTTTTTTCTTCCTTTTTTTTTTTCCCACTATCCCATTGAAGGCCTGGAGACTGCAGATCAGATAAATGCACAGCATCCTGCAGCTCCCTGGGACAGCAGTGACTTGATGTGAGATAGGAGACAGAGGAGGCAGAAGCCAAGGCTTTAAACTGTGATTGCAGAAGGTGGCTTGCTGAGTCAAATAAAGAAAAGAGGGAAAACTGACACCCCACAAGCCATGGACAATTGTTGCCACCGGCTGGGAGGCCTTAAATTACAAACCCATTTTGTATATCCAAAAGCTTACACTTTCTATTTATATATCCCACTTCTTCTGTGCACCAAAAGTTGGATTTGGCAAATGCAGCTATTCCCTGCAGGCACATGGGTGAGGTTTTCTGCAGAGAAAATAAACTCGATTGTTGAAAACCTGTGTTTGCAATTACCCCAAGCTTCAATATTCCGAGGTCAAAACAGATCCTTTAAAAAATCCTAATGCTTTGAAACAGCTTCATTTTCTTTCTGAAACGGTTATTGAATTAAAAGGAAATAATGAGACATTTTTGGTAAGCGAGTCCCAGCAAAAGTTTTCGATAGAAATTATGAAAATATTCAAAGAAAGAAAGTATACACAGTCAAGAGTTTGTAAAAAAGGATTTTAGGTTAAAGAAGACTATTTCTGCTAAAAATCCTTAGGTCTAAAGATGACAGCTGGCTACATTAATCAGTACTGAACAGGCCAAACCAGCTTCCAATACAGCTTCTGGGAGATGATGCCATGGTCTGAGAGATCTCTGCTTGGCAGAGGAGCAGGTATATATAGTAAGAAACATTTTCTTCAGGATCTTTGGTGCATCTTAGTTCATAATCTTAGTTCGTAAGAGAATCTTAGTTCATAAATATTGTCACAGAAAACTGTGTGACTGTCTTTGGACAAAAAGCCAGACTTTGTGGGGTGTTTAATTTGCCTTAATTTCCTTGAGAGTGAGGAACACAGGCTGGCATTTAAAAATAAATGAAAGGTCCCAGCCAGGACTGAGCCAAGGAGGTCTCAAAATCCAGGAATAATCCTTAGGTTTTAAAGCAATCATTCAAGGAGACAAACTATTTTTAATCATTTATTTGCTATTTATATTTCAATGACATCTCCAGAACGTGTCAGCACAGCTTCCACTTTGGACTACCAGCCCGAGGTGAGTTTTTGTCTTTCCAGCAACTGAGAAAGAGTCCGAAAGCAAGAATAGAAAACCAACAAAAACCAAACAGATCCAGAAAAAGACTCCTAAGTAATTTTTAGATCCTCTAGGCATACCAGCACAGTGCAAAAGGGCTGCAACAGGACTAAGAGCCAGAGCCTTTCTCCTTCACCTCGGAGGAGAGCTACATCTGGCATTTCACCCTCGTAAGAAAACAGTGAGGGGCTTGTTCCAAGGAAGGTGCAAGGAGGGCAGCTCTGCATGCTCTTTGCCTTGAAATATTCCTTCACTGCATGCCCACTTGAAGGCCCCTTTATGCTGGGGAAACTCAGTGTAAATAGGAATCAGGCTCCAAGAACCTGGAAAGCAATTGCACGAGAGAGAGAGTTCAAAACGTTTCAGTTCAAACCCTTTCAGATCAGAGCAGCCCTAAACCTCCACCCAGCTTTCACCCCAAGGTAGAAAGTTGCTCGTTAATTCTGGCTGATAAGCTCTGCTAATTACCTTCTGCTTGGGGCTGCCATGTTATGGATAGCAACACCACTGAGGATATGTTTTTGGAAGAGAGGAGGGGGTGTCTCAGTTCTTTTCAATTTCTTGCAAAGAATAAGCTTTTTTTTTTTTCATTCCTTTTTTTTTTTTTTTTACCTTAAAGTGTGACTTGAAAATGGAGGTCAGAATTTAATTTCAGATAGTGTTACTCCACCTTGTGCAAGTGATTTCTCTTGACACACTGCACTGGCTAACCATGCACAAAAAGCCCTTTATGACTTACACGCCAAAGAGCCTGAAGTATTTTTTGCCTCTCCGAAAATGACATTTCATTCCTCCTTCCCCCCCCCCCCCCTCACCTTTTTTTTTTTTTTTTTTTTTTTTTTTATCACCTGAACACTGCTCTTAAAACCACAGCACGCAAAGGCCCCATGTGAAGTAGGGAAAGGCATTTCAGCATCTGCTTATATCCCCAAACTGAAGCACCAGTGTGCCTAAAAAAGCTTGTATTTAAAGGCATTGCAGCTGCATCAGCTCATATTTCATCCAGCCACCAATTTCCTTTTCCCCCTGACAAACAGGCCTCAGAAAGAACCCAGGCCAGAAATTCTCCACGTTAGCGAAACATTTCCTCTTTCCCCTTCTCCCTTCCATTAACATTATTACACTGCTCCTGGGAAAAGATGACTTTTCCAATCCAGGCAGCATATTTCTCTCTTTCTGTCTGTTTTCTCCCTCTCTAGGCTCGTGCTAAGGCAAGAACTGGGGTGGAGGTGACAGGGGGAGAAGGAATAAGGGGGTGAAAGGAAATACAGCATTATCTTCAGGAAGGAGACCTTCATATCTGCCTCCCTTTTGGCATGCAAAGGCAGGGGAACAGCAACTCCCTGTTCTTCCCTTCCCTAATTGTTGGATACAAAGAGGGAGAAAACCTTAATGTTGGTGACAGCATCCCCCTGGCATCAAGACGTGTGTAAAACCCTTTGGACTGACCCAAGGGTTAAAGTCACCCCAGATCTAAAGTGAGTAAATAGGGGAGCAGCCCTGGGGGTATTTTATCTTTTTCTAGATGGGGATATTTTATCTTTTTCTAGATGATCTTTGTGATTTGTGCAATACTAGTTGTGCATGTCCCACTTTGGCTGAACCAACCCTCCCACCTTGCAGGACCAACCTCATGTCAGCTTTAGCTCACACATCTTTACTGCCTGACACAGATCATGACCGTAGCAAACACACTCAATCTCCCCAAGACCAAAAAAAACAGATCTGGAACAAAAATGAGAGATTCCCCTGAGTATCAGGAGAGCTGGACTCATATCAAGTCTGATTTTACCTCGTGCCTGTTCACTTCATCCTGATTTAATTTTTAATTCTCCTTCAAGAGCTGGAAGACCAAGTCCCAGAGGACAGAAAACATCTCACTGAAATTAGTGGCAAAGGACAGGCAGGTCATAATTCCTTGTTTCAAAGAAGGAGTGTTGTGACTGAACTATAAACTTCTCATTACACCGATAAAAAAGGTGAACAACAGCATCTGCTCCTTCAAAACACCCTCTGGCACTATTTTAAAGTCACTTTACCTTACTGGAAAGTAACTAACTCAGGAAAGCCACTCTTGAGGCAGCTCTTACACATTCTAAGAAGCGTTGTTTCTTCTTTCTCATTTTAAGTCTTTAAAATATTTTGGGTTCGGGATGTTTGGCTTTTTGAGGAGTCAACCCAAAGAGCAGGAAAACTTTTCTGAAAAAGTGAATTATAAAGTAAGCTGTTTGCTACTAAAGAAGAGGCTCGACAGAAAATTCCCTGCAGGTACCAGCTGCTTAATCACATAGTAGTAGCTGAACCAGTTATTTTTGATCAGTATTATTTTACACAGCCTGTGAGCAATTCATGGCAGTAAGTACAACCAACACATGGCCACAGAAATGGGTGAAAAAAATGAAAGTCTAAAAACGTCCAGGAACTGTTCAAGACATCAGCCTAAGCAAAGCTGCTGCCTCTTGTTCTGTTTCACTTTGTAACTTAATTCTGAAAAAATTCTTTTGCCATTTTCAGGGAGAAAGGAAAGGATTGTGTTGAGCCAGACCCCCCAAACTCTTTCCTCCAGGACTGCTGGAGTTGGAGAGGGGCAGCTCTTTGTTCCCCCATTCTTAAATTGTTTTGGTTTTAGGGTTTTGTACTTTGGAAACTTCCCAACCACCTTTAGCTGAAGCACATTTCATTCCCAACTCCTCGACCAGCCATGGACCAAACCACCCATGGGCAGAGCTCCCTTGATTCAATTTTTATCAGTCATTTTGGAGGTGAGATGCAGACTCACTTGCAAGCTTTGGAAGGTGTTATTCAGCAGTTTTGACAGGAACAGGGTAATGCTTTTGTGTCTGGTTTTGATTTAGAGCAGGTATTAAAAACATTAAAATTATTCCTATTTTCTCGGGCTCGAAAAGATGGATTTTCTAATTTTGGAGATTAAAGGCAGGCAGACCTCTCAGCTTTATGGCTTCATCATCTTCAAATAGAGAATGCTGTTAGATTTAACAGTGTTTGCAGAAATATGAAGTCAGTGATTTTAAAAAAGAAAACTAGAAGAGTTGATAATAGCAACTTCTTGTAAAAAAATGTGATTTTGCAGAAAGGAGTATTTTTTAATTACATGCTTACAGTGAAAAAGAGAAGATGAACTGGGATATTTTTTCCCTAGCTGTACAAATGAATCTATAATTAAAGTTCAAAAGAAACCTCATGAGAAGCAAAGGCATTATGTGCAGACAAACCAGGTTAATTCTTCACTTGCACATTATAAACCTCTTTATGACTTATTCTACTCAGATCCCCTGAACATGATCCTTGCTTTTTTTTTTTTTCTCTTTTAAATTTACACTGGAACAGCTTACACAAAAATTTGGAACCATGTTTTGACTGATTTTTTTTTTTTTTTTTTTTGTCTTACCTCACATGGTTTCTATGCCTATAAGAATAATACAAAGAATAAAATAAATATTAAAGCTGTGCCTGGAGCAGCTTTACTTCAGCAGTCCCCCAATGTCAAAACACCATTTTTAGCAGCCTTCATTCCCAGTCACGTGGTTCAAGATTTTTGTTTCATGCCTTTCTGGTTAGAGATGTCTTGTTCAAGAATTTTATTTCATGCATGTCATAGAACAAGTATGTTTTTTATGACATTTATGAATGTGACCAGTCTGGGAACACGCTGTCTGTCTGGTCGGGTTAAAGCCAAAATTGAAGTCATTGTAAGTAGAATTTCCAATTTTGGTGATAGCTGATACATCAGCTGGGGTCAATAAATTGGCAAAGTCATCTTTTAGGGTATTAAAAAGTAACTTGTCTCCTGCCTGATGAGGATTGTCAGGGTGAGGTTTTAATTAGCTGAGATATTAATCAGAAAGACTCCTTCTACCTTCCCCCTGTCTTTCCTTTACACTAAATATATAAAATCTGTATTATCAGCTGCAGTATTAAAGGAGAAAAGAAATTAAAATAATAAAAGAATGCATCAAGGTTCTGAACACCCGCCTTGGAAATCAGTTTTGTCCTGAAGTGCAAGAATCAAGCCTGTAGCATCAAAATATCAAAGAATTACATTTTTATGTTGTACTAAGCCTGCCTGTCTTATTTCAGCTATTCTAACACTTTCAAAAACATGATTGAGAGCTGTTAACTCCTAACGATATGCTCCTGGCAAGCAAGACTTGAGGTTTTTTTAATATTTTATTTTAATTATTTTTAGTTTATAGCTCAGCAACTCGACTGACCCAGGGGAACACTTAAACTAAATTTGATAGATGTCAAGCTAGAAAAAATAAAGACAGCAGTGTTCTTTCTCCCTGCCATTACAAATGTTTGCTGGAGACTTTTCTGACAGTATTAAGCATAGCAGAGATCTGGAGAGAGCAGAGAGGGACATTGTACCCATTTGCTGAGGTCAGTTTGGGCTGATGTTCTCCAGAACCTGGGAAAGGAGGAGGACCAGGACACCTACCAGTAGCAGTTGTTCTTTACTCCAAATACCAAGTGGGTTTGCTTTTTTTCCCCCCCTCCTGATGTGTCTTGCATCAACTGGAGGAGCTAAAAAGCAAGTGCTTGTTTTTTCAGCTGACATTTGGAGACCTGTGAGATGCCCCATAGATGGGATGAAGAAAAAAAACCCAACATAAACAAAAAAAACCTAAAAAAAAAAACCCCAGAGTTTAACGAGCTGCAAAGGAGTGAGGAAATGCTCCAGGAAACTATGCAGAAGTCTGCCTTTGACAGTCTACCTGAAAAACAAATTGCAGCAACACCAAAAAAAATAGATCTACTGTTTTCTAGTAATGTTGGTTTAGTTTGTTGTTTTGGGTTTTTTTTTCCTTCTAAACCAAAACACACGAAGATCCTGCAGAATAAACTGATGCAATCAGTGAGAAAAGAGAGAAAAAAATCTTTACAAAGCTCTACAGGAATTATTCAGAGGGGGAAAATGCAGCATACCTCCAGTATAAAATGCTGGCATTCTGCAACAGGGACCAGGAATGGGCTTTCCAGTCTTTTATCATTAGTACATTGGCATAAGTCTTTCCTCAGAGTTTATGACTTTCATAAGAGATTTCATACAAAATCAGTGGGAGTCTCCTTGATCTGGATCAGTAGCCAGGTACAAAACCAGAAAAGGTTGACAGAAAATATCAGAAAAAAAGTATTTGGATTTTCATGTTATTTTGAAAATGTTCAGAGATTTCTTTCAAACTGGAAAAGGGGAGAAATTTTGTAATGCTGTGATCTTTCCCTATTTCTTTTAATGCTTGGTTTTGTGTGATTCCCTCCTCCTGTCCATCGACTTCTTGCATTTTATCAATGGAAAATCAGGAGTATGGGCTGGTAACAACACACAGCAAAAATCAGGTTTGGGCTGAAGGTTGGAAATGATCCTTTTTTGCTTTTATTTTTATCATGAAAAAGTCAGAATTGTATCTATGAGAGCGGATCTCTTTCCCATTAAAAGAAAAGGCTGAACAAAAAATTCTGCACAAATAGATGTGGAATGAATCTGTTCCATGTTTCAAGTGAATTCACCTGATCCTCGTTCAATCTGATGAATTTTCTGAGACAGTATTGCCAGAAGGGTGCCCAAAGCCCAAATCTTAACATCAAAACCAACCTGAATCCTACATCTTCCTAAGCATAAGACCTGAACTAGATTTTCCTGCTGGAGATGCCCTTCCCAGACTGAGAACCAAGAGTGGAACTCAACTTGCCTTCAATTTATAGCATTTTCACCATCTAGTTTCCAGTCATATTAATGATTTTAAGGTAAGCCCTTTACTGAATGGACAGGTATTTTTGTAACACATCAAAGAACATAGACTTAAAGTGAAATACTGATTTATTTCTATAACCATAGAGAGCAAGAGCATTCCCTCCATATTTTTCTTCCCAGTCTTCAGACAAATAAATCAACACACTTCTGTTTCTATAAATTTACAATACTCAGTGACCAAAATAAAAAAAGAGTTGAAGTTAGCTGAATTATTTCATACCCAGGCAGGTAAAGTGGCTTAACAGATTATGACACCACCCCACTGCCAAATTGTTCCATGATGATAATTATTTGCTTCTGTTCTTTAATTCTGGGTGGGCAACACTGCTTTTCCTCTATCCACTGGAAAAAAAAGCAGGATGGCTCTCCCTATGGTTTTTGGCTTAACTGCACACATCTGGGTTTCGTATCAAAAGAAATAAATATCAGGACTAATTAATCCTCTGAGGCTGCTGGGTACTGACTCCTGAGCAACACAGACTTTAATTACAGCTTCAGCCAGGCATAGTGATGGAGTCAGTTGTAGAAGGCTGTGTTGTTTTTATATACTATATCAGGTCTAAAAGTATCTGGAACAACACTGATTTACATCAGCTGAATATTTGGCTCATTTCAGACTCTCTGGAGAAGCAGAGGGGGGGATACCTGTAGATATACATACACCCTCATTTGTTCAGATACAGCTTGTAGCAAACTATTGCAAAATGTGTAAGAAATCCTGGGAGCTTTTTATAAAAGCAATTTGCTGAGATGAAAATGTTGAAATTGCTTAATTGGGAAAATAATAATAAAAAAAAAGTTATATTTTTTCCAGAAATGCAAAATTCTTGATTTACAAGCCCTTCATAAAAGGTTACTTATAACTGATAACACATGAAATGATTCTACCAGAAGATAAAGTTCCTATACTTCAGAGAAAGGAGTGTCTAAACAGCACTATTCTGATTAGTTTTACATCTTTTCTAATTCAGCTAATTTAGACTTGAGGGATTTAGCTGAACAGCAATAAAACTCGTCGCGAGTGAAGTCTGTTATATGTTTTACAATTCAAAAGCTGTGCCTCTTTTACCTTGCCTCTTTTTTTTTTTTTTTTCTTTTAAGACATTAAAATAGGCTTGATGGCAAATATATGAGTGAATTCAGAGCAAATGGAAGTAGAGACTGTTAACACTGGCTTCGGTACAGCCGGGCTTTGTGCAAACTTTCCCTCCCTGCCAACACACCTCAAGTCTAGCTTGCAGTAACCCTTGTTATTCTAGTCCTGGATTTATCTAGCAAGAGGGCTGCCAACCCTACCAGACCATGTGGTCGATTTTTGTAATGAGGACTAAGGAGGCCACCATTCTTATTTTCCTTCCCAACCAGAGCCTGAACTGGAACCAGCATCCCCAGGGCTGCAAACCTGGTGCATAAATCCTCTGCAAAACCCCCTCTACACCACCTAAATCCTACCCATGGATCCAGGCTGGTTTTGTTGTGTTAGGCAGTAGTGTGTTTAACGACTACCCATCTATTGCAAGACATTCTTTTTCCAGTGAAGAATATTTCAAGTATTTCCAATTAAGATCTCCCCCCCCCCCGTTTTTATATGGCATTATTAAAAATAAATAATAATAAAAGAGAAAGACAGATGGAAAGATAGAAAGACAGAAAGATAGAAAGACAGAAAGAAAACCCTACCACAAAAATCTATGCTAAAGTAAGAAAAGCAAGGAAAATTGAGAATTTCAAGGTGAAGCTGATGCTTGCTCCAGTACATGATGACCCTGGTTGGTGTGCAGATCCTAGTCAGAAATTTTAAGTTACATGGAACATTTTCTGAAATTCCTTGTGTGTGCTTTACTTTTTTTGCATGCATATGTAATATGAAGAAGTAGGAGACTCCTCTAAAGAAAGAGATAACTAAAGCAATGATAATTAACGTCGGTGCTTGCTGAAAGCCTTTCAAGAACCCTACAGGGAATAATCACTTGAGTGACGGCAGGAAATCTGTGGCTTAAGAAAACAATTCTGCTGTAGAAATCTTCCAGAATCACAGCTTTCTTCGTGGACAATTCCAGAATCACAGCTTTCTTCGTGGACAATCCAAGAACTGCCACTAGCTCTAAGCTTTTTGAATCGTCGTCTTTTGAGCCTGTTCGGTAAGGAAGCACCAGGCGGCCGCTCACTCACTCCTGCGACTCCATTTTGAGGCGGCGAGGCGGGAACGCGGCAAAAGGGGACAGGGAGCGGGGTTTACACTCCGAACGTCACTGTTTGTTTTCTGCCACCCTTTTCACCTCAGGGAGAAGAATTCCTCATAGTCCTTCCCTACGCCAACGTGGGGTCCTTCCCACGGGAGAAAGTCCCTCACAAACCCCTCCAACATGAGTCCCGCCAGCCAGGCACAGTCCCTGAGGAGCGAACCGCTCCTGGGCGGAAAGCCCGGGAGGCCGGGGATTGCTTCGGGCAGGGTCCCTTCCACAGTCTGCAGCTCCACAACCATCTTCTCCCTGATCTTCCACAGCTGCACGGCTGCTCCGCCGGGATTCCACCCGGGCACCAGCTCCGCCAACACTTGCTCCGATGTGGTCCTTCAGGGTCTGGTTCCAGCCCTGCTCCTCCATGGGGGCAGGACACAGGCTGCCGTCCGCCCACGGCATGTGGAGGAAAATCTCTTCAGGCACCTTCTCCCTCACCGACCTTGGCCTCTCTGCTGCGGCACTGCTTTTCTCTGGTGTTATTCTCCCTCTTCTGGTGTTGTGCTTCCCGCTCTGGTGTTGTTCTCCTCTTCTGTTGTTGTTTTTCCCGATCTGTTCTCCCTCCTCTGTTGTTCTCGGTTGTTGTTCTCTCTCCTCTGGTGGTGTTCTCTCTTCTGGAAGTTTTTTTTTCTCTCTCTCTGCCTTCTCTCACCTCCCCCTCTCCTCTTCTCTGCTCTTAATCACCTATATTTCCCCCGTCTTTAATATGTTAATCGCAGAGGCGAAAATCTTTTGTTCACGGACTGCCTGAGGCGGGGCCGCCATCTTGAAGCCCATCAGAGCTACTTCCATGAGGCGCCCCTTCCCTGCTCCCGAAAACGGCACCGCCTCAACCCAGAACAGAAATCCTTCTGTAACAGAAAGAAGTAAAATCGATAATCTATAGTCCCTGCTGTTCTCGGGCTACCAAAGCCTGTGTGGAAGAACAGCAATGGCTGCAGGAAGGTCACCACCAGAAGGACAAAAATGCTGGCAGTCCTCCTCTGTCAGCCCAGCCTGGTTGATAAATAACATTCTTTAGACCTTTGAGTCAAGCTCCTCCTACCCTGATATATTTAAGTGATCACTGATGTGATACTTCTGTTCTTCACATCTTTTGGAGATAATGGAGGCAGTAGAGCAGGGCCTCATCAGCTTTGTTGTTATCCATGAGCAATGAATCTTCTCCCAACAAAGACCAAGGGTCGCTTTTTAATACGAGTGTGCAACACCTATGTTTGTGTTTAAATATTCATTCTATGACTTTAAATATTCATTCATCAATGATACGTAAGCGTCTGGTTTTGGCAATCCAGGGAATATGAAGTTACCTCCTGACCACTTTTCTCCATGAATGGAACTGTTAATTGTTCTTTAACTCTATTCACACCTAAAAATCAGATACAAATGTGTATTTGGACACTTGGGCAAAAGGTACCCAACAATAAAAACAGTAAATTTGAGATTTTTCTTATTTCTCCAGGTATTTATGGCATCAAGCAACCTGGGATTAAAATGTTAACATTAAAATGTTAACCATTAAAATGTTAGGGATCCTGCAGTAGATCATCCCACCTTTAGCTCTGTCATTTTGCTGAGCTAAATGAAAGCCTGTGATATTAATGAATATTATCACTTATTAATGAATAAGTGTATTTTGATTTTCTTATTGCCCATGTATTTGCCCAACCAGAGATTTCACAGGTGGAGAACTGGGATGCTAGAAGCTATCAGAAAGGTCATCCAGCTCAAATCTATTCTTGTAAATGAATTTTCAACATACAGCACAAACACTACTGCTTGTGGAACCACAACCTAAACACCTTGCTTAGTCACCCCCCAAAACCACCCCTGCCACTGAATTATTGCATAGTCAGCATATTTTCCTCAGCACCATGTTTTAACTGCAAATTACTCCTCCCTTGCCTCCAAAATTTTCAAGAACTATTCCATATGGTTCAGATGTTGGTACACAGCAAGGAGCAAGTGGTATAAATAAAGGCACAGAAACTTGTTCGTGAAGTCACCAATCTTTGAAAATAATTGTGATCATCTTTTTTCGTTTTGTCTTATTCTTGGAAAACAACACAGAAAGGAAAAGGTTTTGAGCACTTTCATGTAATAAAGGAACAATGCAGATTTGGTTTGCATAGGGAAAAGTTATCTTTAGTGCAGTAAGTTACTCATCAGGAGACTGCATTTCTCAGAGCTGCTCAGAAGCCCCATCTGATTAGGTACTTAGCACATTAAAAAAAATTCTTGTTTGTTAAAACTGGCTTTGAAAGTCAAATTAAAGATTTATGACTCGGAACTGAACACAGATAAACAGCTGTTTGCCTCCTTGGAACAAATTATTTTGCACTCTGCAATTAATATTGCTGAGACGGCTTTGTAAAACGTGAATGAATTCATCTTCCTCCTTTGCGTATTATTGGTAGCACCAAAAAAACATTTTCTGGGATCTCATTTTGGCTGAGGGCAGAACTTGGGATGCAAGTTAAATACTCTGTACCCTTGGAGCCAGTGTTGGGGCACAGGGAGTGCTCAGTTCTGCCAGCAGACGTGACCATCGGTCCATTTCATCCTGTTTATTCAGCTAGCAAATATGCAGGCAAGGTGGGACTGACTGTGATCTAATTCTTCTGAGAGAGACTTGGAAAATTAGTGCCAAAAGAAGCAAGGAAAGGCACTGCTATCACTGAGACCTGGTAAGCAAAGCCTTTTGCTGGCTGGGCAGAGAGCAGCTTGAGTCAACACACAAAGCCAGGTGGATGCTTCCCCCAGGTCCAGTTTGAATAATACGTGGGCACATGTCTGAAGCTCTAAAAAAGACATTTTTAACCACTTGCAGGGAAACCTGTGCCTAACTAGTTTTCTGCATGAAGATGGCTCGCTGAACTGGAAGTCAAGAAAAGGCAGCCTGCACCTCCTGTGTATTTCTGGAGAAATTATGCAGGAAATTAATTGATAACTATTTTGTAACTGGCAGGCAAGGATTGCAGCTGAGGGACATCAGCATTGCTCTGTTGGTTGTGAGGATGGAGAAGTTGGCTCAGGGTTTCAACTACTTCATCCACCAGAGATAATTAAAAACAAAATGGCAAAACTGTTGGGTTCTCTCCTGCCTGAACACACAGTTGCTTTAGATTATGCCATATTATCATAGGGATTTTTCTGTGTCATAACACAACTGCATAATAAGTTTTAGACCAAATACACTCACATTTTCATTGTGTTATCTGTAGAGAAACTCATCTCAACTCAAATGCAGCTTGGAAAGTGGAGGAGGCTTTCATGGTTATTGGTTGCCTCATCCAAATCCACTTGAGAAACAGGTTGTGAACCTCAGAGTTTGGCCCACATTTGGAAAATTTCATATCTCTTTGGCAGAGGGAGCTGACTAGAAATATTCAGTGATCAGATTTGCAAAGATGTTGAACTTCTGCAGCTCTTCACATTTCCATAGCAGCGTTCCAGGTTTTGACACAGCTGAGAATCTGTTCGTTGTCATCTATGTGTTTCTTTTTTGATTCCCTAAAAAAAAAAAAAAAATCTCTGTACAATGCATCTTCCAGAGGAGCAGCCAGCTTTGCCTGTGCCCTTCAGGAGAGCGTGCAACTCAAATCCATGCTCCTGCATGGATTTAAGGGACTGGCATCCCCAAACCACTGCCTGACTTCACAGCATGTAGCAGTCTGAAGCTTGCAGGCCTTCCCACTCTTGTTTTTATTGATATTTTTTGCAGCTTTATGAGAAAAATTGTGGATTTTTGCTACGAGCTGAATTTCTTGCCCTGTGGATTTCAACAGCACAGACATCCAACTCCTGCTTTCCCTTTAAGGAGGACATTAAACCAAATTTCTGGCTTTTCACTATTTTTATGAAACATATAAGTTAATATTTTAGACTTCAGCTTATTGATGAGATTTGACAGGGGGATACAGAGATACAACACAGACACAAAAATGCATAAGCCTTAAAGCCCTAAGGTGACCAGCTAAAAAACACTGCAGGGAGCAGACTCAGTTACTTGCAGTTGTAGAATTGCAGGTGGGGTCTCAGATGGACTGCATAGCTTTGGCTTCGGCAAGGAGTAGTTTGTCTGGATAAAGAAAAACCAAAACAGACATGAAAAATGTGTGAAATGGGAGAATCAGACCTTTCACTAATTTATAATTAAGCCTGGAGATTGCACACATCTAATGTGCCTGCTCAGTGTGCTCCTGTTAGCCTGAGATGTATGCTTTGAAAGAGAGACCCAGGCCTATTTACAAATGTCCACTGAGAACTTTCCCTTTTTCTGTTTCAGTTTGTTTTCCTTTCCATCATAATCAATTCTTTCTTTTCTATTATGGCTTGATTATAAATATGGCATTTTGGCGATAGGCGACAGAACCACTCTGGGCCAGATGTGCTGGCTGCCTATGAAGGGCTTGGCCATAGGATGTTAGTGGTTTAAAGTAACAGGAAACCTGAGGAATATCATAAATCAGGCTTTTCTGACTAGGTTTTTTGTACAGAGTATAACAAAATGTATTGAATAACTTAAGTATGTGTGAGCCTCCTGCCTACCAAATTACTGGGGTCTGCCAGTGGAAAGCACACTAATTTGATGTTGGCCTCAAACAGAAAATTGTTAAACAAAAATTAGGTTTCAGCATTTTAACAGAAAATCAACTTGGAGCTCAGTGTTAACAGGAGCCTAAGGATTTAACTAACTGTAATGAAAATAAAGAGAGACAAAATTCTCCACTTTCTAAGCCCCAGTACTGGGAAAAAAAAAATCCACTGCTGGATCCTGACACAGCACGAGGGACAAAACATGTACCAGAGGGTGGGTTTTCTTTCTTTTCTTTCTCTACTGCCACGGATTTCATAAGGTCATAGGTTGACATTTTGTACTTTTCACGCTTCTATTGACTTTTATTAACAATAAACAGAAAGTACTGGGCCAAAGTCATCGAATCCATGACAGTGTGTTTTAAAATATTAAACCTCCTGCATGCAAGGACAGCAGAAGGGGCTGAGCCCAGAGCTCCTCTCACCTGGTGTCCTGGCTCTGCCCTGGCCAGTGCAGGGCACTTAAAGAGAGGGATGAGAACCACATCCAAGCTATTCCCCACTGGGGAGCTGTTTCCAATCCTAACTTGTGCAAACAACCACATTTCAGTGATACCCCTGGAGATAAACCTGCTTGTGGCACTGCAGCTCCTGGCCTGACTGCCTACAATTAATTATTTATTGCTAGCTGCTTCATCCAAAGCCTTTATTAAAGGTGATCTATTCTTATAATCCAATTAAAGGTCTTAAAAGGTTGCCTGTTTCTCTCCCAGTTTTTCTCTGCTCTTGTTAAATAAAGGAAGTACAGGAAGGCCTTTTTTTCCATCTCATAACTATTCTTTTTTTGGTAAGGAGTAACTCAACATCCTTCAGTCTCCTCCTTTTGGCCATTTTGTGAGGACAGACAGGACATGCTGAGGAATTCTTGTTCCCTGATGGGTCCCACATCAATGCCCCAGCATCTGCACCTTCTCAGATGCCCGTGTTTTCCCTTTCAGAAACCACTGCAAACTCACTTTTAAACTCATTAAGTTAATTGAGTTACGGTGAAATGGAACAAATTTTACCACGTTTTGCAGACTGTAGATGGTTTTTTGGTCAATCTGCCCTTCCTCAGGCCAGGGAAGTGACTGTGGCCAGTGACATCTGGTGTGTACATTTCAAATACCTGCACATGGACCTTCTATACCACCTTCTTATGGCTCTGAGGACAGTTCATACATTAAATATAAGAGAGAGCTCCTACTTGAAATGCACCCACAAACCTTAGTTCTGGGACATATTTCTTGTACTTTTTTTTTTTTTCTTTTTTTTTTTTTTAAATATATATTTTGGTTTCTGGCAGAGGCACAGGGAGTGAGAGTGGCGTGCAGCAAGCAGCCTTTCCCAGACTGTGTAGCTTGGCACCAGAAAATAATTTCTTCAGAGTTCAAAACCTGTCAGGATGCTCTCTCGAAACCGCTCCACATTTAAGACGTGTAACACTAAAATGTCACTTTTGGAGCCCAAACCGGAGTGCCTTCAGCTTTCTGATTGGCAGAGAACTGATGGTTAAGCTCCAGGGAATTTCCACTACAGCTGTAAACTTTCAAAAATACTTTGCTGCTGCAAAAACTATGGAGTGTGGTTTAAATGAACAATATGCCCTCTTCGTACCTCATCACCAGAAAGAACACTCTTTAGACTACAGCATAAACAGTCTGTGGCTTGGTGGGTTGTTTTTTTTTTTCTTCACTCACACGAAACAGGTTAAGCAGTTATTAGGTTGGTTTCTACCTGTCACACGAGAAGGGCTGTGTCACAGACATCTCCAGGAGGAGGAGGAGATGATACAGATGCTTCTGCAGATGTTTGGCTCCCGTTCTCTTAATGCAGGACAAATTTAACCTCGTTATACGCCTTGCAGAAGACGAGATCATGGCCCTGTTCAGTCCCTGGGATCTCAGAGAAAGCCAAGTCTGTAGCTAATATGTTTATGTGACATTCGGAGCTTGGCTCTCCTCTGCCCTTCTGGGCCAAATCCTAATATGACCCAGGGCTCTCTCACATCAACTGGAGTTCTGCCTGAATAAAGGATAAGTCCAAACTGAGCAATGCCTCCAGGTTTCAGTCCAATTATTCCATTTCACAAAAACTCATTGTGGTATAAAATGTTACCTCGGCTTCAGCTCACTGCAGGGTTGTTGGGTTTTGGGGGGAGGGGGTTTGGATATGGAGTTGTTGGGTTTGTTGTTTGGGGGGTTTTTATGGTGATGATTTTTTAGAATCTAGACTAGGAAAAGGCAGGTCTTCTCCTCCCACTCCTGAGGCTAAACCTTTCCTTGAACAAACCTCCACTCAGCAGGACCTGAATCCTTCCTGAACCAGTTACATCTCCAAAGGTCAGGACTGGTTGGCACCTTGCCCTGTTGCAGTTGATAGGAAGATGTCTCCTGAGGTTCCAAGAGGCTGGGTTAGGCCCTATTTACCTCTAAACGAACGCCAGCTTTTATTCCAGTTCTTATTTTAATGTTTTCTCTTCTGCTGTCTCCTTGCACTTCGTTCAAACCCAAGGAATGACAAATGGTTTTGTAGGAACAATCTTGACGAGCAGCATGGGAAGAGCTAAAAGTCTTGGAAAAGGAGATGACAGCTCTCCAGCTGAAGAAAGGGGACTGGGAAAAATGCAGGCTCAGGGAAAAGCCTCAAGCACCAGTTCCCAGGTGGGGGTTGCACACCTTGGGTTTACCTGTTACCTTCAAGCTTTTCACACTTGTACAGGTAATTTGGGCCATATAACTCATGGTTCCCAATGTCAAGGATCTCTGGACAGCTGGGGCTGCTGTGGGAAATCTGGACTGTCCTTTCCAGGGAACTGTGAGGAAAGTTGCTGGAGGACTCTGTGGCCATTACACAACACCTCAGTCCTTGTCCAACTAGAGGAGACCCCACCTTGAACCCTCTGGCTGGATGAGCTCCTTCTGGATGTAAGGAGTAAAAAACTTGAGATGACATCATGGCTTTGGATGGAGCATGAGGCTGTAAGGCCAGGAAGTGTGTCCATGGGGATATCCCTGATATCCCAGGTGCTGACTGGCTATATGGCCTTGGAGAAGATGCATCCCCTTACATGGAGGGTCAGCTTCCCCCGAGGAAGATGGGGCACAGCTTTACCCCTTTCTCAGCCCTCTCACCTGCAACACTTGAAATAATTACCAGCCCAGTGAAGACAAAAATGCAACCAAATGAATCTTTGATATCAATTGATATCAAAAAATGACAGACATTTCAGAGGTGCCATTGGGCCTCGAATGCCAGCGCTTCAGCTCCTTCACTCTGCCTTCTGCTTTAGAAACAGAGCGTGGCCAAATGGCTGAGTAATCATCCCAGCCCCATGAATGAGCTGGGTAAGTGAGACTGCTCATGGAGGAACTGAGAGAGAAAAGACCACACAGTGAGTAGTGTGAGCCATGGGATTAGAAACTGGGATTTCTTTTTCTCTACGCGGGGTCCACGAGGCCGCGCTACCCGGGATGATCTCATGAAAGAAGTATATTTTCCATCTCCAAGGAACTCCTGACAGTATCTGCTAAGTGCAAATTAGGAGGATCATTAGACACTCTTTGAATGAAACAGCTGCCAGGAAGCCTGTGTGTATGTTTGAGGAGGAATTTCTAATGTCTGTGTGTCTGGAGGAGTATAAATTCTTCTATTCCCCTCCAGTAGCCTAATTAGATTTTACTGTTATTAAAAGAGTTCAGTTGCTAGCTTAACATGAAATAAAATCTGCATGATTAAGAAGTCATGAGCAGTAAAGCTTATGGTATGCTACTAGAAGTGTTCCCTTCATATCAGCAACAATGAGATCCTCTGGTGTTAAAGAAAGTGAAAGCAGGAGGGTGTTTCAGTCCAGCAGCTGGGGTCAAACTGCTGGAAGGGATGGAGGGAGGATGAGAAGGGGAGATCACAACATTCAAGTGGTGCCTGAAATGAGAGAATTACTGGGAAGGCTGGATTTTTAAGCATTTGGGGTAACCATCCTTCTTTGTGGCTCTTCAGTGTAAAACAGAGATAGGAAAGATGCTCTTCCATTTGAAAAGATCTTCACCTCTCCCCACCACCTTCTGTAGAATCATAGAATCATAGAAAATTAGGGGTTGGAATGGACCTTGCAGTATCAGAAGAGCCAAGGGGAATGACGAGATGGAACAATATCTAGGTTTAAGTCTCTTTGAACAGCTTCAAAAGATTCTAGATGTCCAGATCTAAGTCCTGCAGGCTCTGTTGGCCTCAGTGATGTAAAAGAGCCTCCAGGAGTATCTATATCCATTAGACATTAATTCTTCAAAAGCAATGCCTGTTTTTATCTCGGAATAAAAATCCACTGAAGGCAATAAAATGGTTGGGGAAGGATCAGATCCTTGCATGAAAAATTCAGAGGTCTCTGATGAGCAGCTCATAACTACCAACATTTCTGTAGCTTCGAGTTTGCCTCCCACTTTCCAGAGCTCTGGTGGCACTGAAATCCAGGCATACATCTCTAAAACCTCCACATGATGTTTTAGGTACTGCAGGCTGGGGAACCAGAAAAGAAGACAGATACTTGGTTTCCACTGCCTTTGGTGGGAGCAGCTGGCACTGTGTCTCACCCCAAGTCATTAGCAACCTGCAAGAAGGAATTTTCCAAGTGGGCTACGAGTTGATGACCCCAGAACCCTACTCAAAAAATGCCTCCGTATTCACTTTCCTGTGGAAAGAAAAATACAGAATGGTTTTTCTTTCCCTTAATAATCTGAGAAAGCAGCTTTTGACTGCAAGGTAGGTTATTCTTCTAGAGAACCTTCATTACAAGAAGCAGCTGTGTCTAGAATAGGTTTGGACCAATGCTGGGGTGCTCCCATGATCTCTGGGTCCAGGCTGTCCTGCTGGCAGTGTCACCCTGATGTCTTATCCATGGAAATGATGAAGTCCTACTTCTCATGGATGGTTTAGAAAGACAGCAGGGCTGAGAATCAAGGTGCAAATCTGAGGTTGAGGTAGGAACCCTGATGTAGAAAGTAAATTCTGGAGTCTAAAAAATGAGAACAAGCTCAGAGGAGGAGGTTAGGAGCCGAGGGAAGAAGGACCTAAAACCTAAAGCTCAAAACCTAAAGCTTTCCCCAAAAACCAAAGGGATTTGTGTAACTCGGGGGACTAGAAGTACATTTTGGCCCATGGTCTGCTTTTCCTCCACACGTGCCCAGCCACAAGAGCCCGTGTGGTTCTTCTGGTTTTCCAAGTCTTTTGAAATAGCAATGCAAGAGTCTTGAATCCCTGCACATCCCTGCATTCCTTAAGAAATTGGCCCACCAAGTAGTTGTAATTCAGGATACCACCATACACCCACGTGTAAGATTCCTTAACAACTATGCACATTTTTAGGCTCAAGTATTTTAGAATTGTTTTCACTGTGCCTGAGCTGTAATTGGCTCAGCTTCCCAAGTGTTGGATCATCTAACTAGAGTGATTTTTGACTCAGAGCCCAGGCACCATATCAAAACATTTATCAATTAATCATGAAAAGTAACTAACATTGTTGTCCACCCAAGAAAAACTGTCACTTACAGGCTCATGTATGTTATTCCTTATGAAAGAGCTGCTATATAGAAGTTGATTTCCTGCACAGACCAGGTGGAAAATCTGCTAAAGGCAGAGGTCAAATCCAGTTTAATTTTATACCCTTTGTTAAGAATGTTCTGTCTTTCTCTCTAAAAAAAAAAAAAAAAATATCCAAGGAAAAAAAAACCCACCCTTGTGTTCCTTTCCAAGTTTTCTGAAGTTAATTCATATGGAAGAAAAAAAAAAAAAAAAGATTAGGATAAAATTTCAAATATTAAATTCAAATGCAGGATTAATGAGTTTTATTTCAAAGCCCCAGAGGTTGTCTGGAATTCAGGACATTTTTTTAGTAGCAGACACGAGACATAGCCAGATGCAGTCGTGTTTTGGACCAGCTCAGCACAAATTTAGCACCTTGAAGGAGAAACTTGATGTCTGTTTTGTAAAGCAAACATTTCAACTTTTCCAAAAAAACCTTGTCCAGAAGATATTATTGTTGCATTGGATGAAAGAATGGATTTAAAATAATGCTGACTTGTTCCTCAAGCACAGAGTTATTACCACCCCCATCACCATCACTGTAGGTGATTCCTGCAATACATGCATCTCATTCTTTGGGTTTTTAGTGTGAAGCAACTCTGGTTTAAAACCCCCTACTAATTCAACCTTTTCCTGAAGCCAAATTGAAGACAGTCCTTGAAAAACTGGAGGAAGGAGTTTTTTGCAACTTGCTTTCTTGAGGACAAGCAGGGAAGAGCTTGGCAGATGGACAGAGTTCTTCTCATGGCAAACCCCTGGATGATGAGTTACTTCACACCCAGTCCCTGAGGCAAAGGATTTGGAGGCCAAACCTGTCCCATCATTAAAAGATTATTATTTTTTTTATCATCACACAAATTAACAGCATCCAACTTCCTTCCCGAGCAGGGTTGTTCCCAAGAAGCATCAAATAACAGGAACATTTCATTGCTGCTTTGTTCAACCAAGGAAGAAATTCTTGCTTCCAGTCAAGGCTACACTTCACTGGGGACTCAGGAAAAACCAGGAATACTTGCAGGGCTTAGCCTGGAGATCCAGAGCAGGTTTATCTGGATCACAGGGTTTTTTTGGACACCAAAAGTGTTGAGCATTGGCCTAATGCTGCTCTGCCTGAAATCAAAGGATAAAAAATCCCTGTTGAGTTCAATACAACATGGCCAAGATTGAGTTGAATGCTTGCTACATCAGCACTGAAAACCTGATGGGAAAGGCCCCAAACCTTGCAGTGAACACCTTCAAACATTGGAATCTTGTCTTGAAAGATTCCAATTATAGCATGAAGAGAACACAGGCATTTCAGTTTCAGATCCTGGCTTTTCTTCAAATTGACATCCCACACTCTGTAAATAGAACCAAAACCTGAAAAATCATTCTGTTTAAATTCCCTCACTGCCTTAGAAGTCCAGCTCACCTGTGAAGAATCAGTGTAATTAACCATAACACCAAGGAGTAATTAGGACCTGATTAAAGGCAAGCTTCACATGAACTATTCCATTTAGAAAAGCACTCACAAATGATTTTTTTTTTTTTCTCTGAGCTGGAAGTGCTACAAGAACAGGTTTTCTTTTCTCCTCCCTCCCCACCTCCCTTTCCCTGGCAGAGAACACAAAGTCCATGGAAATAGGCTCCTCTCACACTTAAAATCAGCAAATACCATGGCACCCAAAAATATTGTGCAAAGTAACAAAGGCACAGAAAAAAACTCTTCAAAAATTAGAACTGCAAAGGGAAAAGTTGTGTGAGGCAATGGCAGCCACAGTAACTCCAACAAGATTTTGCTTCTATGAGCTTAATGCTTCTTCTGGATCTTCCCCATCTCTGAACTCAACCCCTGACATTTTCCCAGCATTTGAAGCTGGGAAATACCTTAAAATTTCACCCAAATTTCTTAAGGACTTGGTGTCTTGCCTGTTTTCATAGACGAAGCTACATGGTATCAAGTCTCTTTTTCACTTTGGGTATAGTAAGAAATATTTTATTCCTAGGCCCTGTTTTGCACACACACAACCAGTATCAATACTGGACAATTTCACCCAAAATGCACATCAGTTGCATCACTGGGACTCCTTGTCCAAGCTCAGCTGAACTGAACCAAGGTAAAACTCTGTCCAAAGGAAAAGAGCCACAGCCCCATGTCCCAGCAGGATGTGAACCCTACACAGCATCTTCCTTTTTTTTTTTTGGGGGGGGGGGAGTGTTTACTATTAACAAAATAACAATATTGGGCTGTGCTCCCACCTGGACTGTGCCTTCATAATGCTGCTTAGCTGAACAGATTCCATGGTTTTCCACTCTTGGCCTGGACTTCAGTGTGAAATATTCCCACAGTCAGGTGCTCATTTAGACAGCAAATAAACAGCAAAGGATCCCAGTGACCAGAAAATAGACACCCTCGAGCCAAACCTAGGGCTGGGTGGAAGCCTGCTCAGTGACCACTTGCTCCACACCTGGCTCAGGGGCTTTGGGATTTCAGACATGGTGCCATGAGGTTTTATGGGCTCTCCATCTGTCATTGCATTGAGGAAAAAAAAAAAAAAAAAAAACCAACAACTAATGAGGAAAAAAAAAGCAGCCAACAAAATAGAATACAAAGAAGATTTTTATGGGCCTAGGAGGAGCTAACCTGGAAACATCATTGGCACAAATCCTCATTGTGAGCTCCCCAGCCTCCTGGTCCCCAGCCTGCTGAGCATCCCCACAGCCCTCCTGCTGCTGGAACCACTGCAATTGCCATGCTGACAGCTTTATTGCCTCCCTGACCTTGCTATTTTTAAAGAAACAGGTTATCTCAGTGATGTAAACAGGTTTTCCTCCTGCACTTCTGTCACCTCCACTGCAGGGAGCTGCAGCCTTTGGTCCTCACTCACTTTTCAGGTACCCAGGAGCTCGTGGCACTGGTTTTACAGAAAGAAAGAGTGACAAAGTGATTTTGTTTTTCCCAAATTACTCCCAAAATGCTGCTTTAGATCTCTTATCAGACCTACTTTCCCCATCTTGCTAGAAAAAAATCAAACTGTGCAGATTCTGAGAGTCAGAGCTTAAAAGAACATCAGAGCATCCTGACTAGGGGAGGAGGGGAGATGTTTCTGAGATGCTGGATTGAGAAAGGATCAGCTAAATGCTTGCTCTTGTTAGAAGGGAGAAGGTGCAAGCACAAGTTTTAGTGCCTGAATCAGTCTCTGCAATAAGTACAACAAGTAAAAAAAAAAGGGGAAAAAAAAAAATAAAAATCAAGCATTGTAAAAAATGGCATTGCCCTCCCCCTTTGCAGGTCCTTATTGCAAAATGTGAGTGGACAGCATGGCCAGACCCTCAGCTAAGGAAAATAAAACATTTCAGTTGGCTGAGTGCTAAGGATTTATTAAAGACTTAATGTCTGGATTATCTTTCCTGGGGCAGAGATGGATGTGGCTTCAGAAAAAGTTAAAAGTTTGGGTCAATTTAGACAAGTACTTCATGATTTAGTCCCTGCTTATCCCCTTCTAACATTCCTACCCTCAGCCCTAATTTCATAAGCAAGGAAGTGCCCACAGCCAAGGTTAGACCAGCTCTGTCAGGAGGCCTCTCTTCATCTCCCATGAAAACAACATTTTTTTCCCAAGCTTCTCTTAATCATTTCACCAATCTCTATTATTTTTCCTGTGACCCTATCACAAGACTGCCTGGACAGTGTCCTTGGCACCTCTAAGTCTGCAGGCAAACCTTGAGGGACATGCATTTAAGTAAGCAGTGTCCCCTCCTTCCCATCCCCAGTTCCTTCTCCTTAGACCTCGGGAATGGGAAGATGGATTTAAGGGTCACTCAACCTCTCCATCCCCTTTAGAAGGGGTGGAAAAGAGGTATAGCTGAGGCCCCCAGAGAGCAGCCCGTGGGTTGGAGCTGCAGAGTGACAGAGTTCCCATAACATCAGAGCAAGAAGAGGTGGGCTGGAGTGAAAATGCAGCTCAGTTGCTCACCAATCACTCTTCTTATTTTTGAAGGAGTTCAGATAAGTAAATTGGAAATGATGTCATGGCTCCCACAGGACACTGCAATATGTTGCCATTTGTCCAGCCAGAGTACAACTCTTATTAGGATGATATAACACAGTAGTTGGGAACTCAAGAGGAAAAACAAAGCTGGAATTTAATAAAAATAATAAAAAAAACCCCAACAACCAACACTACAGCTCTTAACTAATTGCCCTGAACATGCAGGGCTACTGTAAGTGAGTGCTTTAGCCTGAAAACTCTGAAGACCAAAGAATTAAAGTTAAATGCAATCAGCAGATTACTAAATACCAATGGGAAATTTAAAGCTAGAGAGCAAAATCCCAGAGCATTAAAGGATTTGCCTCTTGGCATTGATGAGAAGCAAATCTTTGGATTTCCAGTTCTATCCTTAATTAGTAACTGAGGTTTATTTAAGTCTAAAATAAGTCACAAAAGATAACACGCCCTGAAAGAAAATATGAAGCTGTGCAATAAACTCCATAAAATGTCTTCTTAAAAAATAATAAGGCAGAAGAATAGATTCAAATGGAAAATCAATTTCCAGCACTTCCATTTCCTTTTGTTTTCTTGTCTTCCCACCCATACTCAGCACTTTTCTCATAACACTCAGCTCTTTGCTAAAGAGGTTACCAAGGGTGGTAACAAAGATAGCATTTTAGACCCAAAAGGGAGGCTCCCTTTGAGAAGGGACATTTTAGGAGTGTTCTTGCTCCTTCACAGCTTGGTTTTTGAAAGTTTGCTGTCTCCCTGCCCAGTTCCCAGGGCCCCTCACTGGAAGGAGGACCTAAAATGGATGGATCCCTGCTTCTACATGGCTTCAGCTCTGAAAAAAAACATCTGTGTTAAATGGAGCTGATTTTTTTTTTTTTTTTTTTTTTTTTTTAAAAAGAGAGATGCTTTGGGACAAGGGAAAGATAAGTTCTTTTCTGGTTAATCAGGAGATCCCTAGCTTGGTTACCCAATGTCCCCATCTGCTGTTGGCATCCTGAGTGGGGTGGTCCCAGGAGCTGGCTTGGGAGGAGCTGGCAGCAGGAGGATGCCCAGAGGGTGGGATGCTCCAGGGATTTGGTGTCTGATCTCCTTGAACTGGGATACAGACTCACACAGCAGCATTTTGAGCACAGCTCTCACTTGTGGCTTCAAGTCAAGCTGTGAAATAGAGGCAGCTTGCTTCAGAACAGGGAAAGAAGAGGAGGTGATGAGTTAAAGCTGAAAAAAAATGCATAATAAATTGTCCATCTCTGTGTAGATTTGAGCTCAGAGAATGCCTGGGGTACCAAAACAGGCAGCAAGATGTGTCTGAGCTGCTTGTTCCTTTGTGTTCCATGGGCAGAGGAGAGCAGAGCTACTCCTGGGGCAGGGACTAGGTCAGATAATTCATATCATGATCTCACTAAATTCCCTTAAAAGAGAGTGATTCAATTATTAGCCCTGTCTTTCCCCACTGCAGCTGCACCAGAGCCTCATTTCAGCATCTGCTACTGCTTTCTTCTCACCTGGGGAGAGCCTTAGGAAAGGTGACAGAGACATGAGGGAATCTTAGAGAAAAGGATGAAACATTTATGGCACAAAAGCCAAGGGCAGCAAGCTTTGTCCAGGAGTTAAAATTCTCATAATAGGCTCAGATGTGCAACAACAGAACTTCTTGATTTATCTGTTTAGCTTGGGATGCCTCGTGCCAAATGCCAGCAGGGTCACTTTTGTGCTAAACCAGTAGATAAAAGAAACTCTCTTGCCTGGACTCAGCCTATTTAGCTCTGGAGCCTTGCATTTGCTGACTTCTTACCTTGGTCCTGAGTTGTCTGAAGCCCAAAATGGACCCCAGCATCATTGCAGTTGTGGTTTTGAGTTGGTCTCTCCTGCCCATGTCCTCCTTTTGGGCTCCTCTCCTCCTCTGCAGTCACTGTGATGGGAAAGAACAATGCTGGCTCCCCCTGAGAAGTCATCTCTTTGGGCCAGGGTTGAGCCATAGTTCAAATATTATTTCTAGAGGTCTTGCCTGGAATTAAAGCTTCACCTTGCCAAACATGGCCATAAATTTCCCTTTCTTTTCTCACTCTACAATGTGGCCCGACCGAGCTTGCCCAAACCAAAAGTGGTGAGGCCAGAGGCAAAGAGGAGGCTCTGCCAATCCCTAATACAAACTGACAGCAAAATTTGGCCTTCCTCACATGTTTGCCAGTCAGCAAGGAGCCAACAAACACCTAAAGTGCCCTGTATGCTCTTGGGATCCCAAGATCCAGATCTACAGATCTGTTCTTCCAGCATCCCAATCACACGATGCTTCACAGTCAGGTCAAGTCCAGCCTCAGCATCAAACAGGTTTTCAAAGCTTGTGAGTCATCTAAAGATTGTAGAGCCAAACCCACAAGTTTCAAAACTAGTATTAAGACCTCAAAAGTTATTGTATGGCTTAAAAACGGTGAGTTTAAGAACAAAAAAAATACTGTCTCTTTTGAATTAATTTTATTTGTGTTGTAGTTTTCGGTCCCTTGGGTTGAAAACTGGACACTTGATGCACTTTGTCCAAGTTTTCATTACAAACTGAAAGAACTGGAAGATCTGCCTCTGCAAATGAACAATGAATGATGTCTGATGATTGCAGGAGCCCTGAAGATAAATCACCAAATACCACACAAAATCAAAAGTTAAGCTCCCTTCCAACTAGTTCAGGAAAATAAAACCAAAAATCAAACAACCAAACCACAAACAACAACAACAACAAATTAATAAATGACTTAACAAATGATGATGCTTCAATTTATGGTCACTGATCGGATCTTTCTTCTCAAGGTGACCCGTGGTGTCACTCTTTCCAAGGCATTGATGGATATCTGAGTTAGCAGCCCCCTTTATCTCACTGCTTGAGCAGCTTTTTGCTTTTTTGACACCTCTGCTCTCACCAGGGGGAAGGTTGCCCCCAGGGGAAGGTGATGGAGGAGCCTGGCAGAGCCATGAACTGGGACTCCACCTCCCCATCTTACAGGGTGTGCTGTGCTCACTCCCTCTCCGTTGTTTTTTTAATTTGTTAAAATAACAGCTCCGTATTCCCAGGGGCAAATGTCAGGAATAATTGCATGCAAATTGCACCGGAGCCACGCTGAGGCACCCATTGCCACCCAAGGGTTCCTGAAGGGTTAATATCGAGGGGAGAGTTCAGTTAATTTACAACTGGAGCCCTTTATCATCTCACACTGACATTGAGGGCTCACATTTCCCACTTAATTACTTGTTCAGCAATCAAGGCCTGGAAGAGATAGATGTGTTTCTGTGTTTAGCCCATGCAGCTGTGAATTGTTTATTTACTTTCTGGTCAGGCCGGGAATGGCTGTAATTTAAAGGTTCAGATCTCTGCTACCCTGAGCTGTGCAGGTCTTCCTTTAAACACTTCCATATTGCTGGGGGTTGGAATTTTGCTGGAGATGCCCCAATCTTCTCCTCCTGTTCCGGGTAATGGGCCAGCAGGTGTTCCTGGTTATCAGCAACAGGAATTCTTTACACTCAACAACCCACCCTCCAAACTCCCCATCATGGTGAGAGACCTGAAGAGATAAAAAAATGTTAGGAGGATTAAAAAAAAAAAAAAAAAAAATCAGAGCAAGGAGATGAAGAGAGGTGCATTCCAGGAACTCAGCTTCTGGGGGATGACTCAATCCCGAGCTCAGCGCTGGGATAACTGATGCACGGCAGCTTCAAACAGTGGCTCAAAGCCATTCCTCCACCAAATGGTGTCATTACAACTGAAGCTGTCAAATGGTCACCAGATGGCTTTATCTTTCACACCAGAGGCCTAAGAAGTGGGTAGGTGTGACCTTTCCACATACCAATCCACCTGCGTGGTGCAGGAGCTGTGCATGCCCGGCCATGTGCGCTGACGCCCAGCCCCAGCTTTGATAATTTTTGAGCAAAGCTGTGTAAAAATCAACAGAGTCAACGTTCACAGGCTGCATCACCCTTAAATGCCATGACAGCACCCACTTCAAAACATCACTGGAGTCCTTCAGCCCGCAGGAAGGCAGAGGGGTACAAAGAAAGGGTGATGCCCCCTGTTATTCCCTTGGGGCTCACAAGCTTCTCATCTACCTAGGAAAGAAAGAACTGGGCAGGGCAAGGGAATCTCAGTTCAGTAGCTGGCTGAGAAGTTGTATCACAGAAAGAAAATGGGTGAAACTCCCTTCCCAGGAGTAGCCAAATAATTCTGTCTAACCCCCAAGCATTGGCAGCTCATGTGTAGGCAGAAAACCAGGGACAGGACCCATTAGGACAAGGGGTAATGGCTTCAAACTGGAAGAGGGGACATTTAGGTCAGACATGAGGAAGAAATTTTTCATTATGAGGGTGGTGAGACCCTGGCCCACGTTGCCCAGAGAAGCTGTGGCTGCCCCATCCCTGGAAGTGTCCAAGGCCAGGTTGGATGGGGCTTGGAGCAACCTGGGTGAGTGGGAGAGGTCCCTGCCCGTGGCAGGGGGTTGGGACTGGATAAGCTTTAAGAATTCTTTCCAACCCAAATTGTTCTGTGATTCTATAAAATTCCATCAGACACCAGCTCCCCTGGTTTGGTGGATACCTAGGAGAGCATCCCATGTCCCATGTCTGCAGCCTCCAGGAACCCCAGCCTGGTCCCACACTGGCAGACCCCACAGGAAAGCACAGAGCTCTGGAGCAGGTCCCAGTGTTCAAAACAAAGACTTTGGGATTGATATTAACCCCAGTGAATTATCCCCACAGACAGGTGGAAAGGCTGATAAATACCAGCAGCAGCAGAGCTTCTCCCTCAAGACTCTTGGAGAAGAAAATCTCTTTGGATTCAAAGGGAAGGTTTTTTCCTGGCCACATTGTTATGAGAAACACACGTCTCCCAGTCCCAAGGTGATTTCTGTCTCACAGACAAGGAGAAGAGGATGGAAGCTAACAGGAAGCATGGCAAAAAGAACTCATAAAAAGGTGTGGGCCTTCCTAATATTTTTTTCTATTACCATCGCCACTGCTTCTGCAATGTTTTCCCACTCCTTGAAGATGGAACATAATTAAAATGGGTTTGTTATATGTAACAAAGAACAAAAGAGAACTTTCTGGTTTTGAAGGTGTGTAAGAGATGTTACTGGGCACACACAGGCAAAAAAAAAAAAATGCAGGTAACTGCAGGGTGGTTTCAGTTTTCTCAGAAACAGAAATATAACCTTCTGTGTCACTTCAGTAAAGCCCAAAAAGGAAAAAAAAAAAGTGGATAGGTGTAATTGAATTAAACAAAATCCTGGAGTTTGATGAGAGATAAGGTTACCACTAATTCTCTTAAAAAAAAAAATAGGAGGTGAAATTAAAATGTCAAAAGAGCAGTGAGCTGCTCAGTGAAGAATCAGAGTCTGAGTGCATTCATGGTTGTGTTTGCAGTGCTTCTGTGTGTGCACTGGAGTAAAAACACTGCAAAAAAACAGAAAACCCCCAAAATACAACTTTTCCAAAGGCCTGAATATATATCAGAAAAATACCAGCTCAGAAAATCCTGCAGGATTCACAAAAGGACTTTGGGAGGCAAAAAGAATTCCAGGCAAAACCCGAGCCCGGAGCAGATGGTTGTGCTGGGGCTGGGAAGGGCAGCACAGGGACACCCCTGGAAAGTTACCCCAGGTGAATCTTGCCCTGATTTAGCAGACACAAAATGCTGGCTATAAATAAGCTTCTCAAACCATCAGGGGAATTCTTGGGGAGCTGCAAAACAACCTGGGAGCACACAGCTTAAAGGGTGCAAGGAGCTCTGTGGAAGCAAGGGCAGAGGGGAAGGGGACAGCATCCCATCTGCTGGCTCCCCAGCACTTGTCATTTCAGTCAGGCTTCCCCCACACTTCATAGAAAGAAAAATATTTGCTCCAAAGGGGAGCTGAGGAGGCAAGGTGAGCTGGGAAAAATACACCAAGGTCCTGCTGGGTGCCACAGGGTCAGATGTAAGAAGTACAGTAGGAAAGGGGGGACCCCACTTTGTCCTGACACCTGTATTGTTTTTCCCCCTGACAAGCACAGTGCTATCTCATGCAATCGACTGGCTCAGCAATAAAATTGTTCTCAAATTGATTTTTTTCCACTGGGCATTTGCAGCAGAGCACGGGAGGAGATGCTCTTCTGCAGGTGATGCCTCTGGGACCTGAGGGCAGAGAGGGGGGATAGGATGCTGTGACAATTGCTCATTACCACCCCACATTTCAAAGAGGTTTTATCAGCCTGGCATGGAAGATTTCCCAAACTGTTTATATTAAGAGCAGCTTTTGATGCCAGCAATGAATATTACTCTATTACTGAAGGGAATCAAAAGCTAAAGTGCTTGCGTGTACAGTTAATCTATCCAAACAGAAAATGTTTCTTAAAAAATTATGGCACTATTTTTATAACAAACCTCAGCCAAACTCAAAACTGAATAAATAGAATATGTGCTTTTAAAACCAATTTTTTTTTTTTTAAAAAAAAAGCATGAGCAAAAAGAGACTTTCCTTGCTTTCATTCAGCAGCTAATACTTCCCTAACCCCCCCATCCATATTCGTGCCGGCTGCGTGTGGGAGCCCCAGAGATTTGCTGGTGACAGGATTTGTGCTTTGGAGGCATTGGGCTTGAAACACTTCCTAAGGCTGGTGGGAAGGTGGTTGTGAACACCTTCAGTCAGCATCACAGCTAGCCTGTGGCTTTTATGTCTTTTGTTGTGGTTTTTTTTTATAAAAAAAAACCACCGTCAAGGTAAGAAAATGTCTCAAATAGTCCAGTAGTAATGGGAAAGGCAGCCCCCCGAAAACCCTGATCCATCAAGAGCTGAAATAAAGGCAGACCCATACCAGGGTTGGGCAAGGGCATCTATTCCTGCTGACTTGCTATTAAGGCACCAAGACAGAGTTGCCATCTTCCTGCTATTAGGAACTGGCCTTTGGAGTCATCACTCCAGAATAATTTTCACTGCTACCTTACAGCAGAGTTTGGACCTTCCACGAGATTTTAAAAATGGTTATTATTACCATTTCATTTTCACTCGAAGGACTGTGCAGCACTTTTCCTGGAGTTTTTAAGTATTTATTTAGACTTGCATCGTTGCCCAAGACCACAATTTGCAGCTCTCAAGCCTCATCCCACGATCTCTTACTCCCCTAAACGCTGCGCATATTTGATTCTCTCATGAAGAGGAGTCAAACCATCCAATTTGCAGTGTGCAAGGACCTTAAAATGTAGTTAAAAATTACTAGAAGAGACGGTGCTGGGTGATGAGTAGGCAAGCAGAGTAACCTGAACCCTGAGAGCTTACACATCCCCTTTTTTTGTTTGTTTGTTTGTTCTGCTGAACTTTCCAGGAGTTTGCGCCGCGGTCCAAGCCGGGGCCTCGCCGTGCTAGAAAAAGCCAGGGAAAAGTCTGAATTCCCCTTGCCACATTGATCATTTGTGTATATATATGTTTTTAAGAGGGGATGATCCTCGCTGCGAGCTGTTCCAGACAAATACATTTCAATTTTCTTCCATCTCATTTCCCTGTATGAAAGAGAAACTCTGTTTGGGCGCCCGTGCCGTTCCCCCGGCGTTCGCCCTCTGCTTATTCTGCTGCCCTCCTAAAGGTCAAAAGCAGGTAATGGGTGGTGAAATTTCCACCCATCAGGCTAAGATCTGAGGTTGTTGACTGTGATATCAGTTTTCTTCTACCCAGGGGGGTGGTATTAAAAAAAAAAAAAAAAAAAAAAAAAAAAAAAAAAAAAAAAAAATTAAAAATCAGTCCAGCTCCTCGTTGATTTTTCATGGGAATTCACCAGTTTCTCCTAGTTTAAGATCTGGTCTGGGATTTCTCCCTCATGATAATAATCCTCTGCCCTCCAAATGAAGCCCTGCTTTGTTTCAGGATGATGATATCATTATTACTGCACCAAGAGCAGGGCATAAATTCCAGTTTGCTAGAATATTGGTGATGAGTGACAGCAGTTACTTCAGAAAACAAAACCAAAACAAAACAGAAAAAAAAAAAACCAACCAAAAAACCCACAATATACCAAACCTCCCTAGCAAATACACCTTCATAAAAAGGCAAAATAATGAAAGAAAAAGTTACCCATTGCTTGAAACAGGAACATAATGTGCCTGTGCCTTCATGCAGAAGATGCTGAGAAGCTCAGTGTAGCATAATTAACCAATTTAAATGTTTCTTTTAAAACTCAGGCTTTGCTCTGGCTGGGCTGGTTTCCTTTCAGCTCACTGTCCCTTTCTTCCCTACAAGGGCAAAACCTAGTTTGAATTTCTACAATTTTAGATAACCCAACACAAATTTGCTGGAATGAGCCACGTAACTTTATGGCCGTGGCCCCCCCTGACTCTGCAAAGGGGAAAAATGACCTTTAAACAAACAAGATTTTGGTCATCACTGTGCTTAATTGGTGCAGAACAGGATTAAGGTGTTCCCATTGGGCTCCTGAGATTTAAAGTCACTTTTCTACAGATATATTGATATATATGTTGGTATTAATTCACCCTCTGCAGAAGTTTATTGGGAAAATATTTCAAACTTACGTTTTGAAATGTATCAATTTATTATTTCTGGAGTCTAGCAATCTAAAGTAATAGAGTGAAATTTTTATTCATTTTTACTGTCTCTCATATACAAATAAAAGTGTTCTTCTGTACTCACTAGATTAAAAAAAAAAATAAAGAGGGGAAAAAAAAAAAAGCTTTTGAAAACTTGAGTTGTCAAAATAAGCAGAGTATTCCATCCCTTGAGAGCACAGGAAGGCAGTATAGCTACTTAAAAGAAGTCCAACAAATCAAACTTTTTAACATTTATTCAGATAATTAATTCAGGGAAACGAATGTAAAGAAAATAAAAGTGGGAAACTATTTGTACTGCGAGAAAATTTCATAGACTAAAATAACAATATTTTTTCTAAATAAATAAAACCCAGTTATTTAAAATCTATTTAGCCATTAATATGCATATATATTTCATCATATATATATATATATAGCAAGCTAACATTTCCCATCCAGCTTACCAGTCAAAACTTTGACAAAATACACAGTTCAGTCTTTGTGAGTCAGGATGGTTTAAAGCATTTCAGGGAAGCTCCTTTAAACACAGTGGCTTGAGAGGAAAATAGATTTAATTCTTCAGAACATTTTTCCCAAATGAGTATAAATGTGAAGTCTGCCCTTTAAATTAAGTGACAGCAAGAAGTCAGGGGGAAAAAACAAAACAAAGCAAACAGTAGCAAACAGTTTGAGATTCATTCTGCTCTTCCTAACCTCATTGTAAATAAGGGACTGGCTCTAATTTAGTTAATGAGATTTAACCAGTGTGAATCGAATTAGGCTAATTATTTTATGATTAAAACAGTCCCTGTCTTTGCAAAAAAATAAGGGTTTTTTTTTAAATAATTAAAGGATTTTTTTTCAAATGAAAAAAAATGCTGAGATGAGGTGTAAAAGCAGAATTCCCATGGACAGAATCATGAGTAGAAAAAAAAATTGCCTTAATTTATATATATATATATATACACACATATATTAGAATATTCATTATTTTTATTATTTAAAACAGTATCTGCATTCTCTCAGATCAAAACCAACTTGTGCTCTACATACTCAAAAAACATTTTCTTTTCTTCTTGCCATGATATCTTTGTGCAGAACACGAGCTGTAAGTGTGAAATTCATTTGCCAATTTTTGCAGCTACCTTGCCAAGGTAAGAGCTGCATTTTCAGGCTGTTTGAAGCTTTGGAAAACAGGGAAATGCTGTGTGTAATCTTTTATACATTATATTTGAGTGTTATGTCTTTTAAGTGCTGTAGAGTCAGCAATTATTTTTATAATTGCATAAAAAGTAGATGAAACATCCAGCCAGGGCAAGAAAGTATTGATTTTAATTCTCTCTATAGAGAAACCTCCCCGATTAAAAATTATTAAACTGTGTGTTGATAAGGCAAATTGTACTATAAGCATAGAACAAGTGCTGAAAAGATAAATACGCTTTGAATTGCAAGGCAAATAGACGCCTCGGCAGCAGAATTTGACCAACAGAGGAAGCCACTTGCTGCTTCTTGCACTGCCAAAGTCGCAATGCCACCTAATGGAGAGCCTGCACCTCGCACAGAAGTCTCTCCTGATAAGAAATCTTGGCTTAAACAGCATAAAAAAATTTAAAATCATTTTTAAAAAATTTAAAATAATTTTTTAAAAATTTACAAAGCGATAGTTTCAGTGGGAGAATAACAAGACCTGCAGCAAAGGCTGGAAAAATATTTAGATTGCCTCGTTAGGTGTCAACACTTGAACTGAGTCCCATCTCAAGCCATCCCTGTCTCCCAAGCAGATGCTCGTGGCCCCTAAAGCCCAAACCTTGCTTTTCCATGGGATGCAGGGCTGATGTGGCTGCTTGGATTTATTATCCTCAGAGAAATCCCCTGTTCCTCTGAGGCAGAAAATTCAGAGAGGTGCCCCGGTTGCAAAGCCACCTGAAAATAATCTGGGGACACGTGGTGGTGACACACTTTCAGCTTCCCCATCCCTCACACATCCCAACACACACAGGCACAGGGACACAGAGGATAAATATGCCCTGAGCTGCCCTTTGCACCTTGTAGCTGCTTTCTGCTGCCTTGCAAACATCTGTCTGTCTGTCTGTCTGTCTGTGCTCCTTCCCAGGAATGCTTTTCTGCAGGGATTCCCAGGCAGGCCTGGGTCAGTGCTGACAAACACGTGCAAGGTTCTGTCTGTAGCACACGTATAAAAATATATTCCAAAAATCTGGGGTTTGACCTGGGGCAGAAAAGAAAATTGGACCAGCTTTTAGGACTGACTCCCAAACCAAGGCCCAAATTTGAAGATGCTGGAAGATTTCCAGCCTAGTTAAACACACTTGGGTGTAAGATTATCAAAAGGAAGATTGGGTTTTGCTCTCCCCGTTGCAGCCCAACAAAGCCCCACTCTCCCCAGCTCATATGTATTTTCCTTTGCACTATACTGGGGATTTTTCTCTCCTTTATTTCTGTAGGGCCTGATCCAAAGCTCCTGCTGATTTCAGGAGGTTTGGGATAGGGCCCTGCTTGTCCTCAGCTCCTGACCTGCTGCAAACCCATCTGAAGTCAGGGCTGATCTGAATGAGAAACCTCAGCCCACACAAAATAGTTTAAAAGGAGGGCTAGGGTGGGGGGGGAAGGACTAATTTTCTTTAAATAAAAAAAGCTTCCACCAAGGTTTCCAGCCTCTCCCCCTCCACACACTTAATTCTAAATGTATTCTAGTATGGTAAGTTTAAAAATCAACTGTGAGAAAGATGCAGGTTTAAAAGCAGTGGAGTTAAGGGCAGGGTTGAAGACAGTAGAGCTGGAAAAAAAAATGATGCAAAGGGTAGCTTTGCTGCTCTCATAAAAATAAAAAAATAGTTTAAAAAAAATCGAAATAATATTAAAATAAACTCAGACGAGCCCAACAACAGAAAACCCGGAGCAAATAAAAGCGAGTGGAAGAGATTTCTGTGTTTACTTTTCTTTCTGCAGCTGGATCCCTTCTCGTAGCCACAAGCACTGCAAGGATAGGATGCAAAATGTGAAATAAGAAGACGAGGGGAGGGGAAAAAAATAATGTAAGAATTACATTTAAAGCAATTTAAAGTAAAGGAAGCAAATCCAAAATCTCCAACCAAGGTCAGGGGAGCAGCAGTGCCTCATCCCCCCTGCCCCAGGAGCCCGGTGGGATTTTGCAAGGCAGAAGCTCGGAGTGGGGAAGGGGATGGGGCAACCCCTGGGCTCGGAGGGGAGGAAGAGGAGGAGGAGAATTGCGGGACGGAGAAAGGGAACAGAAAAAGTCCAGTACATACAGCTCGATGAGTCCACCAGCCCCCAGCCTCCGCTTCTCTCTCTCTCTCCCTCTTAAGTCAAGAAAGGAAATGCGGTTCTCTCCCTCTAGCTTTTTTTTTGGGTTTTTTTTTTTTTTTTCGGAATCAGAAAACGAACCATCAGGAAGTTGGCAAAATCTCTTAACTAAACAATCAATCGAGGAAATGCAACGAATTCGCGCGGGGCCCGCGCGTTTTGGCAGGGAGGGGAGCGAGGGCCGGCGCGCAGCCCCGCGCTGCGCAGGGCGCTGCGCACCGCGGACGGAACAACGCGCACAGAGTGCAGCGCTCCGACCCGCAATCCCCTGGTACCGCGGTATTTCTGCCCGGCGGAAATTCATCCCCCGGGGTCAGGTACGCAGCCGCGGAACCTCTAGCATCTCCCGCGGGTGCGGCCGCCCGGTTTTGCTGATTTTGCTCGATGCGGCAGGGGCGGGGGGGCCGGCAGGGCTCGTTTCACCACCCCTCAACCCCCCCGGTGCCTCCCTGTCCGGTAAAAATACCCTCCTGTTCCCGAAAGGAGCTAAAAGGCAGCTCCCTGGACACCCGCGCAGGGTGCGCAGCCCTTCCCGAGGACTTGGGTTCCTTTCCTACAGGATGGGATAAACGGGATGGAGAAATGAGCAAGTTGAGTGCTGGTATTTCTTCTAAAAGTGAGTGTAGTAAGGAGAGATGTTGTTTGGGTTGTTTGTTTAAAGAATTCTTTTTAATTATTATTTATTTAGTTGGGTTTGCGCCTGTTTTTTCCTAAGTTTTCCAAAATTCACCCATTCCTCCCCCTGCTTCAGCCGTTTTCGAAATGATGGGCTCTGCCTGCTGACAGGGACCGAAAGCCACCTCTCCCACCCCCCTCCTTACGTAAAACAAACAAACAGATGAATAAATAAAAGCTCCGTGAGCGCAGCATCGCTGAGAGAGGGGGGAAGCTGGAGGGGAGGGGGAGAGGGAGCAGCATCGTTGAGAGGGGGGGGGGAAGGAGCTCCGCGGGCAGCCGCGCATTGCCGAGAGGTGGGATGGCTTCTTTAGGCTCCTGTCTAGGGGAAGGTCACCCACCACAGACCCTCACAGGGATCTGAGGTGAGGAGGGGGCTCCGCCAGATGCTGCTGAAGGTGATGCCACCACCCCTATCCCCCCCTCCTCTTGCCGCCCCCCGGAGAGTGCGGGGCCGAGATTGAGGGGGTGGGGTGGGGGGGAGCCCCGGGCAAGACGAGCTTCCCTCCCCCAAAAATGCGGGACACGCTCCGGGGTCACTGCTAAAACCAACAGAACTCCGTGTTTTTTAATAAAGCGCGTTCTCTTGCGAGCTGGCTGCCTTCCACCCACCCCACGGATGAGCTGGCTCTGTAAACACTGAATAGAAGATTAACACTGCTGTTCTAACCTCATAGAGAGATCTGTGCCTTAGGAAAGCTTTTACTGCTGCTGATCTGTGGGCTCCAGAATAGCCCTTTTGTTTTCAGGGTGACAACAGTCCCGCAGCTCGGCCCCTGGCCCCTCTCCATCCCCTTCCCCATCCTCATCCCCATCTTCATCCCCATTCCTACCGCGCCGAAAAACACCCTGCAATACGGCTGCAAAAATCCAGCAGAGATTTTTAATTTTTATTAATTTTTTTTTTTCCGATTTTTTTCCCCCCTACTTTTATGGGTGATGTCTTTAATTTGGCAGCCGAGAAGAGTTCATAATTAATGACAGAGCGAGCTGCCAACGAGTTTTTCCAGCAGACACCGGCCTGTTCGCCTTAAGAGCTCCTTTACTGACCGCTTAATTCTCGGGAGGGGAACAAACCAGCGCTATCTGCAAGTGGGAGTGCGGGTAATTTATTATAGAAGCTTAGTTCAAAGGTACTGCTCTGCAGCGATGCTAATTGAGCTCTGGATTTGTCAAAAGGCTGGAGAAAGCTGGCAAAGGCAAATTCATTTGCCCAGGAATTACAGAAACACCCACCCCGAAATCCCCGGGGGTGGGTTGGAAACTGCGAAACTTCACGGATGAGATGCGGGATGGGACGGTTTGGGGTTTGTTGGTTTTTTTTCTTTTTTGTTTTGGTTTGGGTTCTTTTTGCTAAATTAACATCAGTTTAAAGGGGAAATGAAGAACAAATCAGGGGTAAAATATTGGAGTCGAGTGCCCCGGGCCGGGCGAGAGCCGAGCGCAGGCGGGCGGAGCGCCGGGAGCAGCCGCGGACCCACCGCAGCCTCCCCCCCCTATCCCTCACTGTCACCCTCCTGCGCACCCAGAAAGAGTATTTGGTTAGCAGAAAAGAAGTTGAAATAAGAGAGATGGAAGGGAAGGGTGGGGGGAGGGGGAAGAAGTTAAAAAAATAAAAAAAATTAAAAAAAAAAATTGGGGGAAAAAAGGGAGACGGGGAGAGGGGGGAGGAAAAAAAGCGTGCAAAAAAAGCAGCTCTACTTTCCCTCCCGTTCCCTCACAAACAAGAATTTTTCATAGTGAAATGTTTTCTTGGGAAAGGATTCCCCCCCATATCGTTTTACCTTCTCGATCCCCTTTTTAACACCCCGTGATGCAGATGTTTGGGGTTCCCCCCCCTCCACTTGCCCTTTCCGAATAATTCTGGCGTGACCTTGCTTGAAGATGATGATTTAACCTGATTTGACCACAACCCCTATGACAACGAGTCTGGGGCGTTTATAAACGATATAAAAATCGAAATAAAAGAAAAGATTGAAGTTGGAGCAGCCGGAAAACCGTGAGACAAAACACACTCCAGGAGCGTGTCGAGAATGGGCTTTACCTTTATGAAAAGCTACAAATTGCTGCTATGGACACTTTGGAGACCTTTGAAATCCCTTCATTAGTTATTTGATGCATTTGACATCCGAACTCATTGTACCCTCGAGGCGCCCAAAACCTTGAAAACTGAGTTTTATTACCTTAATAAGACGCACGCACACAAAATTCGGGGGAAAACTCAAGAATCAAGAAAGGGGGAAAAAAAAACAACCAAACACACCACCTTTCTGACGAGCTTCTGGAGATTTTTCAAGGTTGGATTAAACGTAGAGGAGACGAACAATTTATTTGTCTGAATAGGATTTTTTTTTTTTTTACTTCGACAACTGGTTTTAGAGAGGAATTGTTTTATATAAAATAAATCGAGCATACATTTACCTTTCTAACTGTCAAGCTGTCTTCGTTTCGAACCTGATGATATATTTTCCCTTTTCCTCGATTTCTGCATTATGCAATAACTCAGTCATTTTTAGGAACAAAGGGGAAATATAATGAGAAACATTACAGCAGCAGTGTGTGTTTTCTGCCCACTGGCAGAGCAGTTTGCATGTAATATATTTTGTTTCCAGCCAAAACTAACGATCTTAGCGTCTGACATGATGGGAAAGGACGTATTTACAGTGTGGCCATTGTATGCCGGGATACTGGGACTTTTCTGTGCCATAAACATCACCTGGGCGGGGGGCCCGGCGCTGCTCCCCCCCAACCCCCCCTTTGCGGGCAGCATCCTTGCTCAGACCCCAGCAGCGAGAAAGCATCCAGATCTTTTCCCCCAATTTTCCCTCCACCTTTCTAGTCTGTAACATGAAATATTTACGAAATAATAACAACAAAAAAAATTTTTAATTAATTAGAAGAAGAAAATAACAGTGATAATAATAATAAAATTACTTTTCTGATGGCTTTGACCCGCTGAATCTAAACACGCTCCAAGCTGCAGCCTCCTCTCCCCTGCCCGGTGTTTTTTTAATGCCCAGGGAGCACGCTGCTCGCTTAAAGCAGCGTCAGAAAAAATAAACCAAACTCTTTCGGCTACCCGACCCCCTTTAAAACGCTTCTTTTTTCCATCTAAAAGTCCCGGTTTAGCTCTCTGGGGCTGCCGCAGGTAACCGGGGCTCTTCTCACAGTAATTGGGACACAAGTGCCATAAACCCGGGGATGATTAGTAATTGGTGAGTAAGTGTGGGGACTGTAAAGCTAAGTGTGGTATCTTTTAGATAAGGGCTTATCTATATAACCATTAAACCCACACTTGCCTCTTCAGCCTACAGAGAGGCTGGGGGTGTCGATTCCTATATGCAAATATTTATCTAGTCCCCTTCAGACAGGAGGATTTAATCCAGGTTGAGTTGATTTGCCAGGAGAAATCCATTTCCTTGGGGTTTTTTGTTTGGAGGGTTGTAATGCTGTGGATTAAAATCTTTAAAAGCTCACTGTTTGCCCACAAAGCAAATAAAGATAATCTGGGTGGAGCAACAGGAGTCTTTAAACGTGGTGTTTTTTCTGTCACTTCTTGATAAAGTTGAATGTTTGACCATGTACACAGAGTGCTGATGGGAGGAAACTTCATATACAGTGCAGAAAAATTAAAAAAAAAAAAAAAAACAGGGCTCAATCCTCCTACCTGTCACTGAGCCAGGAGCATGCAGGATCAGGTCCATGTATCCATACTACCAAGTATCCATGGAGCATCTGCAGGATTGGGCCCTGGAAGTGGACACAGCAAAGTAGCTGAGGGGAAAATTCTCTGAATTGTCAGGGTGTAAACTGTTTGGATCTGTGTTGTGGTGAGGGCTGCATGGGTTAAGGAGAATTAACAAGATTTAGGTCCTGATCCTGTATCCTCTGGCTTTCTCCTTGGAAGAGTTTTATCTACTTAAGGATGTGGGGGACTGCAGGGTACCAGACCTCTGGAATATCAGGCTTTTATCATCACAGCAAAAATTATTCTGGGAGATAACTAGAAAGATGCTCTGTTGTTTTTCCTAGTCCTTTTGTGAACCCTGTACATTTCAAAGTCTTAAAGACTGGCAGCATCTTTTCTTTTTTATGGCCGAGGAAACTGAGGCACGAGGAAAAAAAAAAACAAAAAGAGGATTATCCAAAGTGCAATTTCAGTAGTAAAGAGCAGGATTAAACAAAAAAGTTATACCACAGCCACACTGACTTTCAGATAAGAGCCTCACTTCTAGTACTTATTGAAGTGGATGGAAATTTTAACACTGCTTTCAAAGAAAAAGCTGAGGAGGTTGGTAAATGATCACTTGCTATTGATCCTTCCTGAGCAGCTCTTTTTTTTCTAACATAACAAAATCTCCTAGCCCCATCTGGGGCCTGGCATTTGGGAGGGAAGGGAGTGCTTAGAAAAATGGGACCATTGGTATGCTTTGGTCCAGAAGGAAGTAAAATAATCAGTCTTCCAAGAAGGGACTGCTGCAATCTGAACCCTTTCTCTCAATGAAAACTGCTGGTTTTTAAAAAGGGCACCCTTCTCTGATCCATCTACAAAATATTAAAATAGGACAATTTTGCTGGCAGCAGAACACATTAGAGCAAAAAGCTTGAATTATTCATGTGAAAGCCAAGTCACAACTTTCCAGGCTACGACACCCACAGAATTCAGGGTTTAGGCATGAGGAGAAATCTTACACGCCTCAACTTAATCCCAGTATAATGGAACCAGATTACAGGAGAGAAGTTTTTTCTCAGTAGCTGTCAGCTTTGAGGATAAGACTAGGGGAATCATCTCACTTTCTTCCCACCCCCAGGAAGAAGCTAAAATCCAGAGCCCCGGAAAGCTGAGGGAATTTTGCCACTGAGCTGAGCGAGAAGAGATGAAATCTCCTGATAAAACAGCAATATTCCATTACTGTTGGTTTTGGCCAATTACTGCCCTGTGTTTGCAATCAGGAATGGTCATTTGGGTGCAGGCATCTCCTTAGCAAAGCCACTTAAGTGGGAATCACAGCCTTAGGGTGTTCTCCTATCCTAGTCATGGCACAGATTTGAGGGCACAGAGTTTTCTGCAAGAAAAGCTTTTTTTTTTTTTTTTTTTTTTTTTTTTTTAAGCCAAACCTTCAAAAGTGCCCTCTGAGAGCTAGGAGAAATTAGATACCTGAAGGAGGTGGACACAGCCCCGTGGGTCTGGTCCCCCCTGTGCCTACATTTGTGGGTTTTTAATGTGCTTTTAGCTGCCCCTTCCATGGGGTCCCATCTGTTATCTCACTGTGTTTGCCTATGCTGGATGATTGACTGCTAGGATTGAACTACAAGAGGGTTTTCTTGCCCAAAATGTTATTCCTCAGGGCCTCTGATGGCTCCCTTCTGTGATCCCATAAAAGACACCCCCCTTCTGGACCTCTCCTGCATTTGGTCTTGGCAAAGGTGTTAAAAAAAAGAAAGGAGTGGGCCAATAAGTAGTTTATTGCTGTCACTCGTTTGGGATCCACAATGACCCTGAGTACCCCCTGCCTTGTAATCACATTAGGTTGTGTTAGCCCCCAGCCTGCCCCAGAAAGGTCTATTTCATGTCTTTCTGTGCTTTCAAACACACACACACACAAAAGAGAAAGGTAAGACATCAATTTTCCTGCCACTTAATATTTCAGGCTATAATTGCTGACTTGTTGAGTGCAACACAAGCCAGCAGTAATTCCAAAGGCTCCAGATGATTTTATGCTTTTTTCTTTCTTTCTTTCTTTCTTTCCTGTTGTTTTTTGGTTTTTTGTTTTATTTTCCTAGTGTGTTAGAAAAATGCTCAAAAGCAGAACAAGCCTAGGTCTTCCCAGCTGAAGTTTTCAAAGGCTGGAGGGCTTTTGAACCTGCCAGAAGAATGAGGAAGGAGAAGAAAGGAAGACAGCCAGAGGGAGATGACTTTATTGTTCCCTTAAGTGTCTTTCTTCCAGGAGTATCTAATCAATAGGAATCAAAAAGCAATTGACCTCTTTGTTGTGATCCCTTTTTCATTAAGACAAATTTCCCAACTGGAAATTTCCTTTCCTCCAGCTGCAGGTGGTTTCTGACCTGGAGATGGGCTTCAAGTGGCAGCCAGCCAGGAGCAGGAGAGGCTCCTCTCCACCTGCCAAGGAAGGAGCATCCAGCCTGGATGCAGCTGCTCCACATCTCTGAGCTCTGCATCTCCGAGCTGTACCCTCTAGTGGACTCTGTCTGCATTTTCTTTTGGTAAAAAAAAAAAAAAAAAAAAATTAGATGCAACTTCCATCTTCACCAAACCTACTGCTGAAAAGCTTTGCAACATGGGTGCTGCAACAGCCTCCTTGTCTTCATCTCTTATCCATGGAAAAGGCTCTAGCCTGGCATTTTGATAAGGGATCTAAAAGACACACTGCAAGAAACAAACCCTCTGAAGAAAACACCTTTTTTCCCTCATGGGAATAAAGCTGGAAATTCTTCATTTTGCAGGCACGAAAGGGCACAGAGAATTCCAGCCTAATGCAAAGGACTGAAGCATAGTTAATATAATTTGATTATATTTTATAACTGAATAGAGCTTATTAAAAGTAAACTTCCTAAAATAATTCCTAGGCTTAGCACTCAGGTTGTGGGGGAACATAAAGTGACAAAACAGTCTTGTGAATGGACCAAGTGTCCTTACTCGGGGGTACAAAATTAAAAAAAAAATAATGCAAAACAAGATAAAAAAAAGTACACCAAGTTTGGAAGGTGCAGAACAATAGTGGCAGAAGAAATCACATTATAACCACATCACCTTGTGTTTACAAAGGTCTCCAGCCCAAAGCAGCTCTCTTCCTGCATTTTTTTGTTTGTTTTTTTGGTTTTGGTGGGTTTTTTTGCTTGTTTTTTGTTTTGATTTTGGTTTTGTTTTGGTTGGTTGGTTTGTGTTTTTCTGTTTGTTTGCTCGGGTTTTTTTTTTTTTTTGCATTAAGCATCCATATTAACCCTATGCTTTGTCCATTTAATTGCAGGAGGAGAAACCCAACCCACTTTGCCACCAGCAGAGGAGAAGGGCCAGTGGCAGGAAATCAGGTCACTGAAATTCCCCTGCTCTGGGGAGAAGGGGTTTTGTTCCTTAAAAAAATTCCACTGGAGAAAACAAGTAATCCATGCAGCAAAGTCACCTCCTTTGTTTCACCTCAGGCCCCTTCCCAGCTCTTTGCCATGGATCCAATTACCCTTCCCAGGGAACAAGATGTGGCTCTAAATTAAATCAACCAATTTATTGGTCTGGGGCAGCTTGGCTCAGAGACATCGTGTGGTTTCCAGAGGAGCTGCTGCCATCTGAAATTGTGCATTTGCAGTTGTCACTCCTCACCAGGAAAAGGAGAAACCTGGGTGCTGCTGTCAGACTGGCAGGTCTACTTCTGGACCTTATTTTTCCCCCTCAAGGGACATGGTTCTGGTCAGGATGGGTCTTCTTTTCCTCTATTGATGCTATCTCCCTTCATAAATGTCTTTTTAAAACAGTTTTCTATTTCTATTTTCTCAAATTTTTCTGGTTTTCTATTTTGGAGGCATCCAAACCATCCTCGTCCCAAAGTTTGGTTTCCTTGATGCCTCTTAAAACAGATTCTATGCAGATAAAGACCTTAGAAATATGTCCTGGAGAAGAATCCTGTGAATCTTCTCCAGGTTTCAAGGAAAGAGAGGGTTTTCTATCCAGTTGGAGAAGGACATAAACCAGGGCTCTGCACTTTTGCATTTTTCTCCTGGATGCTTCTGCTCACTCTTGCTGTTCAGCCCCTCAGTCCTTGTCCAAAGTCAGGCTCCCTCACCAGGGAGATGCCCCAAAATTCCATCAGGAGGCTCTTCTGGGACTTTAAAACTTCCACCTTTTCTATGTATTCTCTCTTTTTGATGGGAACTCATCCATAAGAGTGCTTGGGACTCAAAGGGTGAGGTTGTCTCCCTCTTTAAAATGATTTTGATTTTTTTTCTAACTATTTATATACTCTCTCTATATATACACTATATATATACTATTTATATAGTATTTATATACTATATATTTATATAAATATATATATAATATAACATGTTATATATTAGATATATTAATGTATATTAATATAATTATTGCTATATATTAATATATATTATATATAATATAATATACATAACAATATAATTATTAATATATATTAATATATTATATATAATATAACATGTGTATATTATATATTTATATATATAATATATATAATATAATACACATAATATAACAATATAATTATTAATACATATTAATATATATAATATAACATGTGTATATTATATATTTATATATATTATATATAATATAATATACATAATATAACAATATAATTATTAATATATATTAATATATTATATATAATATAACATGTGTATATTATATATATTTATATAAATATATAGTATATAAATACCATATAATATATATAAATAATATATACTAATATAATTATGATATATATTAATATATATAATATAATATACATAATATAATATTAATATAATTATTAATATATATTAATATAAATATAATATAACGTGTATATTATATATATTTATATTTATATATATATAAAAATATATTTATATTCTATACACTTACAATACTGAGCTGCTGGAGGAAACCTTTGGTCCTGGGGCACAAGAAGTTGCTCATCACACCCTCCTAAGAAGACTGGGGCAGCAGAAATTAAGGAATGGCACTTGAGGGAAGCCTTTGAAAGCTGTAGAAGGAAAAGAATTCATTAAGGAATAGGATCCAGGATGAAATGCAGTTTTCTGGGGATGTGTTACTGGCCCTAAGGCACTGCTTGAGTTGCCAAATGAGCCATTGCACATAGAGACCTTCAAAATAATGTACATTGCAGTGTTTCCCATGATCTGCTGAAAAAAGCAAGTTCCTTTAGGAGGGGTGGAGAGAGATGATCCAGACAGCACCTTTCCATTAAACCAGAACCATTTTGAAAGCAAACAGCAAAATCTGAAGAAGTCTGAGACCTATAGCTGAAAGGTTTGGCACTTTAGAAGGCAAATTCCCTCCTGGGCCATAGGGCAAATGTTGGCAAGACATCACATCCAGTTTTGCTCTGACATTGGGGGTTTTTCCCCATCCCTAATCCTAATTTCTGCAGTCACAGACCCCTCCAGCCCCAGCAGGTCCTTGCCACAGCTTTCCACACGATCCATTGTAGCACTGGAAACACCGAGTGAAGGGGAATTAGAGACACATTTTGGAAATGAGCTCCTGCTTCTGTGCTAGGTTAATTAGTGGTTTGCTAGTATGTTAAGTGCTCTGCACATTGACCTCAGGCTGCCTGTCTCTAATGAACAAAAGCAGTTCCCCAGCAACAGGTAACCACCGATTTCTCAGGGACTATAACTTAAGTAACAAGCATTAAGTTACTGAGGCTCCCATCTGGCTGAGAAGTGAAAAAAGCATCCTTAGGAAATTCACCTTCTCCATCCCCCAAGGGAAGAAGTTATTAGAGTGATCTCCAGTCTGCTGCTTTAAAGCTCAAAACCCAGGACTGTTTGAAACCTTCCTTGTTTCTTCCCAATAAACTCCTCTAAAGTTTATTGGAGGAGTCACTGAAATGAGTTTTTGGACCATGGACTGATGGCAACCAATTTATTTATTTATTTATTTATTTTCCAATGGTAAAGTTCATCAAGAAAGTATTCACCTTTTGTAGGAAACCTCATCAGGAAATGTATTTTTGCCAGCTTTAAGTCCAGCTAGACAGGCTCTTGTCAGGAAGCAGCATAGGGCCAGGCTGAAAATCCAAGACTTTTTCCCTTTCCTGTTAGGATGTCCTTGCATTGACAGGTTAGAAAGCTGAAACATGCCCTGAAAAAAAAAAAAACAAAAACCACCCCAAACCAAATAACAACGCACAGAGATGGCTCTTGGGTGACCCAATGGCCTGACTCCTATTTTTTTTCCACGGGATTTAGGAAGAACTGCAAAAGCTGCAAAGCTTTGCAAAAGAAATGCTGCAAGTTGCAAGCCCTGCTGACTGCAGTGGCTGCCAGGACTTTCGAGATGATCCCTGGGAACACATTTGGTTTTAATCAGGCCCCTGCACTGTGGAACATCCTGTTTGTCTACACTTATTATTACTGACAAATTATCCTCCTCCAAATCTCAGGGAGCATTCACTTTATCCTCACATTAAACCTGATTGGAAACAGTAGGTTTAATTGGACTCAGCATGAGGCCCAGTCGTAAACTGCACCAGTTCCTTTTTTTATTGTGGCATTCACGAGATGTGTGAAAATACCATATTTCATCTACAGAGCCCAATTTGCTACTGCAAGGGCTGCTAAAGACGATGCACAGATGCCCCATGCTACATGAGCAACCTCTCCCCTCTCTCCAAGTGCCTACAGCTGGGAGGAGTTTGCCACTCTCACCAGTGTCTGATGTGTCCTTTCCAAGGGAAAGATCAATGTGTCCTTTCCAAGGCAAAGATCTAGCTCTAAAAAAAAAAAAAAAATAATCTGAGAGCTGTCTTCCATCACTAAGCAAGCCCCGTGGTTTGGAAGTCTGCTCTGCTTCAGCCAAGACTGAGAGGTGGAAAAGATGGGGTGGAGGATTGTCCTCTCCTTGGTCTGAATGAAAATCATCAGCATCTTCTCCTCCTCATTCCTTGGAGATTTCCCAGGAGGAACATTAAGCAAAGCAGGTGTGTGATTTTAATAGAGGTGAAGCTTGGCTGTGCAGCAGAAGAGCTGAAACCTTTCTGTGTGCTGAGCCCACTGCTGTTGGACTGGCAGGATGGGTCACGTTGTGTATTCACAAGATCCTTCTGACATCCCAGATTTTCCCTTGCCTGGGCTGACCCCCCAGCAGCTGTGCCTGGTCCAGGTGTGCACTGCAGGGAGAATCAGGTGGTTCCAAACCACTGGGAAGGTCCAGTCTTGGGTTGAAGCCCAAAAAGCAAACTGCTGTCCCAGGTTGTCCAGAGCTGCTGGCAGGAGCTGGGCTATTAAGTAACCACTTTCCAATGTCCTGGGTGTGGAAAAGCATGAGACGGCGTGATCTGTCTGGGTTTCAGAGGAAAAGGAAAAAACAAACCACCAAAAGACAAACAGAGGACCCAACCTCTTTGCTATTTGTGTTTACACAATTTGGGGTTTATTCACTAGGGGCTGATGGTGGGATGGGTGATCTGCTGAAATGAAGCTTTTCATAACAATGCAGTCTCTCCTCAGGTGGTAAAATACGACCATTTGAGGGGTTATCTTGGGCTAGATGTTGTTTTCAACTGGAATTAAATCGCATTTACACGTGCCATGGTTTTCTATACCTGGATCTGGAAGCGCGTTTGGTGCGTTTCCAGTTTGTAAGCTGTTTCTCCCTTTGTTTTGCCAAAAAACCCCTCTTGGAAATGATAAAAACATCACATGGGTTGTTGATTAAGGCTCCCTACTGGAAAAACAAATAGAAAAGGAATTGCAAAGGTAATGAATACTCATAAGACAGAGACTTGTGCCTCAGCACAGCTCTTAAATCTTTCTCCAAAACTGGCTTTGACAAAATCCATGCCTCTTGCTGTCTGGCAAATATTGTCACTGTAGTGCTCCTTCCAGTGACACAAAATCTTTAACCATCTATCTTGACTTCAGATTGCTTGCTTGATCAGCTGGTGGTTGCTTTTTTGAGATTTTTATTTGTATTTTGTAGGGGAACTTCTCAAAAGGTTGCAGCAGAAGGTTTGCTTGTAGGTGGCTGTGATGTTGAGCAAGTTCAGCCCACCTGAAAATAACACCCATCTGTCCTGCTCCTAAATATCAGCCCTGTGAAGGGGTGAGCAGATGTGTTTTCCTGGAGCAGTAAATCCTCTGTGCTTTTCTGGAGGCCTCACAGAGGTGGATCTGTAGCTGGTCCCTGCTCTCCCTTAGAAGGTGTGGACAGGAGACCAAGAACATCCCCCACACATCCCCCCACAGCAGGTTCAAACACACAACCTCTCCCTCTGCTCCTCGAAACCTGGAGTATTCATTCCCACCCAGTCATTTTTGGGTGCTGTCTCTGCACCTTATTTTTTTTGGCTTCATTTCTGAGGTGCACACCCAGCATGTGTTACTTTGGGGGATTTTTCTAGATGGATGAAATCCACCAGGGAGCCGTGGACACCAACCTGCATCACAGAGTGGAGGCACCCTCCTCTTGTGGAAAACTGCTTGTATCTTTCTCCAGGCAATATGTTTCCTCTACAATATTTTGAAAGAAAACACACTGCAGTGGTTAGAAGAGATGTGGAGCTTCTTACCAGATGGAGGTGGCCTGACAGCTTGTAAAAAAAAACCCTTTGCAAACAGTTAGCAGCAATGACAACTGACCTCAATTACCCAAACCTTTCATTTCTCCATCTGGGTAGGGCACTGAGGACTGGGTGATGCTGGGGTGATAAACAGGCTGGAAGGAGTAGGGAAAGAGTCTGTGTAAAACCATAACCCTTTTGAAAACATAGCCCACAAACAAATCCTTTCTCATGCTGTATTTCCCTCCCCCCTCCCTAGTTCAGCTTTGGTACTAAACTTTCCATTTTCAACTGACCAGCATAAATTAAAGGCAAACATTGGCACAGAGAGGAAAGATGGAGAAAGTTGACCATTTCCCTCAGGAGGTCAGCCACAAATTCCTGCTGTTGTCTGAGAAATGATGGGCTGCTCTTTGGAGACATGACTTAGATCATTTAGTGTCACAGGGAAACTTTTCAGGCGTTTCAACAAGGGTTGTAATATGTAGTCTTTTTTTTTTTTTTTTTTCTCTGTTTTTATAAATACAGTTTTAGACTATGGGTGTTCTTTTTTTTTTTTCTTTTTTTTTTTTTCTTTCCTTTCCCCACTCCTATTTTTTTTTTTTTTCTTTTTAATATAGTCTTCTATACAAAAAGTCAGTTGTACATGGTGCTATTTCCTTTGGGCAATCTCACCAGAAACTTTCCCAGCTCACTTCATGCCACTACAAATATCTCTTTACCTTGGAGAAAAGGGCACATCACTCACTTTGCAATCCTAAACAAATTTGACTGCTTAGAGCTCTAACAGCTCAGGGTGACAAAGTATGTCAAGGAAAAGATGTCATTCCCCCCTCCTCATTATTCTGGTTTTTTGGTCTTCATAAATAGAGGATATAAATCTGTTGCCTGTACAAGGACTCTCTGTCAAGGGAGACAAGCTGATTGCCCCCCAGCCCACCCTGCTGAGATATAAAACTCATTTACAATCAAAAAGCAACTCCAAGTGCTAAGGGTAGAGGATTTAGAAGAGCTCGGAGGTGACATTTCCAGACAGAAAGCAAACAAACTTCCCATTTCACCTACAGTGATAAATAAGGAGACGTGGTTCCAAACCTTCTGCAGAGGCTTTTCTGGTTTTCACATTTACTGCCTCCTTGCTGACTGACTTAACAGATGCAACCTGTGTTTGGTAGGGATGAGAAAAAAGGTTCAAGATGCCGTAAATGTTCATCAAAAACTCACACGAAGCTTGAAATGAGCTTTCTGCTGAGGTTCCCCGAGCTGACTTTTTAAATTCCTCTTCATCATGTAATGGCTCTGGCCCCCCTTTCATCCTTGGATTTCATCCAGGGAAAGAAGTCAAAGAAATTTCTTCTGCTGAGATATTTATTGCATCTGCTGTTCTAGGAAGTATTTGTAACTTGTTCAGAGTTCAAAACCTCACCTCAAATCTTGCAAACCGACCTATGAACCTGTTGCAAATTCATTTCTGGGAGTGTAAAATGCAGGACTGGAGCTTTTACAGTTATTTAGGGGAGGGAAGAAAGGTATAAATGAGTGCTCTTGCCACTAATTACAATTTTTTGCAGACGTCAAAAAGCAAATAAATAACTCCCCCAGGACAATGATCTTATGCAGGTTTTTTGCTAAATGAAAGGAAATCTTTCTTTTCACTGTCTCTTGTAATTACAGCAGGCTTCCACTTGACACAAAGGATTTGGGTACCCGTTGGGATCACCTTATTTTTTATTTTTTTATTTGCTGGTGAATTGTGGTTAATCCCATTGCTGGGATACTGGAGGATTAGCTAATACCAGGGGCATGGTTTTCAAGGCACAGAGCCCTTGACTTAAATAATAATTTCCAAAGCAGGTGCTGTAAAGTTTTCCTTTTTTTGTGTGTTTTTTGCTGTTACAGATTTACACTTCGTGCCTCATTTTTTTAAGTTATCCACACTCAGTGTAATGCAATGGTGTGGAAATCCACCCCAAGGCTTAAAGGCTGCAGATCATTTCATTGGAAGAAGCATCTGGGGAAAAAAGTGGGAAAAAATCCTTCCATGAACTCCAAGAACTCCAAGGCTCTGCTTCCCCCTGTGTCACCTCCATTGAGACTCAAATGAGAGGCACAGAAATAAGGAAAAAAGTGTCAGGAGAAGGTCTCTGAGCACTGCTGGGCAGGAGACCACCCTGCCTGCATCCGGAGGTCAGTGATTCAGCCTAAAAACTGGAAATAAATACCAAAAAAACAACAGCCCTGAAAGCAGACCTGACCACATTCCCAAGCAGCAAGGGCTGCTTTTTACCTGATTAAGGCCATGTTCATGACGTGCTTTTTCCCCTTCCTTTTGGGGAGAAAATAATAATAAAAAAAAAAAGCCTCTCATTGTACTTAAATTTTAGCACAGAATTAACAATGGGAACAGCATCAGCAGTGGTAGCTGAGGTCAGTAATGACATTGACTCCTGGTTCCTCCAAAATAGTGGAGGAGGAGATGGGTACCCACCTCTGCTGGTGGGTTTGGAAATAAATATTATGCATCATCAGTGCAAGGACATGATGGTCCTGTATCCCTCAGCATGGATAATTCTTTAAAAAAAAAAAATCCTGATATTAACATTTCCAATTTATTTGCTCCAGTAGCCAAAGCAGCATTTTCTACAAGCAGGATTTTCTGCAAATAGCATTTCTAGAAATAGTTGAGGATGTCTCACAGCTGCATAGACAGAATAAAAGAGATTGATATTTTCTGTACCTTTTGTGAAAAATTTAAGCTTGCTGTGCCCCAGCATTCCAGGGGTGAAAGCTCAACCATAATAAAAAGTGCACATAAAAATGAAGACATCAGTACCCAGCAGAGAGTGACCTGTGGTGGTGAACAGCAAAATCATCAGATGTGGAACCCCCTTTGGTACCAGAACCTTCATTTCTATTCATCCTAACTCCTTAGCCATGGAAATATGGGTTCAGTTTGGTTTAAAGGTTCATTATGAAACTGGAGTTTGAAATCAGACATTTGCACTTTCAGAGAAAAGAAATCTTGATGGAGGGGGGTGGGGAGGAGGGAAAGAACCTGTAATTTTGTCAGATTACACAGAAAATGAAACTGGAGGAGCAATAAAGTGCCTGAAATGAGGCAGTGAAAAGTTTCACAATGAAACTCCATTTTTACACATGCAAACCCCACGTTTCCTTTGCCTTTACTTAATTCTGCACTTTTCTCCACAAGCAATAATGGCCCAGTTTTGCTTTCACTCCCAAATACACAGCTCTTTGTTTAACTGCTTTTATGCTAAAAGGGGAGGATAACCACTCTCAGTTGCATTTTGCCTTTCCCTCATCCTTAGCTGTTCACATTCAAACAACATAATTTGATTCAGACAGGTAAATAACCCTTATTCTTCAAAAAAATAAAATAAAAAAATCAGCTGTCACAAATTTAAACCCATTTTTCCCTAACCCCAAATAAACATCAGTCAGACTGCATTTGATTGTAATAGCACACTTGTCATTTCAGATATTGGAAGGCTGCTGGAAGGCTGTTATTTTTTTCTAAAAACTTCATTGGAATTCCTTGAACTAATTTTTCTGTGGGTTTCTGATGGCCTCATTAAAAATCAGAAACTAAACAGATGTGAAGGACTCCAAAGAGTCTGTAGTACAAATACAAAATAGAAATAACTTGGAAGATTTTTCATTTTCAAGCTTCTGCTGTTTCAGGTGTCCTCAAAATTTGTCACTTACTGATAATCTGGGGCCAAATGTGAAGTATTTAAGCACTTGGTAAATTGAATTTGAAGTTGCCAGGTGTAGCTGAGATTCCTGTGCAATGATGCTTCTCCCTTAAATCTCCTCCAACACTGAAATTTTCACTCATTTTACACTGATCCATTGGAGATCTCAGGGATGATCAGAATGGAAATCCCATTCCATAATTAACAGTGACAAATCTCCAGGAAATTTTTATTTCAAGTAATGACAGCTTGCATTTAAAACTCTCCTGATACAAAGTTATAGTCACCTTATAAAGTGCAATTTTTTTAAAAGTTCTTCTTTTAATCTCAGAGCCCTGAGGGAAGGGTAACAGAACCTGTAATGACATTTTTGGTTGCTTTTCTTTGGAGTAAGAACAAATTGCAGGCTTTGGCTTCACCCTAAATCTACCAGTAGTGTCCCTTAAAATGGGACTTTAAGTAGCTGCAGGGAGTGGTACCCTCACCATACCCTTGGCCTGATGGGATAAGAAGAAATGGGATTACATTACAGCAAAGAAGGCTCAGATTAAAAAATTTAAAAGCTTCCAAGTGGTGAAGGGGACAACAGGTCCCAGGGAGCTGGCTGGAGAGCTTTGAGGAACTGCTGAATGTTGCTCCTCACCAAACATTTTCACTTGGCCATTGCTGGGCTCTGACCATTTTCCAATCAGTTTTACATTTCCCTCCCATTTTGCCAGGATTTGGCAAAACCAGGATCCAAATCCATTCTGCCAGCAACCAGTAGTAACCTGAGTTGTAACTCAGTGTAGGAATTCAGATGGCAAATGGTCCTGACATGAAGCTTTAGAGATGTAATCAGAGGAGGTGAAGGGGAGCAGAAACTGAGCAGAATTCTTCCTCAATTACCTCCCAAATCCACATCTCTGGTGTTCACTTGCCCTCATTTACACTAGAATAGACCCATTTTACTTTCCCTTTCATATTTTTCCCTGCTGGAAGGTAGCCCACTCTCTTATGTCAGACCTGACAGGATGGGAATTATCTCCATCCAGCTTTTATATAACTTGGTTCATGGTGATGTAATGCTCCAAAAAGTCTGTTGTGTTTTTTTTTTTTAAGAAAAAAAATTAAAAAAAAGGAGACTACTTATTAACAGGAAAGGAAACAAACCTCTGTTTGACAACCAGTGGTTGAATATCAAGGGGAGCTTTCTTAGAGAAAAAAAAAATTGTTTATGGCCATATGAATTACTATTATTTATTCAGAGGGAAGAAATGGCTATTGAATTTTTAACTAGAATCAGCTGGCTAAGCAACCTACAAGGACCAGGTATTTGGGCATGATTTCCAGGTAGATTCAGACAGGAAAGTCTCAAGCCCTCTCCTTCTGGGATCAATAAAATTACCAGAACTTGAGCACAAGCTGGAACAAGCCCAGCCTGCAACATTCCCCTTCCTCTCTCTCTGGAGGAATCTACCAGAATAAAACCACCCCACTCCCGCAGGCCCCTTTTTCTCCTTTTTTTTTTTTTTTTTCCCTGTGGGTGCAAGGCCCTGGGGTGAAACCCCCAGCTCTGGCACCCCCTCAGCCCTCCTGCTCCCAGCCCTTGCAGCTGGGGCTGCATTCCAGCATCACGATCTGAAACCATATCCCTCTAAGTTCAAGAAGTATTCAGCATGTGTGAGCATGGACTTGTGAACTTTTACCTTTTACCTATCAGCAGTGCAGCTCTTTTCACCCTTTCCTTCCCTTGAACTCACTGGAAGCAAGTGATGGAGACCCCATTTGCACTGAGGCATGGAAAGGTCTCCAGAATAACATCACAGCAAAATACTCCCTATCTCCATGATTTCCTGGCTGGCTTGACTCACCCTGAGCTGACACTGGAAATATTGGAGAATATCTCTGGGTTCTCAGGTGGATTTGCAGATGAAATCATCTTTGACATGGTGTAGGTGAGCCTGAGAACCCCAACAACTTTGTGGCAGAAGACTGGAGACTTTTCCAAGAGTGGTTTGGGTTCCCTAGGATCAGTAAGGTTTGTGGCAACCTTGCATGAACAATATCCTTGGTGTTGGGCCCCAGGAATGTGTCCAGCCTAGGGAGATGGAAGGAATTGATCATTTGCTGCAGGATTTCCTTGGCTGGGATAAATTACAGCTCTGAGCCTGATACTTTGAGAAGTGGGAACTGCAGAGCATCCTGACTCTGAGCCCTGCCTGTGGGACACAAGAGCCCACGTTGAGGGTCTGTAACCCAGGGCTGATGAAACCCCCATTCTGTGCCAACATTTTGCTCTCATTTCATTTTTAACCAGCAGAGTGCCTCCTGGAGAAGTGCCTGAAGCAAAAACTGTGGGGTCACAGCAGGAGCCTGAACTTCTTGAGCTGCCTTGCACTTTTCCAAGCACATTTTAATTTCCTTTCTTCTTAGTTTACACCACTGCAGCCCTCTGCTCCATCACCTGCTGGCATCCTGCTGCACTGCCCCATCCATCCCCAGTGGTGTGACCCCTCCAATGTCCACCTCTCCCACTGGAGATCCTCGTGGGGCTGTAGTGGGATTGCAAACCTTGAGCCCTCAGAATTAAGCTGGCCAAATGACAGAGAGACACCTGAGATACATCTGGGAGCTGCTGTGCCTTGCTGCAAGCTGCCCTGAGCCACACCAGAGGCATCACCTGCTGCAAGGGTGGAATGCAGTAAGAAATTATTCAGTCAATATATCAGGTGAATACATTCAAAATGGTCTTCAGCTCAGGTCTTCCAATCCAATCCAATCCAATCCAATCCAATCCAATCCAATCCAATCCAATCCAATCCAATCCACTCCACTCCACTCCACTCCAATCCAATCCAATCCAATCCAATCCACTCCACTCCAATCCAATCCAATCCAATCCAATCCACTCCACTCCACTCCAATCCACTCCACTCCACTCCACTCCACTCCACTCCACTCCAATCCAATCCAATCCAATCCACTCCACTCCACTCCAATCCAATCCAATCCAATCCACTCCACTCCACTCCAATCCAATCCAATCCAATCCACTCCACTCCACTCCAATCCAATCCACTCCACTCCACTCCAATCCAATCCAATCCAATCCACTCCACTCCACTCCAATCCAATCCAATCCAATCCACTCCACTCCAATCCACTCCACTCCAATCCAATCCAATCCACTCCACTCCACTCCACTCCACTCCACTCCAATCCAATCCAATCCAATCCACTCCACTCCACTCCACTCCAATCCACTCCAATCCAATCCAATCCAATCCACTCCACTCCACTCCACTCCAATCCAATCCAATCCACTCCACTCCACTCCACTCCACTCCACTCCAATCCAATCCACTCCACTCCACTCCACTCCAATCCACTCCAATCCAATCCAATCCAATCCACTCCACTCCACTCCACTCCAATCCAATCCAATCCAATCCACTCCACTCCAATCCAATCCACTCCAATCCAATCCAATCCAATCCAAGAAAGGGAACAAAAAACCATGGAGAGAGAACCCACTATTTCTAATCTACCTCCATCACTCCTATTTTTTGCAAAACCTTATTGCTGCTCATCCACGTGTGGCTTTTCTGGAAGAGGTGGCATGTGTGCCTGTATTTACACAGATATTGTTACCCGTTGGACTTTTTTTTTTTCTTTGCTCCAAACTTAGATGCCAGTTGACTTTTACTTTCCCCCTGTTTAATTACAAGATGGATTTGGTTCCTGGGGAGGTCAGGCTGACTGCAATGGTTGCAGCCAGACATCTCGCAATGTCAAGCTTTCCCACGCAGAGCTCTGCCAATGTCTCCCAGCTCTGACCTTGAAACACCCTCTGCCATTCCGAGCCCTCAGTGAAAGCTGAAAAATGTGCTGACACTGAAATCCCTGCTGGACACAGATCTGCAATATTCAGGGACATTTCAGAACCATCCAGTTCGTTTTGCAAACATTCTTCTGGGCTCCGGGTGCTGGGGTGCCACGTTTGGTCACTTGTCGTTTGCACACCAGTGACACCTAAATCCAATTGAACCCTATTTATTTAAATAATTACAATCTAAAGTGGACTCTTTGACTCTCAGGCCCTTGATTCTGGTCCTTTTTGAATCGTGGAGAAGTAAAAGTGCTGCAAGTTTGCTCTGACTCCAGGGTGGCTCCTGTGGTTTGGGGAACCTGGGTTGTTATCTCTTGTCAGTCCTCCACAAACACCTTTGCAATCTCAGGGTCCAACTGGAAACATTTGTCAGTGCCCCTTTACATAATACTGGGGTTTATGGAAAAATTGAACCCTCCAGTACATGCAGAGGAAATTCCAGAGTGAGCTTACTGACAGACATGTCTTGGAAGTTAGCTAGTTATTTTGGCAGAGACCCAGGATTATTTTTTTTTTTTCCTCCTTCTTCCCCACCACCCTTTTTTTCTTTAAAAAAAAAAAAAAAATAAAAAAACGAGAGAAAATATCTTTGGAGCAGTGTCTTAAAAACCCAGGAAACCCCACTGGTGCTTCACTTTCAACTCCCTTGAGGATATTTGTTGTGATGCAAGATGGTGCATGCAGAAAAAAAAAATGCCATTTGTGAGTCAGAATGCTTCCAGAAACCTCCAGAACAGGTTGGCTCTTTGGTGTTCAAGGTATGAAAACTCTGTGGCTTCTTTGACTGAATTAACTAATTATTGAAATATTGCAATCTGACTGCTCAGTCCTGAGCTTAGTGGGTGTTTGAAGGGAGGCAGAGATCTGGTTGTGCAAGAGAAGGAGCTGCAAAGCCTGGGACAAAAAGGTTCTTGGTGTTTCACCCAGAAGCTGAATTGCCTCAGGAATGAAGTGCCAAGAGTGCTGAAAAACTGTGTCTGCACCAGCTACAAAAAAAACCTCCTCTAAATCCCCATGGATGGATGCCCATTGGGGTTGTGAAGAAAATAAAAAAAGAAAGAACCCGTGTTTGGTTGTTGTTTTTTTTTTTAGAGTGGTAGAAAGCTGAGTCTGTGTTAAGGCTGTAAATACTCCAAAAGTGCATTTGTTCTGATAGTTTGGAGAATAACCTAAAGTCATTGATCTGTAAGTGTTTCTCAAGGTGATGTCCCTAAAACTCTGTTTTTTCCACTGAATTCCTGTGGATCAGGCACCCAGCCACCCTGTAAACAGGAGTGAGCTTTGCAGCTCCATCATCCCTAAACTCTTGCTAATCCAGGTGTCCTCATTTTCCAGGTCAGGGAAGCCTAAAGGCTGAATACACTGCAGGTACAAATAACTTCCATCTGAAAAGGACATTTTTATCTTTTCCACCTTCCTCACCTTAACTGGGAAGGGTGAAAGCAGCTCCATGTCCTCCCCTTGATGATGGAACCTTCTGATCCTGATGTTGGCCATCAAAAACCAACACGAGGGGCCCAAAGATCAGGGAGAGCACAAAAGAAGGTTTTTCATAGTTTTTTGCTCCCCCTCTCCAGTCTGTGGCTTTTCTGAGTCATCTTGGAAATACCAGCCCCTGCAGAACAAACAAAAAGGGGGGAAAAAAGGGAGAAACGGAGAAAAATGGACGTCTCCTCCTGCTTCCCACCAACGCCCCTCACATTTGTTATTGGATAGGATCTTCCTGGCCAGACTTGACCTGCAAACAGTGGTCACCAGTGAACCATCAAAGGCCTTTCCCATCTCCAGCAGCTGCAGGGAGGGTTCCTGTAAGCTCTTCTCTCACTTTGACACCTCCAGAGCAGACAACGCCAATTGTGTGCTGTCATGGGCTGGGTTTCAGGGACCACCTTCAATGCTTTGGCTCCAAAGAGCTGCTTTTTTCCAATTCATTGACACAGGGGGATATATATCTAAAAACTTGGCTGCAGCAGTCGGTGCATGCCTTGAGGATTACATAGCAAGTGAACTTTGTCAGGGTAAGCCCCAGTCAATAGGAGGAATTAAGTAGAAAGACCTCTATTGTTCCAGCCAGCCTTCTGAAGGCCCTGATTGGCAGTAAAATGTCTTAAGTGACAGATGTAAAGTAAATATTCCCTATGCCAAGCCTCTATATTACTTTGATTACCCACCATCAATCAATTTGTTCTCTGCCTTGTAACAATAGTGGCTGCTGTTAGACTTGAGACCCCTCTGATGAAGCCCAAAGTATAATTGATTAACAAACTGAAAAGAAAGGTTACACAAATGGCAGCAAAATGTATCTCAGGAGAAAAATGAGAGCATTGTCTCTGTGCACATGCCTTAAGCACCCTGCCTATTAGAAGTAGAATTATATACCTTCAGCAAAATATATATATATATATATATATAAATATATACGTGCATGCACATGTACACAGGCACACACATAGATCCCTTTAAGCTACCCAACTGCCTCATTAAACCTCAGGTCAGCATTTCTAATATCCCTGTGGCTTTTAAGATGGTAAAATGTCAGAAAGTACCAGGAAAACTGCAGCTCTGAGGTTAGCTTGGGAAAGAAAGCAAAACTGAAGGTGAATCCACTGTGTGAGCAGAAGATAACCAAGTGCATTTGATGCACAACACAGCTACAAGCACTGGTACCATCTTTTCCTTCCTTGAGACATTTCTTGCCTCCAGGGTTTACCTGGGACACAGTGAAATATCCCTTTCCCCCTTTTTTTTTCTCTAAAATTAAGAGATATTCACAACATTGCAGGGCCCTTTATATTCATTACATGATAGGGGAGTGCAAAGAATTTTCAGCTCCCTCAAGACGATAGAAAAGAATTTTTATTTTATTTTTTTGGAAGTGAAGAGTGCTCACATTCACTCAAAGTGTTACTTGAGGTGGTCCAGATGCCCAGATCCAGTGTGGGAAATACTCTGCACACACACACACACTGCCTTAACAGATGTTCCCCAATGCCCTAAAGCTTCTTCCCACTGAAAACAACAGGAAATTTAGGGCTCAGATCATCTGGCCATGTGCAAGGATGCAGGGATGGCCACAGTGGGATCTTCCTCTGACAGGAGCAATACCAGGCACCAAGGGATAAACCACTAAAGAAAAGCTAAGAGTAATGTCCTGAATATTCTCCCAGCTTATGGTTGGTACCAGGGCAGGGATTTCCTCATCTGGAGGCTCCATGTGTGTCATTGCTATTCCTGGGCACTGATGGATACGTTCCCCAGGGATTCCTCTAAACTCTTTTTCAAGCCACATCCCCTTGCTGGCATCCTGTGGCAAAGAGGAGCACATGGTGTGTCAAAACAGTCTGGGTTTGTGCTTAAACCCTGCTATCTGCCATGAGCTATTTGCTAATTAGCTACTAGTTAATTATCAGCTATTATTAGCATTATCTACTTCTTAATGTCACTGTGGATTAGGTGTTATCCTGCAGGTCATGGCCACCTTTTTGTGGCTGGGTCCCAAGGGAGACTTCCACAAGGTGGCCCTTAAAGTTTCCATAGCACATTTTCCACAAAGCTCCAAAGGTTTGGGAAAGCTCTAGAAAGACCCACGTCTGCCTCTGCAAAGAGGGAGGTGACCATATTCCACGGGCCAAAGGACTTTGGATAATACATATATACATATATATATTTATAATATCCTAGGAACCTGTAGCACATGCTGTCTCCTTGGCTTTCCTTCTGAGAGGAGGTAATATTAGAAACAGCATAAAAATGGAGATTCCCGTGTGACTTTAAACAAGGGCACCACAGTGGCCTTCATGCCAAGACAATTTTAGCAGCTTTAAGGCTGCTGCTCTACCACTAATAACTGCCTGGTTACTATATTGGTTCCTATATGACAAACCAAGCTACAGAATTAGATGGAGAGCCTGAGAGGTGTATTTTTGGAATTACTTTTATGGTAAAATCATTAAGGCCACCCACCAGCCAAACCATATGATCTCCTTATTGCCTTGGCTTTGATTAGAGCTATTACCAAGAAGAAGCCAAACATTTTCCTGAAATCAGCTATTGTTCAGTGGCCTTCAGCAGCAGATGGCCATGGCAGCAAATCCTTCTTTATGGCTGCTGGGTGGTAGCTCTGCTTGCTGAACTTTTTGAAAACTTCTTTTCCAGCCAAACCAGGAGGCCCAGTGGCTACAGAAATGGTTGATTAGGTGGCCCCAGCACTTTTTTGTTGGCTTTCCTGCTGCCTGGCTCCTGTAAGTGACAACCCGGAGGGATGCGAGGTGCAAAAAAAAGAATATTGCTGAAGAGTGTGAGTGCTGGGGGATGGATTTCATCTCACCCTTTTGTGGGTGGCTGCATTTTTTCACATGGCTCGTGTCCCCAGGGAGAATTAGGAGAGGGAGGTAACATGACATGACTATTACCAAGAAGAAGCCAAACATTTTCCTGAAATCAGCTATTGTTCAGTGGCCTTCAGCAGCAGATGGCCACGGCAGCAAATCCTTCTTTATGGCTGCTGGGTGGTAGCTCTGCTTGCTGAACTTGTTGATAACTTCTTTTCCAGCCAAACCAGGAGGCCCAGTGGCTACAAAAATTGTTGATTAGGTGGCCCCAGCACTTTTTTGTTGGCTTTCCTGCTGCCTGGCTCCTGTAAGTGACAACCCGGAGGGATGCGAGGTGCAAAAAAAAGCAAATTGCTGAAGAGTTTGAGTGCTGGGGGATGGATTTCATCTCACCCTTTTGTGGGTGGCTGCATTTTTTCACGTGGCTCGCATCCCCAGGGAGAATTAGGAGAGGGAGGTAACATGACAGTTTTCATCAAAGCTCAGACAGATTTCCTTCTGGAACAGCCTCTCCAGGGGATGGCCCCGCACAGTGAAAAATGGCTCCAAGTTCATATAAATCAAAGGGCAATGTGCCAGAGCAAACAGTCACACAGCTCTGCCTGTGACAAGAAGTTCTGCCCCCATCCCTCTTGTTCTCCTGCCCAGAAGCCAAAATCTGGTTCTGTTCTGGCAAATGCCAGAACTAAACCTGGTGAGCACACTTTGCTGCATTCGAAGGCTCCTCTGGCCACCACAGGAAGAAAGGTGAACAGGGGCCAGATGTCTTTTTCCCCCTCTTTCTTCTCACTGAAAAAAATTAACATCCTGATGCAGATGCCTCTGCACATCACATGTGATATTTTCCCTGTTCATCTTTCACATGAAAACTTCTGCCAAAGGAGGACAAAGCTTCCCAGTTGTGACACTGCTCTGTTCTTGGGGATTTTTTGCCATCATATGAAGATGCTGGGGGTGACACAGTAAGAAATTTTTGATTTTTTACTTGGATTTGCAAAGTGGGAAGGTACAGACCAATTTTTTTAGCCTTCTTGCACTATTTGACATCAGTCATCTCTGAGGCTTCTAGCATGTGTTGGAATGCTGAAAACATAATTGAGGGCAGTGGTTTGATTTGGTGACATGAGCATGGAGTCCATGTGCACACTTCTGATCAGGAATGTGAGGAAGAACATTAATTTCCAAGATGCAAGGTCAGAATCAGTGCTCCCTGGAAAGGTATTGCAGTCACAGCTGCTCAGGAAAACTTTAGCAACTTCACTAACTCAGGGAAAATAATCTATTCCCATGAAGGCTCAGCCCAAATGCTGGGCATGAGCATGAATGTGATTTTTAAAATTAAAAATCACCTTTTAAAATTAAAATCACCCTTTAAAATTAAAATCACCCTCAGATTTAGGCTGAGGCCTGCCTCTGTAGCTGTGAAATCAAAGAACTCTTATTTATGGTTCAGATTTGGCTACTTGTGTAGCATGGGACCATGGTTGTTGTCCTTGGACAGGTTGTGGAAGACACTGGTTATAGTCCAAACACAAATGAGAACCAGTCCAGTGATAGATTCAGAACAAATTTACACCTAATACACCAAAGAAAATCTTCATTATGATTTTCTTCATAGTCACAAATCTTCAGAGGAGCGACCTCAGCATTTATTTGGATTCTAAGCATTAGATCACCTGGCTGGAACACCAAAGCCCTGCTTTATATTCCAGTCCTGGTGGTTAGGGAGGATTTTGCTTCTTTTTTTCTTGTTCATGCCAGCAGGATGAGCTGGATGCAGTCATGATAAGTGGAAGCACCTGGGGGCCAGCAACAGGAGGGTGACAAGAAGAGCAAGCTCAGTGCTGTGCCCCTGCCTGGCTCAATGGATGCTCTGTTATTTTAAATCATCCAAGGAAGGGTTTTGAGAAAAAAGAGAAAAAAACCTGCAGATTTGGTAGTTGTGGGCAGATGAGCTACCAGGGCTTGACTGTAGCTCCATGACATTGTGGCATGGAGCATTTCTCTGCCTTCATTTTGCCAGATTGCAATCTGTTGATCTAATTTTATGTTATACCCCTTCGTTATACCTAAATATATCAAGAACGTGGACCTCAGCATTCCAGAGTCATAACTCATGTCAAGCTAACCAAAGTGAGCATGTTTAGCTTCTGGTGGCCCACAATTTATCTCGAAGGTCATCTCAATCTCCAGGGTTTGGGGAAACCCACAGCTGCTGCAATCTGCGTGCAGAAAACCCCTTTTCCATTGAAAAAGCTCTTTAAAAATGTATTTTTATTTACTTATGTATTTATTCTCTCGGTCCAGGTTGTCTGTAATCCCAGCTTTTTGGAGGAAAGTAAGAAAAAAAATGGTAGAATAAGTACCAGATAAGTTGGGCAGCCTGGTCCTCATTAATCAAACCCATCCTCCAAGTTCTTCTGGTTGTAGCTACTCCATGAAGGAGCTGAAATTCAGCCCAGCAGACTGGAAATGAAACACGAGCTGTAAATTTACTTTTGGTGCCAATCAAGGAAATGAATACAAGTTGGCTTGTCAGGATTCTGTGTGTCAATGGCAACATGAAAATAAAAATGTGAGCCTGGACCACAGACCGCTTGTTGTTTTTTTTTCTGAAAAAAAGGAAAAAAATATAAAGAAATAGAAAAGAGACTGTCCTCAAAATGTGGTGCTGATTAAAGCTTCTCGTGTGAGCTCCTCAAGAGGGTCTGTAAGCAAAAGGGTAAAGGGTGTTTGTGCTTCACAAGGAAAATATTTAGACCTTGTACATAACCATAGCTGAGAAAAATTGTTCAAGGTGTAAATAGGGTGACTACACGAATTACCCTGATGCTTGTTCTGCTGGGCAAAGGGGACTTTTGGTGAAGGGAACCTGAGGCTGCAGTAGGTGCAGTAAAGCAGCATGGAGCTGTGTAAAGCACACAACTCTCTGAGAAAAACCTGCACCAGGGCAAGGCAAGTATAAAACTGCCTTTGTAATAAAGCCACAAGGCACTGGGAGCTGTCAGAGAGTTTTTTCCTATTATAGCAAATTGAAAAAATGGTTTCTCATCCTCTGGCTGGTCCTTGACCTCTCACAGGAGGTTATCTGTTTCTTTAGCATATGCTCATCTACTTTTTTATTTTCTAGAAGAGCAGCTTCACTAAAGCTCTGTGCCTGAAAGGAAGATCTCTGGTGGTGGGAGAGATGTAAATGAGATGAAATAGTATATTTTGCAAATATGCAAATGAGAGGGCAGCAGCATCTTTCTGCAGCATTACCATGATCTTCTCCATTGCTCCCTGCTTTTGCTGGAGCAGTGGCTGAGGCAGATGAGAGCCCCTCCAGAGGCAAACCCAGAGGAAACCCTGAAGCACAAGACCCCCCTGTCTTTTAAGCAGGAGAAATACCAGCAAGGGAGATTTCTGTGCAAATTTTATCAGTAGCAAACAAAGAATTGCCTCTTGGCTCTTGCAGAGGGGGTTGTGTAGGTGTGAAGCCCATCATGATGCTGATAACTCTGTAAAAGGAGAACTGGAAACACAGTGGGGGGCAGACAGCTTGGAAACACCACCACTTCAAAAGAATGATGAGAAAAGAGTTGAAATTCAGTCCCCAGCCCTGTGGTTGCGTGCTGCCTCCCACTTGACCCTCATTGGTACAGCTGGAGGAGGATAAATCACCCCCACTTTGCACCAAGGATTAACCCAGAAGCATTTCCCTGGAATCAGCTGCTTGCAATGCTAATATGCCTGCTGCACTTGCTGCTTGGAGAGAAAACCTTGGCAGAAAGACAAGGGAGGGTCAGTGAGATCTCAGACAGCAAGAACTAAACTTGCCATAGCTCCTCCATCAAGTTTTTCCAAGTGGTGGCCACATAAGAAGCCTTTGGTAGGGCCATGCCATGGGTTGGTTACTGGGGCAGCTCAGGCACTGGACCACTTGGTCACCTCTCTCCACTGCTCCTCTAGAACAGATTCCTCCCTTCCACAGAGTCCATTTTCCTTGTGATTTCCTACCATAAAGGAGTCAAATGCTCTGCATTAGCTTAAGCAAAGTAGACAGGTTAAAAAGATGTAAAAACGAGTGACATATTACACATATATGAATGCATACAACAAAAAGTCTCAGATGGACCAAGATTTTCATTAAATCATAATCACACTCTCTAGCAGTCCTGGCAGTCCTCTGCAAGTTGTCCTCCTGAGGTTTAGGCATGGATAAAAGTATTCCCAAGCAGGAGGGAGGGAGGGAGAATCCAACCCCAGCATCCTCAGGCAGAAGGTTGTGTGCAAGGCAAGGCCCAAGGATTAATGCTGTTCTTTCAAAAAGCTTCAGTCACCTACTGCTCCTCCCCATTCATATTCTCCAGGATTCCCTGTTGGAAGTGATCCCTTTTTCTAAGTAGTAACGTCAGGCTTTGATCTTTTCAAGTCATGGCTGAAACAATAAAAAGAAAGGAAAAAAAAAAACAAAACAAAACCAAACCAAACCCACAAATGGTTCCAAGTATTGAGACTGGGAATAAGAGAGAGAGACAGATGCCAAGACATGATGAAAAAATTCTGTTTCTTCTGCCCTCTGCTTGTACAGAGACTCATGTTTCTCCAAGAGTGGAACTGAAGCAAATTGAAACAGGTTTCTAACATCAAGTCCAGAGCTCAGGCTTGCATGACAAGACATACAGATATGGGCCCTTATGGAAAGGATCATACTCTACCTTTGAGCTATTTTCCAGCAAAGTCATTGGGACTCCTTGCTCTGATGGCTGAGAGAGCTGGATCCAACCCCACCTCATCCCAGGAAACTCAGCTCATGCCTGTCTGCAGAGTGAGTGCTCCTCAGAATCTCTCACATCACAACAGATGCAGGAATGGCTTCCAAACAGATCTTTCTGAGGCAGTAACTCAGACATGTGAACAAAGGGCTGCCTAATCTGGATCCATATGTTAACATTCAGACTTGAATAAAATAACTCAGCAAGAGCCCCCTCCCCCCCCCCCAGCGTCTGCTTTTCACCTGGCCCAATTCTTGTCAGGTTGTCAACCTTGTTAGGAAAACCTTTCTCATCATTCCAAAGACCCTCGAGTGAAGAGGTTAACAGGAATTAAGGATTACAGAGACATCTGGATTTACAAAACCCCAAAGCCTTCAGCCTTGGCAAAAAGCTGGGCTCTACTGGGGAGGAGAGTTTAAAGATTGATTGCAGAGCCTGGACTAAGGGTGCCAAGACCCTCAAATGTGTAAAGAACATTGGACAAGGGGTTGAGCCATCAGGCTTGTGTCCCGAGCAAACTTCTTCTCCTTCCTTGTCAGAAAGCTGCTACTTATTTACACACACACCACAGAAAATGAAGTTTGACAAGAGGTTCCCAAATCCCCAACGCCCTCCAAAGAAGGAGATGTTTGGGAGATTTTACTCACATCGTGTACCTGTCCCTTTGCCTCTCTGTTGGGAAACAAAGCCAGGCCAAGTGCTAAGAAGCAAAAAGCCAACCCCATTTACTTTGCTTTCACTGGGAGTGTGTTTTGTTTTTTTTTTCCTAATGTTCTGTACTTTAACAGTTCCCATAAGAGCGATGCAAACGTAACAGCATTGACTTGAGTGACTTCTCTTTCAAAACCCTGATTGTACAAAATGTAACATGGTTTGGAACTCTCTCCCTTTTGCATAAAGTGATATTCCTTGGTTGTTTTGTTTTTTTTTCTTTTTCCTTTTTTTTTTTTTTTTTTCTTTTTTTTTTCCTTTTTCTTTTTCCTTTTTTTCCCTTTTTTTTTTTCCCTTTTTTTTTTTCCCTTTTTTTTTTTCCTTTTTCTTGAATCAAAGGCAGCTGCAAATGTCAGTGTTTCCCTGCCCATCTGAATGCACACACACAAGAACAACTCCTCTGTGCAGTGTGGGATTTGGAGCTGGAGCTACAGCCTCATTGCAGAGAGTGATTCATAGGTAGAGATCCATTCAGGCCTCTCTTCCAAGGCCATCTTTTTAAGGAAATAACTATAGATGAAAAGCACACCATTTTATTTTTCAGTGTATTTTGCCATCAGTACAAAAATAAATTGTGGTGGAGAAGCAGATGGGATTGGAGAACAGGTGGTGCTGAAGCAGCCAGTGGAACCTGCTGGATGCTGAGAAGGATTTCAGTGCTGCCAACCTGTGAGGAGTCCAAGGCTCCATTAGGGCTGTGTAGCTTTTGGAGCTCCAAAAGGAAGTGTGTAGCAAATTCCTCCCACATTGAATGGAGTAAGAGCAAAAATAAGGAAGTGCTGAGTGTTTGGTAGAGGAATACCTCTTGTCCCAAGCATGAAAAAGAGGTCAACATGGGAAAGGAAAAGTGGACTTGAGCTTTTGCATTTCTAAGGGAACAGTTGTCAGGCAGAGAGAGGGTGAACTATTGAATATTTCAGTGTAAAATAAAATTCTGTCTTGAGCTTGATACCTGAAGTTTAGTGTGGAGAGACCAAGTAGGTAAAGCAAGAGGTGTGAAATCAGAAAGCTGCTTAGAAGACAGCTTGGAGGGTGCAGGTGTTGACAGAGGTGCTGCAAAGACAGAGATAGAAATGGGGTCCTGAGGGAGAGGAGTTAGAAAGAGGTGAGTTTTGTCGTGGGGCAGATGACCAAGACTTCAGAAATGCTGGCTTGAAGTGAACAAGTTGGATATGATGAGCAGCTCCTGAATGGGAGGAACAAAACAAGCCAAAAAAGGAGGAAAAGCACGGATTGGGATGTTTGTCAGAACAAGAGGAGGCTGTGTGACTGAGTGGGACTTTTAGGTAGGAAGCACATGGAGAAAAACACAAGCTTCAAGGCCTTAGCAAGCATGGTGACAATGAATGCTAAATAACTGATATTAAAAATCCTGGAAGACTCAAAAGACTGGAGAGTTGGATGAGGAATTCCAAGAGAAACGAGCCAAAGAGGAGCTGAAGAGTATGGAGGAAAGGAAATGCCAGTGGTAGAAAGGGCACAAGAAGGAAACACCTCCATGTCCAATGTTATTTCTAAGAAACCCAGAGCGAGAGCAGAGCCAAAGCTGCACAATAATTGCCTACCAAATATTATCTGTGTGGACAGTTAACCACAAACCTAGCAACTGGGATATCTGAGATCCCAAACAATGGACCCACTGCTCTTACCTCACCATGGCCTGCTGCCCAGGGAAAGGCAGTTTCCCACTGCAGGATGCCAGGCAGACCTGGTTGTTATTCTTGAACATCTGGAAATCCCCAGGAGTGGTACTTGAGGGGTTAACCCCTCCTTCTGTTCTGGGACTGGCTCAGTCAGCTCAGTTTATTCTTGTCCCCATCCCTCCCCAGTGGTCCTGTGGTGTGTTTATAAAAATGGCAAACAAATCATTTGACGGCGAGGGTTGGAAGTAAAAATTAAAAAAAAAAAAAAAAGCAAGACATTCTTTCCCTATTAAATTTTGATGGCCTCCCCAAGGCTTTCAATATATTGCACACATCCAAGCTCTACCACAGAATAATTGAATCATAAAGACTGAATCCCTTCTTCTTCCCTCTTCCTCCCCATGAGTCAGGGAAGGCTGTGGGAGGGTTGGAGAGTAGAGGAGGACATGGCATGGTTGGTTACCTTTGGGTTCTCCAAGAGGATGGGAAAACCATGCCCAATGGTCATCACCTCTAAAAGTAAGGAGCTCTGCTATGGGTTCAATATTTTTAAAACTAAATTTTTGTTTTCACGTCTTTTAATCTTCCCTAGAAGCCAGAGAAACAATTTGATCAGCTCACTGTAGATTATTTTGGGGGTACTCTCAGGTGAGGTGAGCTGGAACTGCACTGCATCCATGGGAGAGTGGTGATGGATCTATAAACTGCCCAGGGTTGTCCTCCAGTATTTTTTTTTTTTTTTTTTTTTTTTTTTTTTTTTTGAGACATCATTCGGAGCTGAATTTCAGACTGGAAATCTGCATCTGGCTGAGCTCAGTCAACAGACACAAGTTCCCAGATCTGTAGAGGAAAATTGGCTGGAGTCAAGTATTTTTGGGCCTAGGCTGATGTGTGGGTGCTGTGTAGAAGCAAAAAGTTGAAAATAACAATGGCAAAGTTATAAAAATCTGCAGCAGATGAGTAGAGGGATGAGTAGAGTGGTGCTGATGCCAGCTCAGTGACACCAGTGGGAAGCCTGGGAGAGATGGAGCCCTCCACATCTTCCACTGATGAAAAAGGAAAGCTCACTCAACCTCTTAGATGAACTTGTTGGCTCTGTAAAGGATGATAAATCAGAGAAAATAAAAGCAAGAAAACATCAGCAGTTATGATACAGTCAAGAGGATCATTTTCCTTAAGTCCATGTTGGGTAGGTTACAAAGCCAAGGTAAGGAGTGGGGCTTCCCTTCACTGAGACCCCAAATAAAGCCAAACATCTCCAGCTGATCCATCTTTGGAGGGGCTTTGAACTTTCCCTGAAGAAGGAGGGGGATGTCATTTTTACAGGCAGTGTAAAAGCTCTTCACATTAAAACATCTGAGGGAAGCTTTGGCTTCACTCTCAAAGCTTTGGTGCTTTATTCCAGAAATGACAACACCCAAATACAATGTGTTTCAAATAGCAACACTGCTGGTTAACAGGACAACCAAACTCTCTCTCTCTGGTGAGGGTGACCTTTTTTCATTGATTTCACCCAGCTAAAAATATGGATCAAGAAATGAATATCTATGAATACCTTATTTATTTATTTATTTTTATTTTTATTTTCTCCTTTTTTTTTTTTTTTTTTTTTTTTTTTCTTTTTTAAAAATTTATTTATTTACCAAAAATATTTCTGAATAGGAAAAGCCTGGACTTGATCCAAAACCTTGTAGAATCATTTTGTTGTTCTGTTTTGCTTTTCAGGTCCCTTCTGAACTTTACGATCCTTTCAAATAAATTTCACCTGTAACCACACACTGCCCCAGGCAATAAATGTTGGATGCTCCATTGTATACAGGGTTAAGCTTTCCTACTGAAGCACTTAACCCTACTAAATGTTGAAACATAACCTAAACACCACCACTTTTCCCAATAACACGAGTGCACTTAACTGATTTAATTTCTGCATTTGTTATCGTGAAGTATAAATAATTATAGCTCTGACTTTTTGGGCAGGGGCCAAACTGTAAGTGTAAGAGGTAAACACAGTAAATAAATACACTTAAAATCCAGTCCCTCTGCTCTGAAAACAGTAAGTATTTTCTGCATTTGCAAGCTGGTTGTGAGAGAGTTTGCTGAACACTCGTGCACTTCATAGAGCCCCTGGTTTTAGTTACTAGAATAATAATGCAGGGACTGTAAATAGGGTTTATGACTTTTTATGAGCAAGCCATGTGATGCTTTTACAACTCTCACAAGTAATAAATGTCTACATCAATTTGATTGTTTTATGTGGGTTTTCTTCTTGCTTTTACACCACAGAATGGGTTGAACTTCACTGGGAGTCCACTTGGAGTTCTGAGATTTGGAAATCTGGTTTTGTTCCAAATCAGCAAAAAACCTTTTGAAAACCACATTTGCTCTTCAGCCACATTAAAAAATATTTGGGGTGAATTAAATTAGTCTGTGCTGATAAAATAAAATCAGAACAAAATGCCTTCCTTTTTAACGTACATTACTCAAAGCATAAAATTAAATCAGTTTTGTTATGAAAAGACAGTTAGTCCAAAAAATCAAGTCATTTCACCCCAGCGAGGCCCAAACACAGTACTCCAACCTAGTCAAAACAGTCCTTTCTTTAAAAACTGAAACAAAACTTCACTGACAACAACATATTCTGATCGGAAGTCTTGATTTCCACTGGATGGCATTTCCCAGAGAAAAATTGACAGGGAAAGGTTTTTTCCTGCTAGATCTAATCTGATGTTAACATGTACAGCAGCATTCAGAGTTTTGAAGCCCATTTTGAAGTCTCCCAGAACTTATTTTCTCTGCTGGGCTTTGAGATAGAAGCCTAAGCCATGGAAACTCTCTGTCAGGATCCCAGGTGCTTTCACAGCTGGTTAATTAATTGCTCATCAGCACTTTCCTGCCATGCTCTGAGTCCCACCATGGAATGAAGCTTTCCACCAGGGTCCATGTTTGGTTCCACAGAAGTTGATCACCTGTGGATCCTCTTTTCAGCCACTTCTACCATGCAGTTTTCAGGCCTTGATGTCTTTTCTTTGATATGGCAAGGGAGAAGGGTTTCAAAATGGAAGAAGGGAGATTTAGGTGAGACATTAGGAAGAAATTCTTCACTGTGAGGGTGCTGAGCCCCTGGCCCATGGTGCCCAGAGAAGCTGTGGCTGCCCCATCCCTTGAAGTGTTCAAAGCCAGGTTGGATGGGGCTTGGAGAAACCTGCTCCAAGGTGTCCCTTCCTGTGGCAGGGGTTTGGAACTTCATGCTTTCTAAGGTCCCTTCCAACACAAACCATTCCATGATTCCCATGCTTTGTCACAGCAAAGTTCCCATAAATAACTGGGAAACTGGAACACAACCTCTGCAACCAGCAACACAGCTTTACTCTTTCCTCCCACTGGGTGAAGCCCATGAGATCTACCAACAGGACACTGTGTGGATGGATGATGAGTGATCCTAGAAAGGTTTTACCACTCATTGCTAGAAACTGAGCCACTGGCTTGCATCAGTTTGCATCTCTATTCTGACTGACCAGAAAGGGACTTCACCTCTAAATTGCAACTCATCAAAACTAGTGGGGAGCCTACACTCGTGCAGACAGATGTGAACAGAGAATCATCAGGGTCTATACAAAAATATTATTATGATTTTACCAGGGAAAGTGGAATCAAAGCAGGGTTTATACTCTGGGCCAAGACCAGTAGGGTATTTGGTGGTTCTTAGCTCTTGTAGAGTTCTAACATCATATCACTCATCACTGGAGACATCTGGCTGGGAAGGAGGCACAGCTGTTTTTATAAGCACACTGTTGCATTGCTGAAAAAAGAATCTAGGAGTTTGCAAACCTCTGTGCACCTCTGAGTGCTCACAGCAAGTGCTCCTGGCAGTGCTGCTCCTCTGTCTCCTTCCGTGCATTAATCTGAGGGTGCATGATGCCAGGTTTGAAACAAGAGTTTATTGCTACAACTTGAAGCCTCTTCCCACAGAAATGAAACTCATCCATGCCCACCAGGAGCTGAAGCTGCTGTTTGTCTTTTGGGATCACAGTTTTCTGTGCAAAGGGTGTTAGATGAGGTGACTTTTTGGTGCTGGCACAGCTCCCTTGGCCTCATGGTGAACCTGCTGCTCCACAACATCCTTCACTCTGCTCAAAGGCCCAAAGATGCTTGGAAACACCACAGTTGACCCGGGTCACTTGATGGAGCAACTATCCAGAAGAAATATTTGGAAAAATTTGGTAGTCCCAGGTGACCCATTAGATCCCACATTTTCATTAAAATCTTGAGCCCTTGCTCAAACTTGAGCTCTTAAGATGCTATGAAAGGTAGTGAAGGATCACAGGGAAAGGTGAGCACTGTGGAGAAGAGAAAAATAGCCCAAAACAAATGGAAAAAACTGTCAAAACATTTACAGACTCCCTGATAATTAAGCTGGGGTGTGAAAGATCAATTTATAGACAGTGCTGTTTTCTCTCCTCACTTCTCCCTGCGAGAAAATAAATGAGGAACCGAAAAGGAGAGCGAGCGAGAGAGTAACTTTGGGAGAGAGTAGTCAAGAGTTTTATTACAAGCCTGTTCCTCATTAAAGCCTTACCAGCCTCACACACAAAAGCTAATTACTGTTTTTATGTCATGTTATTTTGATTCATATTTCCTGTCTGGAAAACAGACGGGAGTTTTGGGCAGCTGGCCAAGGCGAGGGCCACGGTATAGCACAAGCGGGAACCTGCCCCAGCCATGGAACAGAGAGGAGACAAGAGCCTTATTTTTTTGTAATTTTTTTTTTCTTTTTTTTTTTTTTTTCCTTCTTGTTTTCAGGAGGAAATGGGAACTTTCCATGTAGGCGTAGTTTAATCCCCCCAAATTGTTGTTCTCCAGGGGTAGTGGAAAGAGAGAGATGTCAGGAAGTGTCCCTGCAGACAAGGACGTGGGGATTTTCAGTCCTGGCCATGTCTGGTGTTACCCAGGCTTGGATAAAAGATAAAGTGATAACAACCAGTGCAGTTTTTAGAAAATAATTGAATTCTCCATGCTATTCTTGTCCCTCTTATCAACACGGGGACACCATGCAGTGCTCTCCACAGGACTCGTGGCTAAATGCTGCTGGGGGAAAAACAAAGATCAGTTGCCACTGCTGATGCCACAAGTTTCCATGAGGTGGCAGCAAGAAAAAAAATAAAAGTTCCTTGAATTACTTCTCCCCGAGAAATTCATCCTGGAATATATTCAGAGCAAATATTTTACCCTTATTTATACCCTCACCCAGGTGTTTCCCAAGCAGACCTGAAGGCAGCTTCTTTCCCTGCCTTGAGGGAGCACAGCAGAGTTAAATTAGAATTTGGGAGAGAAGGAATGAGGGAGCACAGCAGAGTTAAATTAGAATTTGGGAGAGAAGGAACAGATGAAATGAGTTGGCCAAGGCTACATAATTTTGCTTTCCATCCCATCAATTAAAAAACCATCTCAGCCTCAGCAGCAGTGGAGCTCTTTTTCTGCAAAACAGTATTCTAGGTAAGTGCAAGATACTGTGGATATTTTTAGAGGCACAAATTTTAGTTGAGAAATAGTGATGTCTAGGAAATTGCTTCTTGGAGCTGTTAGAGGTATCTGCTTTAAATGGGTAACAATAGAAAAAATCTACACAAATTAAAAGGTGTTACTATCTTTTAATCCACTCCTGAACGTCACCTCCATTGCTGTTTGCTTATTTCCTGCATAAGTCTTGCTTAAATTAAATAATTCATTACTCCTGCTAAAAAAAAAAAACAAACAAAAAAAACCAGTTGAAACATGCGATTCAAAATTTATGGAGTTTTAACTGGACAAATAGATCCCAAGAAAGCTTTGGTTTTGCTTACCTGAGCAGCAGGCCTCTAATTCAATAACTTTTAGGTTAAACTTTCCATGGATGTATTCATCACCAGCTCTTACCTTGCAGGATGTATGGCTTGGAAACTCATCCCTTAGGCTTGTGATGAAAAGCAGGCATATGAACAAGTTCTGGTTTAAAAATTTACTTATTATGGAAAATTTTCCTTTTTTTTTTTTTTTCTCCTCAATGCTAAGAACCCTCCATGTGAGAAACTCTCAGACTACAGCAAGCACATTACAATGCTTGAGGCAGAAATGAGCTTTGCTCAGCAGATGGAGGATCAGGATGAAGCAAAATCTCAGAAAAACTCACCACAAAATATCTTGAATCTTCCCAGAGTCTCCTACAGCTGCTTTCCATCTCATCCTAGGATTGGTGGTCAATGGCATCCTGGACTTTTTGACCACTCAGTTGTGTTGCCCTTTTATTCCCACTGCACATCTCAGTGGTCCTGCCAAATTTCTACCCTCTTCTGACCAGCCCATGCCAAGATGAAAAAGGTGGCATCCAGAAAGGACCTTTTTCTGTAATCTGCCTGTTTTCATGTCAGAGTTCATCTCTAGAGGAATTAAACCTTTTGGTTGGGGGTTTTTTTGCATCCCCCACTGAAATGCTTCAGCTCTGGGGTGGAGCACCCCATCTTTTTGAGTAGGTCCTAGGACAAGCATCCAGCAGAAACCATCAGGCAAATATTTGATGGCTAAAATATCAAATTATCCACCTGGCCAAACATCAGGTGCCATAATCTCACACTCAGCCTAAACAACCTGGGAATATTTAATGTTTTGTAGGAGATGGGGTATGAGTTTTGTTTCCAGCTTGAGGCATGGGGATGCAATTGATGGATCACCTCACCCTGCTCACCTCTCAGAGGTGGAATGTGGTCTGTGGCTCTTGTAGATGAAGCTCATCCTTCTTCTTGAACCCTTAAATCTCATGCCTGCTGCCTGCCAGGCTCCTGCCAGCAGAGAGAGGGAATTGCCATGTGTAGAAGAGACATCCCAAGGAGGGAATCTTGGGGGAGAAAGGGTAGAAACAATAAAAAGCTACAAAAGAAATATTGCAAAGATTAAAGCTGCAAAGGTGACATTGTAAAGATTAATATTTAAAGCCCTTGTGGCTTTTTTTCTGGAGCCTGAGCCTTCACCTCTTTTGGAGACACCAAGCTGTCTCCCCTGTGAAACCTGTAGTGATGCCATGAAGCTTAACGTGAAAATTGGAATGTTTTACACCAGAGGAAGAAAATAGACTTTTTTTTTTTTTTTTTTTTTTTTTTTTTCCCCCAGCTGTTTCTGGTGCTCGTTCCTCTTTTCTCTTCTTGCTATCTCCCATCTTGGCAATCCTCAGCAAATTGCATCACCCTTTCCAGCCTGAGCCCTGCCACCACACTGAGTAAGGAAGTTGCTTTACGAGCAAACTCCAAGCCAGTGGAGCATGGGTCTGCAGAAAGAGAAAACTCGGGGTAGCTTTAATTAAGTTTGTATTACTTTTCCCAGTAGGACCTCAAATTTAATGGTATTACGTTTTTAAGCTGTTTGGCAAGTCTTGAGAAAACAGTTTAGTGCATTTCACTAATAAAAACAAAAGCTGTGTAATAAACCAGGCCTCTGTTGAATCAAAAGAAGACATTGATCCTTTTGAGAGGGCAGAAATTTCTTTTGAATGATGACTCTCTTGACTGTGTCCCTGGACTGAGGGCTCTTTCCCTCTTTGTCCTTATTTTGTCCTGACCCAAGCAAAATTGCCATGCACTTCAGTGGGGACCTGACTTGAGAAAGTGGGCAGGGACTTTACCAGCACCTTAGAAAGACCATCTTTATTTTATTTTATTTTATTTTATTTTATTTTATTTTATTTTATTTTATTTTATTTTATTTTATTTTATTTTAATTTCATTTTACTTTATTTAATTTTAATTTCATTTAATTTCATTTTATTTTCATTTTGTTTCATTTTATTTCATTTTTATTTCGTTTTATTTTTTAATTTATTATTCACAGCCCTCTAAAAAGTATCCTTTTCCTTGGGATCATGGTAAAAAGGGGATGAATAAGGAAAGATGCACTGCTTGCAGCCTTTTCCCCTCCTGGAGCTGCTGGACTGGGATGGAGGAGCTCATTTAGAGGTCAGAAATGTAACCACTGGATGACACCCCAGCTATCACCACTTATACTGGGAAGAGGAAATTGCTGGAGGCCTCAGATATCACTTCTGGTAAATGCTGACTGGATAATGAGTAAGAACCTGGTCTGAAGCCCACTGAAGTCAATAGAAAAGGTGTCCCCTGACTCCAGCGACCTCTGGATGAGTCTCTGAAGTTCTAGGGCTGTAACTTCTGCAACCCTGTTGGAGAGAGAAAGGAGATAAAAGCTCAGCACCAGTGCTGCACCTCTGGCAGTGCCTGGGTATAGAGATTTATTGACCTTGCCAGCAGGTCAGAACGTCCTTAGCTGCTGGAAAAGGCAGAGAAAGAGACTTCAGAGCATCACACGACACCTGAAAGTACCCCAGAGCAGTGGCAAGGCAAGGGGAATGAAGATGAAGCTTAGCTTTTCCTTCTCCCTGTTTTTTGTCCCTGCTATGCAAGTGCCTCCTGGTCCCTGGGATGCACCCCCTGAGCTCCTGCTGGGTTAAGGGAGAACATTTTCTCCTGCAGTGACCTTGGGTCCATCCTGTGAAACGAGATACCCAAAGCTGTGCGGGGCCTGATCCAAAGCTCACTGAAATGAAGAGGAATGTTTCCATTGGCTTGCCTGGCCACTGGATCTCTAAATATTTGGTAACTTAAATCTAAAATGAAAGCTTTTTCTGAAGCTTTAATTAAATTCCTGTGCTAATTCAGAAAAAGGATCATTTCAAGGTCAAGGACGCTGCAATTATTTCTTTAAAATCTTGTTGTGGCTGACTGTTTATGGGACTGACTCTTCCTTTTCTCATTTTTTTTTAATTTTCTGCAAAGATCCTTATTTAAACTATAAATTGAATTAAAAGCTCGCATTTAATATTTAGTTATGATGTGGTTAAAAATTTTATGTGCCAGGCAGTTGCTCTTTTATTTGCTTACAATGTTGTCTTTAATGAATGCCAAAACCATGCAGCTCAAATGAGCAAGCAGATGCCAAGTTATTAACAATTATTACCTTTTACAGTAATTTTTGGCAGCCTTTCACTTTTTTGGTGGTCTAATAATTTCAAAACAGGCAACTTTGAAATATTACACCAAGACCAAACAGCACAGTGGATTGGTTGACTTCCTCTTTTCTGACTTATTCCAACTTGTTTCCTATTGTGAAATATTTTTCCACCCAACATTTGCCCAGCATGGGGTGAGGTTTACCCCTGCAGCTAAAAGCCATCTTCCTGATGAAAAATAACAACTCCAGAGGTCCACAGACCATGTCCAACTACTGTGTACAGCACACAGAAAGGACACAGAAAGTGAAAAAGCACAGTGCAGAACTCAAAGGGAGCCCTGAGCTCACTCTCAAAGCAAACAAAGAGGCATGAAATTCAGGAATCCAACTCTCCACCCAAATCCATCCCTCTGCTAAGTCAAAGGCCAGAATTTAGAACCCAGGTGAGGTCCTTTTATTCAGCTAAAGCAAAGCAAAATGACCCAAGGCCAGCTCTGGGGGGATGCTGCTAAAAACCTGGGTGCTTTTCAGAGGAGAAGGGGAGTTTAAAGCTGATCACTGCTCACAACTTTGGTAGAACTGCATCATCTGCAGAGGTCCTGAGGGCCACTTCTCCATCCCAGGTCTTCTAATGCTCTTTATATGGTTTTCAGAACCATTTTTGATAGTCCATTGGCTGGCAGGGGGTGAGGACAAGCCAGGCTGAACCCAGAGGTGATACATAACTCATTTATTTGGCTGTTGTTCTCCCACATGCTTCTCAGTTCCTCACTAGCAATTTCTCCAGTTTTGTTGCCTTTCCAAAGGTTTTTCTTGTTTTTTTTGTGGTTCTTAGATTTTCATATGGAAACAACGATGAGGGACCTTAACATGTCTTCTGCTTCCTCTCAGTTTTTCCACCTTCCTCAGATAAACGTTTCGCTTTTCATTTCTTCTGGAAAAAAAAAAAAGAAATTTGCTTCCCTGCATTTATTAAATTACAGGCAAACCCACTGGCAGTGGCACCATTTTTAAAATTATATTGTTGATAATGGTCAAAACCCACGAAAAAACTGGAAAACCCCTGGAAGGCTGTGGTGGTGCCATGCTCACCCCTAGGGGGGAGCTCACACGTGTTTGGGTGGCCAGTGGTATTTAAAAAGTGGCTTTTCCTTTCTCCCTCCCTCCCATCCTAAATAGCACTTAACATCCCCTCCTCTTGGGACCTGTGCCCAGAAACCTTGCCCACAAAACCACAGCAGAATGAAAAGCAGGATGGAGTGCAATGCTGAAAGTCACAAAAATAGTGGCATTTCCCCATGGATGGCTGAAGAGCTGGTGTTTACTCCTGAAAAAACTCAAAAATTGTGGTCAAATCCAAGCGTGGTCCTTATGGGGGCTTCTGAGGTTTGAATTGGACTTAGACCTTTTCTGAACCTTGGTGTCAGTGCTGCTTTGGGTCTGCCAAGCTTTTTTGTTGTGGCACCAATTCTTTTCAGTCTTGGGCTCCATAGGTTCCCACGGGTTTTCCATTTCCCTCTGGAGTCAACACAAACTCCAGGTTCTCCATGATGGATTCCTAGTAGAATGGCCATTGCCATAGACATCTGTGGTAGCAGTCATGCAAGGCAGGATGGGCTCATCCAAAGCCTCCAAATTTATCACCATATTGGCAGAAAAAGCTGTTTTAAGTTCTGGTCCATAATCACAACAGGAGTGACAGAAGGGCACAAAAGGAGACCACAAAAAAAGGTCACATAAGAGGGGCTCTTTGGCTTTGGGGCTTTCTGTTTCCACCCATCTTTAGGTCCTGGCCTCTGATGCTTAATGAAATTCTCTTTCTGGGTGTGGCTCTTTTATCACTATTGAAATATATTGATTTTTTTTTCCTTCTTAATGCTCAGACTAGAAGATTTCAGGGAAAAACAATTTTTTAAGCCCTTCACTTTTTAAAGTTAATTTGTCATTACCACAGATACTAGATTTTTAAGACAAAAACCAGATCATGCATCAAATGTAAATGAAATACTGACCCTTTTTATCAGCTATCAAAGCTGCTTGTCTCCCTTTTCTCTGTGTCATATTTCATTCTGAAGAGAGGGAGCGTTTTATTTATTTATTGCACTTTAAAACAACTCGAGTGGATGAAATTCTGTTCCTCTAACCCAAACATCTGAAAGATGTTTCCTACTGCAAGATGAGGTTGCGTAACCAAAGCAAGATTTAAAAAGTCACCGGGGTAAGTCTGTAAAATTTATGGTGTAATTTATTAAAGGGACACAGTCTGCTACTTTTTATAGTGGTGTGAGTGTGTGCTGTGTACAAGGGTAGCAGTGCCCCAGTGAGCAGCTCTGGGTGGGTATTGGGCTGGTAAACAGTTAGAATTTACATATGGTAGCAGTTTATTAGGAAAGTAATTTATTAGGGAAAGAGATTCAGATATTTAAAGTTCCACTGAGGGTAGCTCTGAACACCCCTTTGCCAGGTTGAGAAGAGGCTTGGTTCCTGAGCTATTTTATCCCATCGGGACTGGATACTTTCCATGAAAATTTGGCCTTCCAAAAAAATCTTGTAGGCATCAGCAGGAGCATCCACTGCAGATCTGTCTTCTCCACAACTTGATGGGACCAATGCAAATCCTTTAAATGAGATCCCAGAGCAAAAGGAGAAATGGAAGTCACTGGTTTATGGGGTATCCCTGGACATGGATTCTTCTTTTTTTGTTTCCTGTAAATTTTTGGAAGCCACACGGCCTGATTTCCTGAGAAACCCTTTCCAAGCTGAAGCTCTTCTACTTAATAACCCCTAACTGACATTGTTATTTTTTACTATCATGATGCTCATTAATAATAATTCTCTCACACGTGGTGTAATTAGTTACTGTGCTACAGTAGCACCTACTTAATCCAGGATTAAGGCCTCCTTGTGTGAAACGTTGCACGGACAAAAAACAAAGAGGTCCCTTGTAACAGTTCCTTTGAAAACAACATTTCCTGTTTCCACACTGAACAGAAACGAGACCACACAAGATTTACAATGAGGGAAGAATTGATTACAGAGCTTAGCAGCCATTTTCATTTGGGGGGTTTATTTTTATTGTTATTGTTTTTATTAGTTCGAGGCTAACTAAGTCAGGGGGAATGTACCAAGTCTCACTTGGACTTCCTAGCTCACAAAGAGCTTTTCATCGTACTGATAATTTGCAGAAGTTGAAGAACAAGCCATACACAGTAAAATACCTACACTTCTTTCACATGTGGTGTTTGCACCCAGCCCTGTACCCACTGGAGACTTGCAAGAGGTCAGATTTGGTCCTGGGTAAATTCCTGAGCTTTCCTAACCACTTACAGCTCTGGAGGACACCAAGATTATAGCCTTGACAAGCCTAGAAAATATATTTTAGACATTTTTATTGAAATTGCTCTTGCTGTAACTCTGAGCTCTGTATACTTACGGAGTCATGAACTCCACTGCAAGAATAAAAAAAAATTTACCACTGACTTCAATAAGGGCAGTATTAAATCAAAGGTTATTGGGGGTGTTGGCTCTCTTGGCAGGGTTAAATGAGAAGGAGTTTCAATAGCTCTGCAGCAACCTTTAAAAGCCTTCTTGGAAACATCCTGCTGAGGATGCATGTTGGTTTTTGCTGTGCTGTGGGAAAGCTCTGCCTTCCAGATCCCTCCATACCCCCTGGATGGTTTCCGTGTCTTCCCATGCATTTCCATCCTCATCCCAACAAAGTGCCAAACCCACAGCCTGGTGTTGCTGTGTCCTTCCAAATACCTGGCATCCATTCTCATCCAGGAAGAAACACAGCTTATGCCTCTATGGATATATGGGGGATCCACACTATGGAAAAAAAATTATTTGTGCTGTTACAAGAATGTGAGTTTTTATTTAATTTTTTTTTTTTTTTTTTTCTGATGAAAAAAAAAAAAGTAATTTCTCCCACTCTCATCTTTGGATTCTCAGCAGACAAAGGAATCCACCACACAGCCTGAGCTCATCAAATTTGCTTGAAGAATTGAAATATGGGATGTTTCTACTTCGAGAGACACAGATTGAATTCCCTGTAACAATACAGGATGCGAGCAGGAGGATTTGTAGCCTTACCCACAGGGGGTAAATGGCACAAGGAAATCACTACTAATTACTTGTTTGTGTCCCTGGCATTTTTCAAAACCCTTCAGAAATGGAACTGCTTTAGAAAGCCACTTGTTTGCAACAGACAGACATATTTAGTGAAAATTTTCCTTCTGTGTCCTGTTCCCAGGTCTGGACAGGAACTTTCTGTCTGAGTTGCATTCTTAGACTGAGCAGCCACACTTTGACTCCACTTCCTTCTTCTTGTCCTGTTTCTTCCTTTTTTTTTTTTTTTTTTTTTTTTTTTCTCCTCTTGCTTATTTTTCCCCCCTTTTCCAAGGGGAGAGGATAGAAAGGAGAAAAATCTTTTGCAGTCAGCAAACTATGTCAGATTACAGGCAGAAAGTGAAGCAAAAAGACCGAGTTGGTTTTTTTTATAAAGCTGCTCACAAGAGGCAGAGTCGACCTTCCAGGTAGAGTGGGATCCATGACCCCATCTCCCTCCAGTGCTTGGGGGATGTGAAGGGGGATTTCTCCCATCTCAGCAGCTAGGAAAGAGGGAGAGAAATGAAAGGGCAGCTCCTGGGGAGCCTTACAACAGATTTCTCTAGGGCTGGGTGGTAAATGTCTTATAATGGTGTCCGATGGTGGAAAAATTTGGGGGGAGCCAGATGGAAACATCCAACTGGCTGCACTCAGAGCATTGGCTGCCAGAGGGAAAAGGCTGGCTGCAAATGTACCCAGGCAGTTCAAATGGAATAAGAATTCCATCCAGAGAGTTCTATCTGTGCAGATTATCCCTGCAAATGGGGAGGAGGGAGCTGTTCTCCTGTAGGGGACGTGTGAAACAGCACATCCAGGGTGAGCTTGCAAGGGCAGCTCTGGGTTGGCAGCGGCTGGGACACTGTTTATGGGACTGACTCTTCCTTTTCTCATTTGCTTTTTAAATTTTCTGCAAAGATCCTAATTTAAACTATAAACTGAAGTAAAAACTCGCATTTAATATTTAGAAGAAGGCAGAGATGCTGCAGTGATGGGATGTGAACTGGAGCTTGACCTGATGCTAACTGGGGGTATTAAAGAAATTTTTTTTCCCCTGTAAACTGGCCATAGCACATTAAGGTTTGATTTTATAGCAGCACTGGTAAAAATTGGCACCTCTGTAAGCAACAATATTGGCACAAACCCAAAGGTAGTCCAGACCTTAAATGCTGCACGAAATCCTTTTGTGTTGGAGACTCTGTCTTTAAAAGATAAAAATGATACAGAAAAAAATGGAATAAATTTGAAAAGTAGTGTCAGCTCCTTTAGAAATGGGAGCAGAGAGCAAATGAATAATCCAAATGTTCAGGTATCTGAAATCTATGTGCAGTAGACATTTTTTATAGCAATGCTTGCCTTTGTAAATGACCTCTAAATGACAAATATTTAGGAGATTTTGATGTGAAAATGGCAAACATGACTCCAGAGTGTCAAACATCAGTTAAAACCTATCAATCCCCATTTTTACCTGGCAATTTGTGTGCCAAGTCTTAGGACTCCCAAATTTGCACTGCTGGGGGATAGTTGGGTATTTATGCCAGGTCAGAATAAAACTAATTCCAACCTTTAAGGATTTATTCCCTCTGGGAACAAGGGCCAAACCCCCTCAGCTGCTGTGTTTTTGAGCAGCCCTTGAGTGTTTTTGCCAAACCTGCCTGGCAGTGGCTGCAGAGGAAGGGCTGTGGGTAGGAGCCCACCCGTGTATTTCAGGGCATCTTTTGCCTCTCCCTGACCCCCTTGTGATCTGGACAGCAGCCTAAAGGTACAGAACATTGTTTTGAAGTCAAGCTTTATTATTTTTTTATTTTTTAAGAGCAGGCTGCTTGAGAGCTCACTTGCTTTTGAACTAAGGAAAGCCCATCTGGGAAGTAAAAAGATACCATAGATCACCCTGCTAATAAGTTTTCCTCAGCAGTTGTTAAAGTCAAGTGTTAGACTTCAGCTGGAGGCTCATTTAAAAAAAAAAAATTAAAAAAAAAGAAGAATAAAATAAATAAATAGATACCATTGGCTAGGAGATGAAACGTATCCTTTCAGCCACATTATAAACTCACCTCCTACCCAAAAAAAGAATTAATATTTCAAGTCATGCAGCAAATGAATTTCAGGACTGCATGTGGTAGAGGAGGAAGGGTTTGTAGGGGGAATTTAGGTCATTTTAATTCCTGAATAAAAATATCTTTTAAAGGCAATTCTCCCCAGCAAAGCAATTAAGACTGGTTTCATGCAATTGCTTCTCCTGCAAATCTATCATGTGAAATAACAAAGAGAAAACAGTTTTATGGTGAGCAGCAGCCTCCAGTTGAAGGGGGAGAATAGGAAGGTCACTGAGTGAGTATTTTCTTGGAGATGTTGGCACATTACAGGTTGGACACCGGTAAGAGGAAAAGATTGAAACCTTTTTTCTTCCAAGGCCCTTGCCACCATCTGATTTCTGATGTGAAAGCAAACACAGTTTTGATCTCTTTGATATCTTTTTTTTCTCTCCTCCATTTTCTTTGAGGGAAGTCCAAGTTTTTAGTGCCGAGCTGTGAATTCAGTCTCCATTGTTATGGGAACTGCAGGGAAACCTATGGAAAGACTTAGTGAAGTCTCCAGGGTCATAAATCCCCCTCAAACCCATCTTAAAATCTCCTGGTCTTAACATCTTATGCTTCACAGGTTCCCAAGGCACAACGTGGACCCCCTGGATATGGAGCACGTTGCAGCACCCCTATAGCTGAGATGATGTCCTTGAGCTGGCTGCCATTCCCTGCTTGCTCTCACTGCTGCTTTGCAACTGAGAGGTGAAGGTTTTAATTATTTTTCAGGCATTTCAGGAGCTGGAGAGGACTGAACTCACCTTGAAGAGGAGTTTTGGAAAACGGAATTAATATATAATCATATATAATAATATATAATATATTATATTATATATTATATAACAGATAAACAATTATATAACATATAATATATAAAATACAGCATATAATATATATTATAATATATAAGTACATAAAATATATAATATATAGTATACAAATACATAAAAATATATAATGTTAATGTTCACACACAACCTCTTGAGAAAAGAACCAGGTATTATCAGGACTGGAACGCAGTCAAAAATTCAGTTTTCTTTAGGGGTCACTCCCAGGAGCACTGTGTCCTCCAGCAGCACCTCAGCAGGCAGGTTTCAGATGTCCTTGAGCATCATTCATCCCTCTTTGAGGACTCCCAAGTTGCTGGTACAGAGAATTTTGCAGGCTGGGACTTTCTGTGAAGCATTTGGAGCTATTACCAGAGCTTCTTGAGGATGCCCTTAAATTTAGGCTGGAAATTTCTAGCAATTACAGCAGGAGCCACCTTTCTGTGGAACACTTTTGCCCTGCTTCCCAGATGACCTTGGTGTTAAGGATGGTGCTGTGTAAAAAGTGCTGTGTGTAAAGGTCTCCAGAAGGTTTGGACTTTGCAGAGGGACCTGGACAGACTGGAGAGTTGGGCTGATCCCAATGGGATGAGGTTCAACATTCCAAGTGCTGGGTCCTGCACTTTGGCCACAACAACCCCATGGGGAGCTCCAGGCTGGGCACAGAGTGGCAGAAAGGTACCTGGGAGTCTGGATTGCCAGGAAGCTGAAGAGGAGCCAGCAGTGTGCCCAGGTGGCCAAGAAGGCCAATGGCATCCTGGGCTGGCTCAGGAACAGCGTGGCCAGCAGGTCCAGGGAAGGGATTCTGCCCCTGTGCTCAGCCCTGGGGAGGCCACAGCTTGAGTCCTGTGTCCAGTTCTGGGCCCCTCAGCTCAGGAAGGAGATTGAGGTGCTGGAGCAGGTCCAGAGAAGAGCAAGGAGGCTGGGAAGGGATCCAGCACAAGTCCTGTGAGGAAGGGCTGAGGGAGCTGGGGGTGTTGAGGCTGGAGAAGAGGAGGCTCAGGGGAGACCTCATCACTCTCTACAACTCCCTGAAAGGAGGTTGGAGCCAGGGGGGGGTTGGGCTCTTTTCCCAGACAACTTTCAACAAGACAAGAGGACACAGTCTTAAGTTGTGCCAGGGGAGATTTAGGCTGGATATCAGAAAGAATTTTTTTACGGAGAGGAGGGTGCTCAGCCATTGGAATGGGCTGCCCAGGGAAGGGGTGGATTCTCCATCCCTAGAGACATTTAAAAAGAGCCTGGATGTGGCACTCAGTGCCATGGTCTAGCAACTGCACCGGTGGGTCAAGAGTTGGACTTGATGATCTCTGAGGTCCCTTCCAACCCAGCTAATTCTATGATTCTATGACTTTTTGACTCCAAAGAGCAGCAGATCCAAGGGGCTCATCCATGGCTGAATTAGGGCTGTAATTAAAAGCCAAGCTCCTGTGGAAGACAGGCTCATAATTACTGCTTGTAGTCACATTTAGCCACGGCTCAGGATGTCAAACACGTAACACACACAAACCCCAGCAATCACAGGAGGCCTTTATAGCAACTTGTTTGGCTTTGAAAATGGAAGATGTTGGGCAAAACCATCTCTTCCCCCCCGTGAATGGAACAAAGCAATAAATAACATGATGAAAGGATTGGAACCATCGGGCACTGGAACGGGATGGGCTTTTCCCCCTGGTGGGGGCCACGGAGCTTTCTGGGCAGGAATTTGTATGAAAAAGGATTTGTTTGTATGGGCAGCCTGGGGAACCCTCCTCTTGGCTTAACACAGGGATTTCTGTCTGTTGCAGACAGGTTTCCAAGCCCTGCCTCCATCTGTCACAGATGCTGTGATCATCTTCTGAAACTCTCTTTTAGCTGGGATGGACTCAGGGAAGGAAGGAAAACAGCCATGCAAGAGAAGGCAGAGCTCCCAGCCCCAAAAGCATGGAAATCCCAGAAAAAATCATTACCCCTCACGGGTGCTGCCTCTCTGTGTCCTCTGAAACGTGGCAGCATTCACAGTACAACATCATGGTTGAGGCCAGGAGCTTCTTCCTCCTGGGTGGGCTATATCTGGGCAGAAATTAATCCTTTTTTTCCTATTTTTTGACCAGGAAAAGAAATACACGGAGGTGGGCTCTGGCCCCAGTGCTTGTGATGTGGCAAAGCTCATCCCAACATCTTCAGCCTGAGGATGAGGAAGGTGAAGGACAATGCTTCCTCCCTGATGGGTGGCTACAGGGGAGGAAAGCTTTCCCAAGAAAATAACAGAATTCTTTTTTACCTCATTAAACACAGAATGGGTTGGGTTGGAAAGGACCCTTAAAGGTCAAACATTTAAATTTCCTGCTTTTCTCCTATGGAGCTGCCTGGTGAGAAAAGGTGAGTGGTACCATTCCCCCTCTGGAGTACCCCCAATTGTCATGGGGTTGCATATATATCAATAAACTTCTTTTTGCACCTTTAATGCTTATTTATTTGAATAGGAAGCCAGCAATATAAGGGCTCAAAAAAACACCACCATCTGCACTGTTTTGTGCTGCAAGAAGGCCACCTAGCTCTTTTGGCAGGCTCCCTCTTGCTGTTGGCTGAACCCTGGGGTCCCTCTTAATAGGATATCACTGTTTATTATCTCACAGAGATCATTATAAATAGATGCTGTTAAAGATAATGCCACATTGTAAATAAAGGCACCATATGAAATCACAGTATTTAAGCTGCTCTCGAGGTATTTCTTCTCAAGAGAAAATATTCTTTGCTGAGGCAAAACCATCCCAACCAGCTTGGTGACAGATCCTTCGTAAAAATACTCCTTTATACAAGAAATACTTCCTGGCATGGGTCTGGTTTTTATCTAGTGCAGTGGATGTATTGATTTGGATCCCCCAAACTGATAGAAAATCTGTCATTTTTAAAGCAAACCTTGTAATGTAAAGGTTCTTCCTCAAACAGGAAAACTGAGGCACAGGAGACATAAACAGGTCATGTTTGCACCATATTTTTTTAGCAGGCTGCACATTCAGATTCAGATTTATTAGTCTGGAGACAAATGTCTCTTTGGGAGGAATGGAAACCAAATGTGGCTGGCATTCACTGTAGAAAATAAAAACTTTGGAAAAAATAGGAAATAAACCCCCCAAAATTGCTGCTCCATTTATCCCAGAAGTGCCAGACTTCATCAGACTCCCTATACATATTTTTTCTCTTCCTCCCTGGTTCCTAAATGAGGAGAAACCCAAAATTACTTGCAAATTGCCCTTTCCCCAAGATTTGATGGCATCTCCCTTGTCACAGCCTCTGGCCTGGCTTGGCAAGCAGCTCATTCCCAGGCAGCCCTTCACTTGCCAAGGACACAGACACGATGCTTCAGCATCACAAGGAGTTCCATGGGATTTGAGGGGTGTAATTCCCACCCAAGGGTTCACAGATGACTCCAGGAAGTCTGATAACACAGAGAGGCTGGGGGCAGGACCAAAGGGAGGGAAGGTGAACTCTTCCATCACCTGAACCAGCTCTAAAAACCTCTTTTGGGGTGAACAGGAAGCTCGTTTGCAGTCAGAGTTTTAACACTGAACTTGAACAGAGGTGGTGGTGCAAAAAATGCTGGAGTCTGCACTCCTGGCCCAAGTTTGTAGCCTTGGTGTGCAGTGTGTGAAGAAAGGGGTTGGTCAGTACCTGTCATCTATATCAAGAAAAATTTTATGACAAAGGAACAGAGCAAAGCCCCCCCTGGAACTTCTCTATTGCTCAGTGAGGAGCTGTACCTAGGTAGGACACATCTCAAACTTTTAACCTTGCCAAGTGTTTCCCATCTCAGCATCTGCAGAGACCAAAACCTCCAGCTACAATTCTCTGAGTTTTCAAAGCAGCCCTCAGCATCAGGATGAAGTTCTAATTATGCAGGATGAAGGATTTCACTTACCAGCCCCTGGAGGAAGCCTGGCTTGGGCAGAAGCAGCAGTATGATAAGTCAAGCAGGGCAAAAGGTCTGATTGCTATTTCCCTTCCAGAGAATGGGAATAGTCATCTGGGCAGGGAGAAGCACTTATTGTCCTGAGAGAGCCTGCAGTTTTTCCCTGTGAAACACCTACCCCAACAAGAAGCAGCAGATGTTTCATGTAAATAGGACAGAAAAGTCCAGAAGGTCGGATGACCAGATGTACAGATAGGGATGGGGAGATGGAGGAAACTGCCTTTTCCCTGGAGGAGCACCAGGAAGGAGTTTTCATTAGCACTTTGGATGCAGGAAATGCAAAGCCTGAGAGCTATTAATAGAAATGGCCTCTTCCATGGATGCTGGAGAAGAGTGGGCCTCCAGGAATGAGGAAATGACAAATCATGATCTATCCACAGAGGCTTTTTCACCCATGAGTGGAGTTGCAAGAAATTCCCACCCATGTCCTTCCACCAGGAGAGACAGACAGACCAGGCTGCTGGCATTCAGGTCACTTTGAGAACTCTCCCACTGGTTGATGTCCAGCTATGGAGAAGAGGTCATTTGGCCAAGGAAATGCTCCTGGGAAAATGCTCCCCCAGTATAGGTTGGGGGCTGAGCTGCTGGAGAGCAGTGTAGGTGAAAGAGACCTGGGGGTCCTGGTAGACAAGAAGATGCCCATGAGCCAGCAGTGTGCCCTTGTGGCCAAGAAGGCCAATGGCATCCTGGGGTGCATTAGAAAGGGGGTGGTTAGTAGGTCAAGAGAGGTTCTCCTCCCCCTCTATTCTGCATTGGTGAGGCCGCACCTGGAGTATTGTGTCCAGTTCTGGGCCCCTCAGTTCAAGAAGGACAGGGAAGTGCTTGAAAGAGTCCAGCACAGAGCTACTGAGATGATTAAGGGAGTGGAACATCTCCCTTATGAGGAAAGGCTGAGGGAGCTGGGGCTCTTTAGTTTGGAGAAAAGGAGACTGAGGGGTGACCTCATCAATGTTTTCAAATATGTAAGGGGTGAGTGTCAGGGAGATGGAGTTAGGCTTTTCTCAGTGGTGACCAGTGATAGGACAAGGGGTAATGGGTGTAAATTGGAGCATAGGAGGTTCAAGTTGAATATCAGAAAAAATTTTTTTACTCTAAGGGTGACAGAGCCCTGGAACAGGCTGCCCAGGGGGGTTGTGGAGTCTCCTTCACTGGAGACATTCAAAACCCACCTGGACACGTTCCTAGGGGATGTACTCTAGGGGGCCCTGCTCTGGCAGGGGGGTTGGACTAGATGATCTTTCCAGGTCCCTTCCAACCCCTAAGATTCTATGATTCTGGGAACATTCATCCAGAGCCTGGGGAGCTGACTGGGGTTAATGGAGTTAATGCTTTTCCAGAAAGGTGTCTGAATTGGGGAGTGAAGAGAGATTTGGGAGGAATCAAGGATGGCTTTTCAGGAATCTCACCAGGAGCACTGTGGTCTTGCTGACCCACAAGCTTCCTACAGCTGTGGATTCATTTGAGCACCAACTGTGGGTGGAATTAAATACAAGTTTTTAAAAATGGAACAAACCCTTCTTATTTGCCACGAAAACCTTTGGGATGGCTGGGGCTGCAGAGGAGGTGGGACACAAACAGGTTTGGCTACAGCTGAGTGGACCCTGCAACCAATTATCCTGGGGATTTGTGGGAGCCATCCAGCCTCTCATTGCCTACATTTCCCTCCAGAGAGATCCATGAGGATAAATCCATTAAACACAGCCAGGTATTAATTGTCCACTGCTGCAGAGGACTCACCATGCACATTCAGCAGCATCCCTGTAAAGGTCCTGAAGTGGATTGATATAGCTGTGAAACTAAAAAAAAAGCAAAGCCAAGAGAATATTTTAGCTTACAAATTGTGTAAGGCAGTGGAGCACCCCTTGGGCTTGTTGTTTATTCCTGCAGGAAACTCTGTGCCTCCTCCCAGCTCAAGCACTTATGTTCTTTATGATCCCAGAGCTTTACTCTTCTTACTTTCCTGTGAAATGGAGATAATATTCAGCTACTTCACAGATTCAGGCTACTGCAAGGATGTAAAACACTACTACTATGTAATCACATTATTATGGTCCTATAACACAGGCAAACCTATTCCTTAAGTGCTGGCAAGGGGAACATCCCACTGTATGCAAAAGTTCATTCCATTTCTTCCCAGCCTGCTAGAATGGCAAAATAATTGTACTTATTCCCTGTGGCACCAGCATTCAGAGTTGTTAAAAATGGCAAAGTTGGGTGCAAAATCAGGCAAACAGAGCATGGTGTTGTCCCACTACCTACATTGGTGCTGCTGAGTAGCTGGCATTGAGGAAGAGAGAAAGGAAAAACAAAAACACAAATTGGTTGAGACTGTCAGTAAAATGTAGATGTTAAAGACCTGCTTGGACAAAGTGCCATCTTTCCCTTTTTCTGTATACAGGAGTTATTTCAGACACCTTGGCTCATCTGCTAAGAGAAAATGACAATTTTATGCCACTCCCAGATATGTCACCTTTTCCAGTTGTCACCTGCCCCCCAGAACTGAGTCCACCCACACTGAACCCAAGTGGGTGTCTAAAGGAGGAGAAACACGATGGAGATAGAGATACCTACACCTCCTCCTAGGCATGGTGGGGGGACACTGATCTGCCCATCACTGTCCTGTCAACTGACCTTTGAGTCACCCCAAGTGTCACCTAGGATGGAAAAAAACCCAACTGTGCGAAGAGGAAAATCTGAAGGCCAGGTTTGCTCCAGTTGATGAATGGAGGGCACCTTCTGCCTGGTTGGTGTGGTTCCCTTCACAAATGCTCCTCTGTGCCTCCAGGAGAAAATGGTGACTCATCCAGAATGAACCAAATTTCTCCACCTCCCAGGCAGACTCCAGAACAAATGCTCCTTATGGCATGAGAATAATTCCTGATGATTTTAGCAACTCCTTTCCTCGGAAGGGTTTGCGCCGCTCGTTAGCTGTCACCATCAATTAACTGGTCAGGAACAGTCATCAGCTGAATCAAAAGGTTTTGGGGGTAATTAGTCAATAAATTTTTCTCTTCCTGATTATTATCCTGGTCATGAAGATGTTGGATGACATTACCCAGTTTGGATCACCTGGAGAAGCCAAATGCTTCTCCATTGGGGCATAAATAATACCTACAGGCATGGCATAGAACTGATTTATTCTCTCCTCCAAAATGCCACCTCTACAGGCAGAAAGAAATAGGTCTCCTTCTTCCTTAGCCTGTTAAATTTTACAGGGAAGGCTGTTGTTTGAGTTTCTTATTAATAACAAAGATTTATTTGAAGTTTCAGAGAAAAATCTTTTACATTTTCTCCTCCTTGCTTCAGGCTGTGAATTAAACTGATTTGGGTTCCTGGTTTCTCCAGCTTCTCTACTTGTTTGTCAACTCAGTCTGTGGCATCTTGAGCCTTTCCAGGGGTTCTCTGGACTTTTGATCAGCTCTGTGAATAAATGACTGAACTTTACCTACTTCTTTAGAAGCTCCTGTGTAAGGTTTGATCAAACCCCTGCTGGAACCAAGGACCTTTGGGGCAGGAAATTGTTTGAGGAACCCAAGGGCTTTGGCATGGAAGCTGGGATATCTACAGAGGCCATCTGTGGAAAACCTTGCCAGGTCATTGAGGGATGGTGAATCCTTTCTCCAGAGGTGTTTGTCCACTGAGGGCTGCTGTGGTTTCACCTGAGATGGTTGCAGTTATGCATCACTAAAATATACCTGTAAAGTCTGAGCATTCTGCACTCCCATCCATGTCCTGGGGGAATAAAAAAAAAGTGGAGAATTATGGTTGATCTTAGGAAAAAATAGACCAAGTATTTTTCCATCTTGGCCTAGCCCTCTTCAGAATGTGTGATTTTACTGGCCTATGCCAAGGGCTCATTTTGTGGGGGTTATTTTTGTTTGTATAAAGGAATTTATTTCACTGTTAATATTAGAGCAGCAAAGCAAGTCTTTTGGAAGAGACCTAACATGTTTGGTTGCTGGGCATTATATCTGCTTCTTTACCTTGCTTTCTCTTTCTCAGCTCTTTCACTATGGGAAGTCACAAGATCTCTCATGCCACCACCCAGATTTCTTTTTCTCCTTCCTGAAGAGTCTGAAACCTTTCTCACTGTCTTTAACAGCTCAGTGCCACCAGAGGTGAAAAAAGCCTTTAATTATGGGATGACTGAAGAATGCTCCATTCAAAGAGCCATCACCAATCATGTTTCTTGGGTAGTTGACTGACATGGGCATTGTCAGCTCCCAGCTGGTCCCAGCTGGAAAAGCACCTGGATTCACCTGCACTCGAGGAACAAGCTTCAGTTCTTGACAGCTTCAGCCCCATTAGTGGAGGAAGGGTCATTAAAGAAGCAAACTGCTGGCTTGTTCTTGCCATGACCATGCTTTGCATGGTCCAACTCAAACAAATGTCCAAATGGACATTCCAAGCATAATAAAGAGGTTTCCATATCCGTTGCACTTTCATTGCACAACACCCTTCAATAGAAGTGTTCAGCTAATGGAAAACCTAAATGGCTCAGGGAAAAAAAAAAAGGAAAGAAAGAAAAAAAAAAAAAAAAAAATCTCTTTTTAACATCCTCTTTGCTTTCAGATGAGGAAGAAAAGGAGGATGTAGAGAAGAATGTAAAGAGCAAACATCTTAAAATGCCAACGAGTGTCTTTTGGAAGCTGATTAGAACCATTTGTGTGTGGTCAACAAAAAACCAAAAAAATTAAACTGGAGTTTGTAGAAAATGGAAAGGAGACAACCTCTGCTCTGTTCTGAGTCACAGGGTGGGTGCCAGCATTTCTTCTGACTTTACAACTTTTTTTTGGCCTATCCGGGTGAGAGGCTGATTAAAAATGGGGGCTGAGATTGCTTGTTGAAAAACCTCCCAGATTGCAATCCCAGCACAAGGGCAAATGGAGACTTGCAGTAAATAATTCCTGGCTGTCTGGATCACTTATCAAGCACAGTGAACAAAGACAGTCATGGCCATAGGAAATCCCACGTCCCACAGCATGTTCCTTGCAAGGGGAAAAGTTTTGCCTTGTGTTCAGTGGGAAACAAGGAGTAGAAAGTAGACTGAATTACAGCTGGAGGGGAAAAAAAAAAAAAAAAAAAAGTAAAACCAAAATTTTTCTATTAAAAAAAAACATAGGCATGGATGGAAAGAGATTTATCTACTCCAAAACCATTTTTCCTTTAGTGGTGTCTTAGGTAAAATGAAATAAACCAAGAGGATTGAATTTCACTGGGAGAATGACTGTGAGGTCTGCTCTGCAAGCCAGATTTTCCAACCATACATTTAAAAGTGGTTACTCAAGTTTGGGTAAAAAAAAAGCAACCCAACACAAAACAACAAAAACCCCAACCCCCAAAAAAACCACTTACCCAATTTCCGAGCAGTCTGTGAGGTTCAGAGATGCAGAGAAACAGAACATTTATTTACAGCTCACACAGAGATCTTTCCAAAGTATGATCGTGGCAGGAGGTTTTTTTGCTGACCTCTTGACCTCTCCGGGGGGGTTTGTGTTGTGCTGGGTTTTATTTTGTCACCATCAGAGGCTTTAGAGAACATCAAATTCCTTTCCCCATGAGTGCTCCCAAGAAAAATGGGCAGCCAACACGAGCTGCCAGAGGTCTGCCTGGTGCAAGAGCCACGAGTAGTCTGAATTACTGGAGTACCAGTTAATCAAAGGCAGCTCAAACTGGAAATATGGTGCTCATGGTAAATTTAGCATCCATTATCCCCACTAGTAAAACCAGCAACAGCTGGGAGCACTGGATAGGGAAACTTAAACTTCAGAAATCAAGGAATCTCATTCAAGAGGAGCATCTTTTGTAAATGCAAGAGGGTTGAAAGCTGGAAAGGGTAAAGCTGAGTGCTCCATGGGTAAAGTTTTTTTCTTGTTGTTGATTCTAACAGGATTAAAGGAGATAATTAATTTGCTATTGCTTCAACCAAAAGGAAAAAATTAGAGGTTTGGCCTTCAGAACTGGAGATAACAAAGTAGCTGGGAGCTAATAGTGATCCAAGGCTCAGAGCTTAAAAATCACCTATGATGTCTATGAAATTTTTCATTAGCAGTTGCTAGGAGCAGTAGCTCAGTCACACTGGCTGAATATGGAACCAAAAATGGAATGGTTAAAGCCCTGATGGAGATTTCAACCTATGAAACCTTATTAACTGGAATCTATTTTGATCTGGAATAACAACTCCCCCCAGAGCATCAGTGTCTCTGTGGGGACCAGCCAAAAACTTGCATTAATTTTTCTGGGATGCTTTTTCCCAGCATACCTGGTTTTTATATTTAACCTGCCCTTCAGCAGCATCACCCCAGGTTTTATTTTTTGTGCTGAGTGTTTATAACTATTCAGTAAACCATAATCTCTTGGCCCACCCTAGGGCTTCTAAATAGTGCTAATATAAATCACTCCTTTTTAATTCAAGATGCTTCAGGACTTGACCTGAAATAATTCAGTTGCTCAAACTACCCAGTGGGGCAAAGCAGAGAAAAAAACCACAAAATTTGAGAAGGGAAAAGTATTCTTCACATGCTCCTGTAATATCTTGTACCTGATTCCTGAACTCCTTGAAAAATAACCAGAATGCTTAAAATTGGTTTGCTGAGAGCAGAAATCTAGCAAGGAAAAGTTAACCAATTCAGCAAAACCCATTGCTCCCCAGACTCTAACACTTCTTAAAACTTACCTCAAAGAGAAGAGTAGTGAGACAGCAGATAGGCTTAGCAGGCATCCTTATTTAACTTATTAGCATAAATTTAGAGGCATAAATAAATAAAAAAAAATTTTAGCATAGCAAAGCAGGAGTAACCTAATCATTCTACAAGCAGGAGGTTTTTTTCAAGAAGAGGCAGAGCCTTTTATTTGTGGAAAATCCCCCCCTGTGTCAGACTGACACCTGGAAATGCTTTAGGTGGGAGGAGGACCAGTCTTAAACCACCACAGATCCTAATTTATTTCATCAAACACAGCCTGGCATCAATGTGCCTTCCTGACAGAGCAGGTGGGGCAGGTTTGCAAAGAAATTGCCCCTTGCACACAGCTGTATTCATGAGGACAGGAAAAAAAAATAGATAAATAGAAATCAGGGCATCAGCTTTCTGATTTTTCTCCAGAATTTCCAGCTCCTACATGTGAGCAGGGTCTGTATAAATTTGCTCAAGTCTCTCTCTCCAGCCTCTGCCCAAAATAGTGGGGATGAAGTTGTGCTGCTCCGGGGTCACCTTAACCAATGTTGAGTTGTTTTCTTGTTTTGTATTTTTTTTTTTTGTCTGGGACTCCCCTTAAATTAATGCCAGGTGCCTTCTCCAGGCTCAGCTGATGAGGAGCTCTCAGGAACTGGGTAAGAGCTCTCTTTTCCTTTTTTTTCTGACACAGGCACCACTTCTGTTTTCTGTCTCAAAGAAAGAAGCTTTATTATGATGTAGGAAAACTATAACTTCAAGAAACTTTATTTTTCTGGAGATATTTTGTCTGTCTTTTCAGTTCAAACAAGCTGCAGCCATGCCCTAACAATCCCTAACGTCTTCAAAAAGAATTTTATTTATTTATTATCCAAGATTTTTCCCTTTTGCTGCTAGGGGAGTGGGGACAGAACTCAGCTGTATCTCTTCATCTTCACTCTAAGGAAAGAAATCAGACAGATAAATTACAATCCTTATCTTCTTCCCTGTGTTTCACACATACACTGTTGGAGGGAAATTTCAGTTCAGGGAACATGCTAAAAGTTAAAGGAGGATAAATGTGCCCAGGGGACAGAGATGAGATGAGATGAGCTCTCAGCTGGTGGCTGCAGAGAGACAGAAGCCCAAGGCTGGAGCAGGGATAACCTCAAATTATTGTTCTCTTTTTATGAAAAGGAAAGAAGCAGCTGCCACTTTTACTCTTTCCACTTTTCCAGCTAGAAAAGAAAATTGCTTTTTCTCTTCTTAATTCACTGTGAGTGCAAAACGAGGCCTCTCAGCAAATAAAATGAGGGAAAATATTTACTTCCCCAGAAATTCTGCTGATAGGCTCACCTTTGGTGATGAACCCTAGCAACATCCTGTTCCCTTCTTTTCCAGCCCTTTGGCTACAGAATTTGGCTTCTATTAAATGGACATGTGTGAGGCTTGCAGTGATCCTGGAAAACAAGTTCTGTCCATTGTCTTAATTCTACCCCTCCAATGTTGTGTGTCTAAAACAAGCCGGGTATAAAAAAATAAAATAAATCAATTTTTTTGGCATGCTTCAAGATTGTGGCATTTATTCTGCCTGCCAGCTCCAAAACACCCTGATCCCCATAACAATACTCTCTCAGCACTGAGTATCCTATACAACAGGTTTACTCTCCTGAGGACTGATATCTTTGTTGCTGCCTTTTTTGAGGAGAGAAAAATATTTTGCTAAGAGATGCTGAAGTTGAGCCTCCAATGTTTTTTTACTCCCTTGCTGAGAATTCAAGAAACTTTGTTACTGCTGAGGGTAGGGGGCTGGTGGTGTCACAGACATAAGCTGCAAAATTATGCCAGTGTTGGAAGAATTACAGGGTTTCCACCTTCTTTTTTATACCCTGTTACTTTGGAGTCTTCATATCAGCTGTTTCAGAGCAATTATTCTGGTGGGGGGAGAGGAAAGGGAGTGAGAAAGTGGCAGGAATCAAAACATCTGTGTGCAAAAAGAATGCTGAATTTAATCTATAGGAGGAAAAACAGATTTCATGTGAGTTCTTGCTCACTGAGCTCTATGTTATCATGCAAAAACCCAATGGAAAACTTGGGATTTCTGCAGCAAAGGTGGGACAGTTGTACCAGATGAGTATTGCTGCTCAGTATCTGGTTTGCTTCCAGCCAAGGTGCCCACCCCAGCCAAAGTTTCCCTTCCCCTGACCTCGTCCTCTTACTGAAAGGTGGATCCATCCATATTCAGCCTCCTGTTGGCTCCTTGGAGTCTCAGCTTCCCACCTTTGGCAGGAACTGATCCTGCTGCACTGACAAAGATGGGAGCTGACAGCAGTGGTGATAATTTTCCAACCAGTTTGACACCACCCATGTGTGCCACGAGCTGAGACTGCTCCCCACCCTCCAAAGGCAATGAGATCTCTGTTAAAACAACTTCTTGGGCAGTAAAAATCCTTTCCTGTGTTTATATAGTACCTGAGGTAATGGTAATTACCTGAGACTCCACCTCCTGCTCTATCCCTCTTTATCCTTTTTTTGGTTCAGGATGTTTCTGGTCTGTAATCAATGTAAACTTCCCATAGAAAATCTGGTGGAATGTTCTGATTCCTGAATAAAACACCCAGGGCTTCATTTTCTGCCTAAGTTTAACGTTGCCCTGCTTTAGCTACAGCCCTGGAAATGAGAGCAGTTTCACAGCATCTTTTGTCATCTCATATTTCACATAGGATGGAGCTGGCAGGTATCAAACAGAGGCCAAACAGCACAGCTGGAGGATTTAGGAACCAAAATGCTCCTCACAGCCTTATCAACACGGGCAGCATCTCAAACATACTCATAAGCTTCACTTTAGGATTCTCTAGTGCCAGAAAGCTGTCAGTCTCAGAGGGTCTGAGGCACAGGAAAAAAGTTATTTTTGTGCATAAATCCTTCCAAATGAGCCCCTCTGTGTGGACACAGATGATGGGGTTTGCTCTTGTTGTCACTGTCAACAAATGAAGTAGGAATTAAGCAGCATTAAAAGTATATATTGGTGCTGCACTGTGTTTATCTACAATTTCTTACAGCACTTCTGCATCATTTTATTGGTAGACACACTGGGGGGGTTTCATGGGGTGGTTTATTTGATGGCATTTCCCAGCCTGACCTCTTGGTGTTTGCAGGTGTGCAAGGGTGAGGTGTGAGCAAGACATCCCTGCAAATAAAGAGCACAAATTCAAGCAGTGGTTTGGAAATGGATTTGGCAGTGCCAGGAACACCAGGCTGACCTAAACCACAAAGCTGTCTTTGCCCTTGACTCTTGGAGGATTTGGTGATGTGGATCAATGGACAACGGGGGGTTTTGTGCTTCCTCAGAGGAGTAAATGCTCTCCCAGTTCAAAGGACAAAGGCACAGAAATGCTTTGAGAGCTACCAAGGTCCCTAGCAGTGATGGTCACCCAGAACTAGCACAAATTTGACTTTTTTTTTTTTTTTCTCCTGTGTTTCAAGCAAAGCACCCAACCTTGCAGAAGCATCCTCTCTCTTGACTTGAACCCAGGCCTCCCAGCTGCAAACTCAATAGAAATTGCCTGTTTTTTTTTATTGAAAGCTGCTTAATTGGCTGCTGTTCTTGCTCCTCCAGCTGAATTTGCATTAAAACAAGACCTGCAAGCTTTGGCATCCCCCATGCAACAGCTCCACATTTAGAGTATGGAGCTGGCAGTTCTCTTAACGCCCACATCTGTCTCTGCTGGCCACAGCTGATTTATGTTTAATATCTCCAAGGCATGTGGTGCCAGTCCCACGTTGAGCTCTGGATTGTGGTGGTCTGTCTGTATTTGTTGAAATTGGGCCCAAAGAAGCTGGCTTGGAGCAGAGACTGCAAGGAATGTGAGCCAGTGGCCGGCCAGACAGCTCTGTCAGCAAGCTCAGGAAACTGGCTGAAAAATACTGGGAAGAGGCCCAGATTTCAAACAACCTGTGGAGCTCTCATGAGAACACACTGTTTTAAAACAGAAAGTTGAGTGATATTCTTAATTACAGGTTTTTTTTTTTTAAAAAAAAAAAAAAAAAAAAAAAAAGGAAAAGGGAAGGTTAATGATGCCCCTTGCAGAATGCAAGGTATGTTCCCCAAATCGTGCTCATCAAGCAAGCAGCCTTCATCCTCTTGCATGGAAATCTCATTTTCATGCACTCCATTAAAGGCTTTTGAGTTCCCAGGTAAAGAGAGAGATCAGGATGCTCTTGGGGTGCCCCAGCCACGGGCTGACCTCTTTAGAGCAGCATTTTCCTTACAGAGAAGTCCTTGGCATCCCTATGCAATCCCCTGGCAGCTCTCAGGGGAGCTGCTGGTGGGTTTTGCTGCCATCCCATAAAAGAAAAAAGTTATCAGCTTCAAGTCCAAAGGGCCTTTTTATCCCCTGAGCCCTATGGTCTTATATTAGGGACAAGCTTTAAATCTCACTATTGGAGTAATAAGGTGAAACACAAGAGGATGTTGGGTTTGCTGGGTGATCTAATGGTTCATCTTGCTATTAAATTTGATGAATTTAGGTCCTGGATGGAATCTGACATATTGTGTCAGTCAGCATCAAGCCTGAGAGAATGAATTACTTGGATGATTTCTCTTGAGAAATCCTTACTGGGTTTTTAAAAATTATTTATTTCTTGTGATGGGGTCAGCACATCTGGACCTTGGGAAATTGCACGGATTTAATATGGGGCTGCAATTAATTATATCTGCACATATAAACCTCTATATGTTGGGAGAAAGTTTCATTAGTTTTTCAAGTCAGGAAGTGGCTCTGATGTATCCTGACTTGCCCAGAGTTTGCAGAGGAACATCAGTTCATCTTGAGCTCTCTGGGTTTCATTTGCAGCTCAACTGATTTGAAAAGATTTTATCTCAATTAAAAAGTACTCAGAAGATGAATTTTAAAACACTGAAATGTTCATAATATGTAAATTGGGAAAAACCAAAAGCAAACCTGGTTAAGAGTGAACTGTTTTATTTAATTTGAGTATATTTCATATGAATGGAAAGAGATTTTTTTCTGTGTTTAGAAACTGATCTTCTCTTTATTATCCCACATGTCAGTGCTCTACAAGCTTTTTGGGATGTCAGTGATGACATTAGGAAGAGGAATAAACAGAGAAGAACACATTAAAAAGAAGCTCTTGATAGTGACTCAAATTTAAATGGGATAAAGCCTTCCTTGTAGCATTTGTTGGAGGCTAACAGGTGGCTCTCTAAAACTCTAACTATCACTGTGCTTAACAAAAATTATCTGTTAAATACATGCTCCTTTTGGTCAGCAGCTTGGTGCCAACTGGCCCAGAAACAGTGAAAATCAATTTATGGCTCAGCCCTGATTCTCTCTCAAAAGTGTCTGTTTGAAAAGAGCAGGGTTGGGAGGAAAGGAGGGGACTTCAGAAGCTTCAAGTGGAATGAAAACCCAAAGCAACAGAGCACAAGGCTCTTTAATACCTATATTTAGTACCTCCTGATCCCTGAGGGCTGTTATACAGACAGGTATTAAAAGCTGGCCTTGATGGAGAATTCTGCACAATTTAACAAGCTCTGGACAAAGCCTCAAATTACTGGTCCAGAAATAAGGAACTGCAAAGATTTCCTGGGGTCTGTTTCCTCTTTTTAATTACTTTACTCTGCTACTTCTGCAGGAAGCTGGTTCCAGAGCCTCTTGCTGCCAATGGAAACGACTTGGTCTGAAGAGACCACCAAATTCAGCAAACTACGGGTTTTTGGATCATTTATTTTCCTTCTCATCCCATAAATACCTTTTTGGCCAGCCTGGGGTGTAGGTGCTAATATTGCTCTTTATCCAAAGAGTTCTTCCTCCTCACAGACAGGTTTTCTTGGATTCAGTCTCAGGGGACAGTTGTGTTCCTCCTCCATCCCTGCTTTGCTAAGCTAAAGAGAGCAAGATCCCTGTTCCACCAAACACCCCATTCCTTCCACTAAATTTTTTAAGGTTTGGAATGGAATGGAAGAATGAAATGGAATGGAATAAGAATAGAATAGAATAGAATAGAATAGAATAGAATAGAATAGAATAGAATAGAATAGAATAGAAAGAGTAAACTCTCTTGCAGAAATTCTCATTCTCTCAGCTTCATATCTTGCAGTCTGTAAATCTAATATTTCTTATACTGCTTCAACCTCCAGGGTCCTCTAATCCTTTTTAGGTGCTATGCTGAACCTCTTTTGCAATGACAGTCTTAATTTTGCAGTCTTAATTTTAGTCTTAATGCAGTCTTAATTTTGCTTCTTTGTGGAATCCTGTCCAAGCTTGGGTATTTGACCATGGTGTTCTTGAGACCACCACATAGAAATGGGCTCCAGATGGATCCTTGGGAATTGCTGTAACCTCCCACCACCCAACTATTCCAGGCAATGCAATTGTCTCCCATGTAGCAGGTTATTTACTGGGGTACAATTTGGTGCAGGTCCCCATCTCCTCCACTTCAACCAAGGACTCCCTCTGAAGCTTTTTAAGCTCTGCTTAGAGAGTGCAAAAAAATCAGAGAATGATTTTATTTGTGTACTACCTCAGGTTACACTTTGTTTCTTTTCTTTACCTTGATGTCATCACCACCATTTTCTCCATTTTTCCTTTCTAAAGTTTTTGAGAACACCCAGGACAGCTGCAGTCATCTGGAGTTGCTCAGGTCACCCCAGCTGGTTACATTTCTTTCTATCCTAGTGGTCTGTGCCAGTTTTTCCACTATTCTGGATTTTTTTTTTATCCCTCTGTACGCTGATTTCAGCACATTGGGTCCTCTGAGCTTCTACCCAAGCCCAGATGTGGAAACTCATGAGATGTGCAGCTTTTGCCCCATGTTCTACCCACTCTTCCTTACTGAAGGCATATGCAGTGCAGTCATCTAATTTGGGGAATTAGACTCAGTTTCTTTTAATCTCCACACCATCCTTCTTGCACAGCAAACCTACGCCTTCTTTTCTGCCTCTCCTTTTATTCTTTTGCCTAAAGAACCTCAGCTGTTTATTTTAATATCCTTTGCAAGGTCTAACTCAGCTTGACTTTTGGCAATTCTCACTTCATGCCTATGCTTGCTGACCTCTAAAATGCACTTTCCTTTGCAGATTCATTTCTTTTTCCATTCTTACCCCTAACAGACCCTATTTAGTGAGCCACTTAGCTCTGGACCCTTCAAATTTCTCCTTCTTTCTTTGCAATGTGAGTCCCATGTCACTTTTCCAAGCCTGGTGCAAAGAATTATCAAACCTCCTGCAAGGTCAGTAACAGCTGAGCTGGAGCTGATTGCCCTAATCAAAGCCTTGAATAATCACTCTTTGAAATAAAAGCAAGCAATCAAAAAAAGGTTTAAAATGCATCTGACTGTGGTTTTCTGGTAAAGGTATCTACAGGTAATCACACCTCAGGTCTTGCCATTATTAGGAGATTTGGCCTCCCATTTGTATCAGTTGTGCTCTGACGTGTTGAGCCAATTCCTTGTGGTGTTACATTTTCTAATAATGTTATTTAAGATCTTTCTTCAAATCCTAAAACACGAATAATTTTCTGAGAATTAAGAGATATGGTGCTACTTGGAGCTTGACACTGCTGTCCTGATGACAGGTAGCATGGTGAGCCTTAAATAAAGGAGCAAGGTACAACAAGGGAAGGAATTAGGGTGTTAGAAAATGAGTAAAATAAAGTTATCTCTGGCTGAGGAGCTCACCAACAAAACTGAGCAACACCAGCATTGAACCTGATATTGTTCATCTGCTCACATCCACTGTTAACTTCAATCCCTCTGTTTAGAGAACAAACAAAGTTACTCTCTAAATCTCCCAGGCACACAAATACAGCAAGACCAAGCTGTGTAATTATTAACTTCAGAGGTGCTCTCACTGTCAGAAAGGCTGTCCCAATGTCTGGAAGCAGGAACAACTTTCTTTTTTTATTTGCTTGAAAGAAATCTCTATGATATTGTCTAAGGGTTTGATCCTTAAAAGGAAGTAATTAAAGTTACTCATCACTTGCATGGCCAGAAAACATTCTTCCAGGCCATTATTTAACCAAAAATGAAAGGCTTTAATTCAGTGAATTTAAAAAAAAAAAAAAAAAAAAAAAAAAGCCTGCTATGGTTGCCTTCAGTTTTAATTAGAATCTTGCAAGTTTCCTGCAACAGATTCAATGAAAGCTGAAAGATGGGGGCTTTCTTAGCCATTTTTCAACTTCTGCACTTCAATTTTTGCACAGATTTGTTTTTTCTTCACAAAAGTTTCTAAATCCATGAGTAATTTTTTGGAAAACAATTTTTTTTTTTTTTTACAAAAAATTATCCTATGTCCATGGGATAATAATGTGTCCTTACCCCAATTCTGTACTGAAACCAAGTGAATTGATACAAGCTCACACACTGCTGAACAAAATGTAGGAAAACATAAGAAAAAGCAGCTCCTGTCTTACAGAAACCCCAAACTGCAAATGGAATTGAACAACTGAAATCCCCATTGAGATCTATGGGGGCTGAGGTTGCACAATCATGACTTCATCCCATGTTCCTATTTGCCTTCTGCTTGCAAAATCAGAACAAATATCCAGAGATCATATTTATTCAGCATCTCTGCCACAGAATGGTTTGGAAGCCAAAAGAATGCATTTAGGAAGGGATTAGAGAAATTAATGGTGGATAAAGTCACTGGTGGCTACCAAACATGGGAGTCTGGATGCAATATCTGGTTTACTTTGTTCCTAAGCTGCTGGGAGCTGGAAGGACAAACAAGGGAAAAGATCATTCTGTTCTTGTTTTTAATTTTTTTTCCCAAAGTGTCTGCTCCTCACAGAGCATTATTTTTACTACTAATACTGCAAATGGTCCATGTTTAGTTGAAAATTAGAAGTAACTCCTGCATCTTCATATCTCGTGGCTCTTGACCATCTGAATTCCTCCAATCAAGTTCTTCAATCAAACATAATTTCACCAGGGAAAAAAAAAAATCAATCTCAATAGCACACTAGATAGCATCATAATCCCATCTGACTTCAAAATATCTGTTTCTGGACCTTCATGCCACATAAATCATTTTCATCATTATTCAACCATGGAAGTGTTTAGATGAAGTCCCTTCCTAATTCTGATGTCATCCAAGCATTCTTGGAAGTTACCAATAAAGGACTCACTCCCACAGCTGTTTTTTACCTCATTCCTTCTCTCTTATGACTGCTTCATTAATTTTACTTCCTCTAAAAGCTGTTTTGGGATGAATTTCTCCTTGTCCAACTTGGACAGTCACGTTACCATCACACTTCATTTTCAGCCTCACTTGGTTTGATCTAAACATCAGTCTGCAGTGGAATTTGTTATGATGGTGAAAAGTCTCATCTTTTTTAAAAAGGACTCCTTTAGTTGGATAAAAGTGGCAAGCATGTCATTGCTGTTTGCTTTTCTTTGTTATCCAGAAGCTGATATTAAATATTAATATAATAATTATGATATTAATAATATTAATAATATTAATATTAAAGAGGAATCAAAGTCACCAAGATGCAGCTAGAATGCTGTTTGGAGGGGGGAAATGCCCTTTTTTCACTGGGGCAAGTCCTTTAAATTAAATTTCTACAGACATTTAAAGTGAAGTATTTCTGAAACACAGAGCATTTTTTGTTTGGGGTTTTTTTTTTGTGTTTTAAAAGGACTTCCAATTAAGTGGGATTTTCCCCCCTAACTGATTAGAAAATATATTTATCCCTTTACTACATTCTGCTCTACAGCAACTCTGTCAACTAAAAACTATCCAAACCCACTGGAACTGAGCAACAGCAATGCAGAACCCAAGGTAGTTTGACTATTCAAAATGGATTAGAAAAGAAAACAAAAAAGAAAATGCCCTTTTCAGCCAGCCCACACAATCCTATTGGCATCAGTTTCATTCTTTCTCCCCAAACACAGAAACTTTTGCAGCACATTACTCAAATTATTAAAACTGCTTTCAGAATGTATAATGAGTAAGTTGGTTTCTGGTTTACCAGATAAAAACAAAGGAGAAAGCAGCTCCTTCATTTCCAACCAACATCCAAAACTGGATTGGTGGCCACAAAATACCATTATCATCAAATCTGAGATAAACAAAGATTTTTTTTTTTTTATTTGCTGTACACCACTGGTAATTTTATGCCCAGATAAAAATTAACAACAAATACCTAATACATTTTGAAATGTTTTTTTGTACTGGTGCATGGAATATTTGAGAGCAGCTGGCAACACCCTTGAATCTTTTTGTTCCCCTGCTCTGGCTGATGCTGAACTATATGGATATTTTATTTCATCAGCCCCTAAGTTTGTTCAGAAATGTTGGAATTAGAACTTTGCTGCTCAGTGCTGACACACCACAGAGTATTTTTCACTGAAAGAGCACAGCAAGGATATTTGAACCTGCAAATTTAAGGTCTGGTTTCTATAATACCTTGCAAATTGCTTTCCAAAAATGTTTTCCCAGTGTACTTCAGTTCTTATCACAAAACATTCAATTCTTAAGTTTAATTCTTAAAGCAAAGTGCTTAGGGATTTATTTTTTTTTTTAGATGCTGAACTCTGTTGATGACCAGGAGGTAGACTTAAGAACATGCTTAAAGTTGAGTGCATAAGTAAATACCCTGCTGAATAAGCCCAGATGCTTGCAAAGTGTAATATTTTTCCCCCTCTTAAATTTAAATGAATACTTACAGAAATATTTTGCATTAATTTCCCACTGGGTGTTAGGACAAGCAAGCAGGGAGGCTGCAGAGCTGACTGTAGCCACAGGTAAATATTGCAACGAAAATTTCATGCTCTGAACTCATCCTTCCCAGGGGAAAAACCTTTTGGAAATGGGGAGTCCAGAAGATTTTGGCACCAAGGGAGCCTCCTAATTCCCAATTACCTGGCAGTTACTTGTTGAGCATCAGCTTGATCCAAAGAAGTCACATCCAAAGATTTCCACGTAGGGTAAAAAGCAAATATTAAGAAGGCCCATACAAAATAATGGCCATATGCATTCTGAATTATTTAGGTTGCTTCTCTGGGAGCTAATTATCATATTTCCTAATGCATACTGTTCCCTGGACCATTGCACAGGTGATGGAAAACTGTGCCCTGACAGAAACAAAAATCTGTCAGTCAAAACTATTTGGTTCAGGGTGTAACTTGATGCCCACAGGCTCTCCAATGTCACTTTTATTCTGGTCAGTTTTCTGATGTCTCAGGAGAGTGTTTTGCCTAGGAAAAGAATAATTAAGAGCTTCAGGATCAGACCTGGGGTTGATCCCAACCAATTCAGTGATTCTTTTTTGGATGACTTTGTTTGCTGCACCAGCAACATGGTGTTGCACTCACTTTGTGGAAAGAGAGCAGGAGGAAGGATTTTATTTTTTTTTTCCAGAAAATGAAGGATTTTCTCTAATCTTTTTTGGGTCAGTCATGCCCAAAGTCTGCCAGGTCAGCAGCTCCTGTGCTTTTGCTGGGCACTGGGCGTTCATTGCTTGATGAAGCTGGAATCCATCCTTTATTAAACTGGAAACTGTGGTGGGCTGCTGGAGAAAAAAAATAAAATGGGAAAGGGGTACTGGGGAGGGGAGGGTGAGCATGTAAGAGAACCACATGTTAACGTTGCCTGTGTATGAACAGCAAGCTTTCTGGCTTGACATTTATTGAAAAAATAGATCTTACACTGTATCCACCCAACACCTGTTGAGAAACACTGACCCCATTACAGAGGTTGGATTTACACTGGCTCTGTATAACACCCTATAAAGGAGGCCACTGGTGCAAAAGATTAAAGAATGCTGTTAAGTAAGTTGTTTTATTTCTTTTGAGACTGAAAGAAAGCTGCAAAGTGAGAGAAAGCTTTCCTTGGTTATTTACTCTTCATTACTGGGGATCTTGAAGGGCCTTGTATAAACTGCTCTAGTCGGGTCATGACAACACTTTATAAGGTGCAAATGTTGAGGTGGAGCCAGTGCTATACTGCAGGGGAAGCAAATGGAAAGGTCCCTCCCGACTAAATGGAAAGTTAGTGCTAATAAAAGCTCATTACTTTGGCCCAGCTTCCCAGGCACAAGGGGCCCATCAACACAGGTTTGCACCAGGACTGTCCAGCCCACAGCAAGTGCCCCTCACCCAGCCAGCAATGGGGACACACTGCCCTTGGTGAAGTTTCTCCATGGGAACTTCATAAAGTCCTTGTTGGAGCTAAAAATCCAATGTTTAAGGGTTCGGGGGGAAAAAAAAAAAATCCCTTCTTTTTTACTAGCTGCTGTATAATGAATAACCCATTTCAAGGAATGTGTGAGTTCCTCTTAGGGCTGAGTGAATGCTGCAAAATATTTTGCAGCCAAGATGTGTCCCAGTTTTCAAACAAATGGCTTTCTGTGTATTCACTTCCCTCTGCTCTCCTCCCTGGTCATTTGTGGGATCTGCTTCTACCTGGGCAAAGGTGATGGAGGCAGCTTGCCTGCATGCACCAGCTCTGGGATAAGGCTGTGTCTTCCTCTCACCCCCTTTTCATACTCCAGATTTTTTGGGGCCAAGTAGACTGGAAAGTGAAGCCAGGACATGTCCAAGGAGGGCAGTGAAGAACTGGCCTTGATCCAACCATAGACTTTTGGGGCTCAAATATATTCAGACATCCTGAAATATTTGAGGGACCTACAAGGGGCTGCCAGATTTCATCCAGAACCTGTGGGAGACAGATACCCTGTTGGGGCCAAAGCAACCCCCTGAGGAGATCCCAAATTACATTAAACAGCTCCCTGTGGCTGATAACTTGAACCTTTTAATCATCCTCTGTCCCAGGACTGGCTGGAAGTGTGGACAGTCAGAAAATCAGCAAAGTTGAAGACTCCTCAGAGAGGTGAGGACCTCAGTAGGAGATTGTTTTGCTTGGTCATCATTCAACAGAAGCCTGGAGCTCTTCTTCATTGCCTCAGAATAAGCCCTTTGCTTCAGAAAAGATACCATGCAAAGCCTGAATTCCTTCTGAAAAAAAAAAAAAAAAAAAAAAAAAAAAGTTGAACCACAGCTAGAAAAAGCTCTGGAGAAGTGAACAAAGCAGCTCAGAAGCCTCCAGAGATTCCCTGCTGCCTTTGGGATGGCTTCCATCAAAAGGGACACTTTAGGCAATGGGTTTCTCTCCCTCCCTGAGTTGTTCCTGTCACCAAACCCTGGCTCTGGGCAAGGACCAATGGATTTTGGGCAGCAGACATCAGGTTGTGAGAAAATCTCCTTTTAATCCAGTGGACCTTTGAGGAGAGCTGCTTTCTCATCCAACCCTTTCCACAGCTCTGTTTGGACACAAACACAATGTTTGTGGAGGAATAATTTCTTCATAGCTAGGAAACATACTCTCAGTGAGACCTTCTTTAAAAAAAAAAATGGTTTAATATTTTTTTTCAGTCCCTCATGGCTGGGAAGAGTCCCTTGTTTCCCATGTAGAGATGTAAGGGATGTGCTCTGCAATGGGCAGAGCAGCTGCACGGAGCTCATGGAGCACAGAGAACCAAGCCCTGCAGGTTCAATTTATAGATTTTGGAAATGAACCAAGGCCTGATGATCCCCAGGCTTGTTTTAAGAGAAGGAAGGTGGCTGGTGGAGAAGAATTAGACCTGCCAGGGTCTTAATGCAGCTGGGACACCCAGCGAGAGCCTGGAAAGCCAAGAGCCTGGAACCTGTGCTCTGATGGCTGCCAAGGCAAGAAGTCCCTTTGCTGGGACAATAAACAGCCAGGAATGGGCTGTGCAGATGAATGCCTGCTCTTTTGGGTTGCTTGGGCTGTAAAATCCATCTGCTTCTCCAGTCCCAACCCCCAGCATTTAGCTCTGAGGTCTTAAATGAGAAGGATGAACAGAAAGCATTTCAGAGAGTGGGGTTTATATATTTAATTTTTTTTTTTAAAAAAATACCCAACGGTGTTTTTCAAACATTTAAGGACCCATTAAATTAAAAAATCTTTCCATTACTAATTTCAGTTAATTACCATCTTAAACAAATAAAGACCTTGGTTAGCACGATCAAGAGCTGGTGCTTCAAGCTAAGGCAAGTTCTCTTGAAGTCACAGATTTGGAAAAGTGCCTAAAAACACAGTGTGGAGCTGGCAGTGCAGAAGGCCAGGGAAGGTGAGGACCAGGAGAGCTGATGGGAAAGACAGATTCATCCCCACATCCCTTCACCTGGAACCTGGGCATGCTCCCCTGATGTTTCCACCATCCAGATCCAGAAGAAATCATGGGGCTCTTTGTCTGCTGCTTGTCAGCTGTGTGTTCCTCTTCCCATCCTTCCAGTTAAGCCTTTTGGCTCCAAAAAAACCCAAGGTCAGAGTAAAAGGTACTTGGTTGCTGATGACTGATGACTTATTTGGGATGAAAAGTCCTGCAGAAGGAGTTTTCCACCCAAAATCTTGAATTCTCCACTCTGGCAGTAGAAGTCCATTAAAAAAAAAAATCAGATTTCAGGATGAATCAACTGAGCAAGAGAAACCTGGTTGATTTTCTAATTGTATCTGCACCAGCAGCAAAAAACTAAGAGGGGGAGGCAAGGAAGGAGGAACAGAAACACTCTGGGAGGACTGGGGAATGCACAAGGTTTTATTTACCAACTCTGTTGACTTTAAAATACATCCAACTGGAACGCTAGGTGAAGACATAAAAATTAAAATAGAAAACATCCTGGGCCAGGCTCTGAGAGGATGCAAATTGGCATGGGACTTCCCATGGCTTCCAGCAAAACCTGCTGCACTCACACCAGCTGCACTCACTTGCTTGCAGTGAAGTCAAAGAAATTCAGCTCTGCTGGGGATGCTGCAAGGAGAGAGAGAGAGAAATGAGGTCTCTGAAGAACCTGGGAGTTGAAGCATTCAGGGCACGGAAGGGCTGAGTGAGAGGAGAAATGAAGGAGAAGCCAACATGGGTCAAGGAGCACAGGTGTGCTCCAGATCTGAGCAGAACTTTGGGTCACTGAGCAGAACTTTGGGTCCTGGGTGGTCCAAAGGTGTAGTCCCACCAAGGGCTCCTGGCTGTAAACCCAAGCCTTGCCTCCTGGACTTGCCATGGGCTCAAAGGAAGCAAGTTCAAGGGAGGTCAGCAGAAAGAACATGGTCATTGAGTGGTAACAATGCAGACAAAGTACCAACAGGCTGTGAAATCTGCCTCAGTCTGTTAAAAAAAAAATGCTGGAAATGAAGAAAAAAAAAAAAAAAAAGAGTCCAGTTCAACTTCATCTGCCCAAGAAGTGCTGTCGAGGCCTTTCTTAAAGTCTGTGTGATATTTGTTGCTCTTTATTTATCAGGCATTGAGAGGGATAATCCTGTGTTTCCTTATTGCCTGGATTAATCCCTTGTTGATGCAGGGACCAGGCTGGGAAGGAGATCAGCAGGGCAGGAAAAATGCCCACAAATCCCTGGCAGGTCTGACAGATTTGGGTGACTACAAATGGTCAGAGCTGCAATTGGAAATGCATTTTCCTTCCCTTCAAACAAGGAGTCTCCAAAGAAGCTGAAGGTGCAGAGAGACCATTTTCTGCAGGAAACTGGGCTGTAAATCATGGTTGGTCCCATCTGGGCATTTCCATCAATTTATAAATAATTTGTTCTCCTAACAAGGAGCTGGAGAGCTTTTTCACAGTGAACACATGGATTTATCTGGGTTATCCAGTACTACCCAGGTGCCAGTGGCTGTGAAGAACTAAGAGACCCAAAGTCCTTTCCCAAAGGAAGCCCTTCTAGTTTCTGGGTTGGGAAAGCAAAGCAACACAGTTTAAAGCTGAACAAAGAGGTAAGAAATAGAATATTTACACTGAAAAAAATATAAAATACTCTCAAATGAAATTATAGACAATGCACATTTGATCAGTTCTTTCTGTTTAAGGCACCTCTGAAGATAAGAGCCAGCCAACCATGCTTGCAAAAATACCATCACAGAGAAACACCCCAGTGAACTCTCTCTGAGATAACATCTTCAGTGATCTTCCCTCTGTTAAATAAACAGCCAGAAAGGCAAACAAGAACGGATCCAAACATTCATTTCTCCCTCGAAGTTGTGTTTTTGGGAGTGGAATGGTTCTGGATAGAGGATCCTCCATATGGCTTAGCTGATGTATTGTGCTCCGAGGGCAAACCTTCCGAAAGAGAATTTTAAAATGAGAGCTCAAAGAAGAGCCCTTTCTTGTCATAATTTATGGGCTGAATGCTTGCTTGAGGAATGCAAATAATCTTTAGCAGACTTGACTGCCATTGACATCTCTGGGAGCTGGCACTGCAACAAGGGAGCTGGGGTTGGGCTGCTGAGAGAGATTAGAGAAGTGCAGAGCCATGTGGTGGTGCCTTTAAGGAATCTATTAGCTGAGGAAGAGAGTCCCATTTCTCTAATTTTATTAGTATTGGCCAAATCTGGGAGTTCTCACCTAGCCTTTAATTGGTCAAAAAATTTCTCTTGGAGGCAGCTGGAATTTGCCTGAGTTTGGGGCTCTGTAACAGCTGAAAAAGGTCTCCAGCACTAAAAGCCACTGCCCTTTCTTCTACCAGATGCTCTGATGAAGTGTCAAGAAGTCCCCACAAGGCAGTTTATAGGCAAAGTATTTGGGCTTCAAGACACACAACCACTGTGGCTGACAGGGAACCGTATTTTCCCCCACATCTGAACATTATTAGGCAGAACCAGACTTGAAAATGTGAAGCACAAGCAGAAATTTAGAAGGGGACATCTCTGGGTCTGCCAAGACACATTTCTTGGTGTTTCATCTCTGCTTCTACCATTTTCCATAAAACATGTTCAGTTAGTCTGGCCCTCAGGGGGGGGGTAAGGTAGAGAAACAACCTCCATGAAAATTAAGAACTAGAGGAGCAAGAACAGTGTTAATTTTTTGGGTTATTTTTTCCTGTTTCCAGGTTTTTAATCTCTGTGATGAAAAAGTAATCCCTCCAAAGAAGGCCTCCAAGGAAGAAGTGTCCAAGAGCATACAGGACCTTATCTATCCCCATGATTATCTGCAGATGGAGAAGAGATTGCTGCTTTTTGGGCACATCTGTAGAGGAGGACAGCATGTGAGGTCCCTGATACACTCAGTCCCTTCAAGGATTCCTTCTGAGCTGGATCTGAGTCAAGATTCAATATATTTAGGACTGAGCCAAACTCTCAGCCCTTTCTCTAAGCAAGATGCTGAAGTGAGGAGTGTTGTGTGTAAGTGAGGGCTTTAAAATCACAGCATGAGTAAAGAGCAGTTCAAAAGTGAAGAAAATTAGGCATGAAATGTCTACCAAAGAGAGATCTTGACAAAGCCCAGAAAAAAGACTGGATAAAAATCATCAAGTTTTTCTTCTTTTCTCCTTGGAAGCAATTATATAGTTATATATAGTTATATAGTTATATATAGTTATAGTGCTTCCCTGGAAGCCACTCACATCTGAGATTTGAGGACCATGGAAAATGATCAGCAATGGATCCAAACAAACAAAATTTGGAGGGAAAATTCAACAGGTAGATTTTGGGACTTGTGATGGAATATTCTAAGAGCTTTAAAATGATGATGGGTGCAGTTTTAACTCCATTAAGCTGTGCTACTTACACCACTTCCATGCTTGACCTTAGCAGCTGTTTGATAGTTTGTATTTCAGCATGTTTCATCTACTCCTTTTTTTTTTTTTTTTTCCCCCTAGATTCTTGCTATAAAAACATTGGTGCATGTGTTTTGATTTAAAGAGCTAAAATGCTGCTTAACAGTGGTTATTTGAAACAGTTGAGGCTTGTTTAAACTTTCATTTTCTATGGAAAATTGTAGTAAATGAAGAAAACATTCTTACCTTGGACTCTTTAAGCTTATATATATCAGGGTGGTGGTCATGTATGTGTGTGTGGGCATATATACATGTATGTGCATGGATGTGTGTGTGTGTGAGACTGGAGAAGAACCCTGAAAACATTGGGAATTCCCTACCAGGAGAAGTGCTGGGTTATTTTTCTTAAGACTTTCATTGGGGTCTTTTTTGGGGCTAAGGTGTGAAAATTGGCAGCTTCTTGCATTTTCTGACAGACTGCTGAAGATTGGCTAATTAGGAATAAAGTCTGATTCCAAATCAAACAAGTTGAGGCCACTAAGTCTTGGTAGGATGTTTGCCTGAAAGATTTTGGTGAGAGCTGACATTTTCAGAAAGAACAATATTGTTATCCCATGTCCACAAGTGCAATGCAGCACTTGTTCTAAAGCAAAACTGCTTTCAAATCTGCTTTATGTGAGTGATCAGTCTTCACACTCCTTCCAGCCAGGAAATAGAGCCTGAACCATATGATTTGTTTGTTATTTATGGGAGTGATAACATGGATTTAAGTGCAGCACTTGGTTTTTTAGCAAGGGCTTGATGGTTTATTCGGTTTCCCAGCTGGGGGGATTAAAGTGAAAGGATTTCCCAAAAGGTCACAAAATCCAGTGATCCACCAACCCCTGTAAAAGCCCCCAAGCCTCCACCTCTTGCCATTCTGCTGACTCCTCTAACAAGCACCACAGCAGTGATGCTGAGGACAGAATTTTGGCCCTGTTTCCTCCACCTTATTAACATCAAATCACTCTTCTCCTAAATACACACCACAGGCTTCACCAATCCACATTCCCACTCCAGAGACCTGGTGGACAGTGAAATAATTTTCCCCAAAGACCTGCTGGAAGCTTCATAACTCAAAGCAGGCAGAATTGGGTCTGACAAAGGCACTGGTGGGAACAGAGTTACTTTGGCAGAAGGAGCCAGAGTTGAGGACTTCACATAAAATGTGGTCTCATGCACCATTACTCACCCTCTGGTCTTCAAACCATTGGTGGTCCACGTTGGTCCATCAGGGCATGGCCCAAATTTCTTTGGTGGGGGGTTTGGGTTTTGTTGTTGTATTTCTATTTTTTACATTCTGAAACCAAGATAAATGATAAGTGAGAAAATGTTAGCCCAATGAACTTAAAACTTAACCCTGTTTTCACTTGGATGTGAAACCCTCACACAAGGTGGGCCTTGGATGTTACATCCTGCAAGGGGAGGTTGGCCATGGATTTAAGGATGCTGAAAAGAGGCAGAAGATGATGATGAAGACTGGAATGAGGGAAGCCTTCTCCTTTCCTTCTGCATTGGGAGTGTTAGCAAGTTTCCCAAATGATTGGATCATATAATTTCTCCTTTCTGTGTCATACCCAAGGTGTTGACTACATTACAGGAGTTGGGAGTTCTGCTCTCTTCCCACCACATCTGCTTTCACTTGGCTTGTCATCCCACAGGATTTCTTGTGCCTCTGTTTGTAGTGAAATTGGGAACTTTTTAGTGAAGGTCACATCCTTCTACTATCTTGAGGACTGTCTGAATGGTGCAAACCATCTTCAGATGCCTGAGATGCTCTTGGAAGGTCTCTTCCAGTTGTGCTGCCTGAATCTCTGGTCCATCACAGCCCTTTAATCCTATGAATGATGCTGGATGAAAGGTTTGGGATGAATCTCTGGATTTAGTGGACACAGGATGGGTATTATGAAAAGTGGGATTCTTGTGAAAAACAGCTGTGACAATTTGCATTTTGCCACAAACATATAAAGAAATAATTTCATTACTTGTGACACTACCTGGATTCACAATACAAGAGGGGGTTATCCTAAAGAATTTTAAGGATGAGACAACACTGTGGAAAAAAGCAAAGGGGGCAATTCTTTGTCTCTGAAATCAGCTATTTTTTATTCATTCCACACTGAGACTGAACCCCCACACAGAAAAAAACCATCCATTTCTTTCTACTACTCAGAACTCTTGGTTTCCTTGGGCTTTGTAGATGAGCATGATGTTAAAATGATATTAAAATGTCTGTGATTTCATGGCCACCATAGAGCCATGCTGAGGTGGCTTCAGAGGCAATCTGCATCCCCAAGCTGTGTGGTCTGTACTAATAATGCTCTTTGTGGTACAAAAGTAAACCTTAAGCTTCTTTTATTTATTCTGACCATTTAAACCATTATCTCTTTTTGAACGTGGCCATTTTTTATAAGCTGTGGAGATCATTATGTCTCCAGTTAACTGCTCTCTTTTTTGATTTTAGCTGTTTTTCTTATATACATACGAAGTCCTTGGGATCCAGCAGAGTTCATAGAGTACAAAGACTTGTGCTGGAAAAAAATATTTGCATTTCACTCATATTCAAGAGAAAGGTCAATAAAATAAAGCATGATGAGAAATCACAGGGTGAAATGCTGGCCCCACCATAGTCAATGGGAGCTTTGCCACTGACTTCAATGGGGGCCAGAATTTCACCCGTGTTGCTTCAGATACAGTGAATGACTCCTTTTTGGCCACATATTTGAAGCCTTAGGAGGCAAATGGAAGAGAAATAAATCAATATCCCATCAGAAAGGCAGATTTCACCTTGTCCTCTATGTTTCTGAGTCCATAAAACATAAATGCAGGGCAAACTTTGATCTCTGTGTTAGGAATTTTTTGTTATTCCTCTGCATTTCAGGAAGGGTGATGCTGACTGAGGTTGTCTGGATGGGCCCTATAGGTGGAAGAACCTGAACAACAGAAATGCAGAGAGTTCCTATAAGATGAAAGCATCCCTCATCTAGGTCCAGGACTGGACAGGCTGTCTGCTCCACACAGTAACAAAGACTCAACCAGATTGGCGTGGTGCCTGATATAACACTAAATGCTTCCCTGTGGCTTTCTACTCCTAGGGAGAAAGAGCAAAGAAACCAGCAGGGAGACCAGTGGAAGTCATGGTTTGACAACATCAAAGAGCAGCTTGGACCCTGTTCTTATAGAAAGAAAAAAGGTTGCCAGGATCCCATGAGTTGGCTGACTAATCAGTGAAGTGCTGCCAATGCTCGGATTCAGGATGACTTGGGGGTGACCCAGTGAGTGATGGCTGCTGCCAGTGGAAGAACTTAACAGGGGGGGAAAAAAAAGAAAAAAAAATCAAGGAGATAAAGAAAAATAACAAAGCAAATACAGGACTTGGGAACTCAACACAGGGGGAGTCATCACTCGAATCAGAAATGTCTGTGTTAGTAGGAAGGTCAACAGTGAGTTCTGAGAAGGCATTTGCAGCCTTCCTTGCTGCTTCCGTCCCCTGACAGAGACACATTGGTGTGGGGGGATATTTGTCTTGTCCAGACTGGTCAGGATAATGGTCAACGTTGTGGGGGGAAGGAAGAAAATACATTCTTTAAAAACCAGGATGGCCAGATGGACGTTTGCACTGGGATCTGACATCTCGCAGCTGGGTCAAGCCCTGCTAGTTATTAGAAATGACCTCGTGCTCCTTTATGAAGATCAGGTCCCCAGGGAGGGCTGACTGACTTGATTTGCTCTTTTGTGTGAGAGAAAGCAACTACAGAGTGTGGTGGTCCCAGATCTGCTGCTATGGATGAGGGGCAGGCAGGCTTTGGGCAAAAAAAGGCTTAGGGGCAATTGCTTGAGTTGAGGTCATAGAGAAACTGCTTCCTAGTACTCCAGAGGTTGAAAACAATCTATAAAATGGATGAAAAGTGTTGTAATCTTGAACTTTGTTTTCCAAAAATGAGACATTCAGAGGAATGAGATGAGCAGGGTGGCTCCTGATTTGCTGTAAATCATTTCTCCTTCTGCTATGTGCCAATATCTTCTGTCCCTGCAGCAGCTCCTGAGCTGCAGCTCATTCTGAACAACGTTACAAGACCTTATTTTCTTCAAAGAAGGATCCCAAGGAAATATTAAAATCAACATTTAAGAAAGAGGAATGATTTTGGCCACAGCTATGCCTGTGGCAGCTGGGTTTTGTCTTTAGCTGGATCACTGGGTAACCAAAAAGTAATGGGGAAGGAGAGCTGTTCCTAGTCTCCTTTTTTTTTTTTTTTTTAATTTGATTTTTGGCAAATCACTTCCCTGCACTTCCCTAAGTCTGATTTTTGCCTCAGCTGTGTAAATTGCCAGCCCTTCAGAGAGGTTTTGTACAGCACCTATTACAACAGGACCCCCAATCTCTTCTAAGGCCTCTGAACACTGCAGTAATATAAATAATAAGAAAGCATTTATCAAAGCATACAAAGGAAACTCTCTGTGCTTTGATTTAAAAGCATGTAAAATGAGTCTTGGAAAACATTCCTCCAAAGGAGCAGAGGATTAATTAACACTTTTCCAGCCCATTGTGACCACAGGTAGGAGATCTCAGCACCCACTGGTGTCCCACCAGGATCAGCTTGCAGCAAGACAAGGGGCAGGCAGCCTGGCATCTCCTTGCTTTAACTGGGCTTGCTTTTCTGCACAAGGATATCATAAGAAAATAAAGGGCTACAAAATGATGTCATATTTAAAGAGATGAGGAAGGAATAGTTTAGCATCCATGAAGCTCGGAGTGTTTATTGATAAATTTCAATATGTTGCTGCACAATTGATTAACCATGACCCTCAAGAACTGAAATCAAGGACATTTCTGGAGTGAGGAGCTGCCCACGGGGTGTCCAGCTGTGTCTTCCCAACCACAAGCTGGGAGACAGATGTCACCATATGGTGACACTGAGCAGGGGGACATCAGAGCCCTCCCAGCTACCCAGAGCCAAGAGTCCCACCACCCTTTGGGACAAGTTCATCAGTCCTCTGAAAGTTGGAGTTTATCATCTCAGCTGGTTCAGATGGCAGGGCACAAGAAGGGAGAAGGCTTTTTCAGCTTTTAAGTCAGAATAATTTGTTACCTCATTTTTTTATTTTTTATTTTTAATTGCAAAATTGGTTTAAATCCATCAAGTCTCTCTTCAGAGTTACAGAGCTGCAATAAACCCTAATCTGCTTGGACTCAGTTTCTGATTTTTTTTTTTTTTTTTTTTTGGCCAAGCACCCTAATAAAAGTGGATTCATTTAAAGCTATGTGGAGAAACTATATATAGAATTTTACAGCAGCTGTTTCTTTAGCTCTTCTTGTGTGTGTGTGCATGTTTGAATCATTGTAATAGCAATACAAGGAACTGGTAATTACACTGCTTGTAAAAAATCATTAGCAGGGATGGAAATTTATCAAACTCCATAATTAGTGGTAGATGAGTACACACACCCAGGTGTACATATAAAGTTGAAAAAATATTAATATAGAGGATAACTATGGGGAATGGGCTGATAAGGGGACTAAAAAGGGGTTTAAATGAGTGATCTTCTAGGTCTGTGGGGTCTTGAGGAGCCTCATAGGTTCCTTAAAAATGAAATTCAGGCTGTGCCCATCCCTGTAGCAGATTCTTGGCAAGGGGCAGTGTGAGGGGATGGATTCAGGGTGTCCTATGGAAGTGTGAGGAGCATCTTACCCTGCAAAGCTTGCTGGATGGGAATGGTCATGTACACAGCAGACCCTGAGAGCTGGATAGATGGGTTAAAAAGAGAGGGAGAGGCAGGAAAGCAGTGGGTCTGAATTCATAGAATCATAGAATGTCAGGGGGTAGAAGGAACCTGTAGAGAGCATCCAGTCCAAGCCCTCTGCCAAAGCAGGATCACCCAGGGCAGCCACACAGGAATCCACCCAGGAGGATTTTGAAAGTTTCCAGAGAAGGAGACTCCACAACCTCTCTGGGTCCAGTAAAGAAGTTTCTCCTCATTGCTCAGATTGCTAAAATGAGCTTTATAGAAAGCTATGAATGCCAAGGCTTGACATTTATTGTCCACAGTCCCCATCACTGTCTTGGATCAGGGACAGCAAATAAACACTCCTGGCCTGAAGGAATCAGTTGTCTGCAGAGACCTGTTTCCCTCCTGGGAATAATTATGAAATCCAGAGTGACAGCTTCCCCAGACCAGCAAAAACTCATCCCTTGGATAATCTGGGAGCAAACACAGCCTCATCCAGGCTTTTCCAGCCTTAGGGAAATGAAAAGTTGCCATCCTCATGGGTGCAATGCTCCAGTGTGCTCCTGCTGAGCCTCCATTCCCACCCTGCCATGGGGTCTTCCTGGCATCCTGGTGATGGGAAAATGCATCCCAGAGTTCCAGGTAGGGTTCCAGGAGAGGAAAGTGGGAATCTTGGGAAAGAAGAATTGTTGTCATCTCTGCTTAACCACTTAACTTCCATCCCTCCCAGAGAAACACGCTCAGAAAAGATGGGAATATGGATTTTAGGGAGGGAAACTGTGGAAAGAGATGGGATCTCATCACCTGGGAGCAAAGCAGGGAGACAACCAGGCTGCACTTCACATAGGTCCTGTGAGCCAGTCTGAGTGGATACATGAGAACCAAAAAACCCAGGGGAGAAAATCATCCCTGTTTCACTCAGCAACCACAGCACGAAGGGTTTATTCTTAAATTTATGCTTTAAAAGCATTGTCAGTCCTTAAGAACAATTATTACATTTTAAACAGAACAGCAGAAGCTCAAAAGTTGAACATGGGGGTGCTTTTACACTTTCAATTAAAAGACAATTAAAAAAACCCCCGAAAACCTCAAACTTCAAGAAAAATAATCTCAAACAAGCCAGATTTTCTTGCCAAATTCATTCAAAGGATTTTTTCCCCCTCCTATCAGCTGCTCTTGTAATCCAAGGACAATGTTATTTTCCCCTTTTTGGAAAAGCTTTGGACTGCCATTTGTTTAGAAGATTTTATTAGAATTTCCTCAAATATTTTCAGCATTAAGACCCGTGGCGTCAATTCATCTTTCCTCACTAAACCAATAAGCACCATGCCTTGGCCTTCCTGTTTACATCCACAGATGGCAAATTAATGCCTGCTCATTCCTCCCATGTATTAATCTCTCCTTTTCCCACATAATCTGCAAATCAAGCCCAGATGGAAAGAATTAACTTGAAATCCCTCCCTCCTCCTGCAACCCCCCCGAAAAAATATTAGGAAGGGGGATTTGGTAGCACAAATTGTGGTGTGATTCCTTGAGTTCCTACATCTATGACCATCTCCTAACAGCAATTTAGGATTTTACTGCTGGTATAATCCAGTCCATGATGTATTCTGCTCCCTCCACTACTTCTCTGCTTATAATTCCAGGGATATTAAAAAGAAACCACTGAAAATGCATAAACCAAGAGACACCAATCTGAGCTCAGTGAATTCAATGAAGAGTTTTCCAAACAGACGTGGGACTAAACTTCCCCAAGTCTTACAAACCTGGATGAGGTGTGGGTTACAAGCTCTTTGTTTATGTGCTTTTGACAGTGATCTTGCTGGATATAAGATTAGATTCTCGAGTCCTTATTTTTCATCTTTTCATGAGATGCCTCCAATGCCTGTGGTAGAAATGTAGAAATCTGCTCTGACAGCTTTGGATGGAGGTTTCTGATGGTACCTTTGCTAGGTGACAAGCTACAGAGGTGGCTGCTGGCCTCTTCTCTCAAATAAATCATGATAGAAATAGAGGAAATGGCACCAGGGGAGGTTTAGATTGGATTTAAGAATTTCTTTCCTGAAAGAGTAGTTAAGGCATTGGAATGGACTGATCAGAGAGGTGGTGGAGTCACCATCCCTGGAAGTATTTAAAACCCATGTAGATAAGGCACTTATCTACATGATACAGATATTGATAAATAGATTTTATTTATTTTATTGAGTGGGGTAAGATGCTTATGGATGGATGTGGTGATCTTAAAGGTCTTTTCCAAGTGTGACAATTCTGTGATTCTGTGACTGTTGGTTGTGATTTAGCCACAGCAGCATTTTGAGTTGTTTCTCTGTGTATATTCACCACTTTCTAGGTTTCAGAGGCATTCCTACATCTCTTGGTATCCTTTGCTCACTGGCTCCATGGAGGGTTTTTGGGGGTTATTTGTTGTTTTTTTTTAGCTTGAGAAACAACCCCCTCAGTGAGAAAGCTGAGAAATTTGTGCAGGCAATGAAAGAAACAGATCTGAACTAAAAAGCAAATGAAAAATTAAATAAAAAATTACCAAATTAAAATTATTAAAATATGGAGATGAGCCAAATTTACTCGTGAACTTGACTTTAAACTCCCAAAAGAGGAAAAACCACCCAGACAATCAAAATGCCTGAAAAAAACCATTTTGCAATGCAAATAGCCATCTCAACCCCATGAAACACAGAAGTAGGGTCTGGCAGAGGGTTTGTTCTTTCCCATCCACAAAGGCTCTGAAAAATCAGAGTGAAAGAAAAGAATCACCCAACTTTAGCAGTTACTTGTTCAAGGAAAGAGTTTCCTCCAAGATTGATAAATACCATAGGCTATTTCAAATAACTGAGGAATAAATTAAAGAGAATTGCTGTTCCATTATACAAGGAAACAAAAGTGATTTGCAGAACCCTAAATGTTTCTTCATTACCCTTAATCCTACAAGTCATGAGGAACTCTGATAAGGTTTTTAGATAGTGAGAAGGGAACAGGAATATTATGGGCATTTTTATTTAAAGCATTTTCTGTTAGTGCTCTGGGTTTACATTATAATGAAATATTGTAAATGCTTTTATGAGGTTGTAAGTAAAAGGAACCTGTAAATGACCCCAAAACTGTAAACTTTGTTTAAAGTTGAGAACTGTAGCAAGTCATGCTGCTGTCCTGGATTAGAAAAAAAAAAAAAAAAAAAAAGATATGCATATTTTCATTCACTGTTTGCACATCAAATATTCAGCATATTTAAAACAAACAACTATTACTGTTCAGTGGCACACAGAGGATATTCAAATTGTGGATAACCAGAAACCAGTTTTTTGTAATCAGTATAAAGACAGATGAATTCAGAGTTCTTTGAGGTTTTAAATCACAGGTGTTATGTGTCATTTTGAGGCATTATTCAGGCACACAATAAAATAAATCTGTCATATACAGATATGTAGAGAATGACTTGTAAAGATATGGCATGGCTAATGTGTGTAGTTGGATATCCCAGGATGGAGATCATACCTATTTTTATATGGCCTAATTGTGTGTGCAGCCCTAGTGGAAATGTTCATTTATGATCTATTTATGATCTATTTATGCCCATTTTTTTGCTACAGACTTAATGACATCTGTGCTGGCATTTTCACCTGTGTGACTGCACACGTCTGCATGCAGAGACCTGGGAAGGGAATTCAAAGCATCAGGAGGTGCTCTGAGAAATTTTCATCATCATGATGCTTTTCTCCATCAAAAGAAGATGTTGGATGTGTGATGAGGGCTGAACTGAGCATCTCCTCCCCACAGAGCAAGAGGGGAGGATGGACAAATCCTGCTGAGTGGTTACCAGCAGCAAAATGCTGCCTGGGCAGACCTTAATCTGGGTAGTTTATAAACCCCCACACTCCCTGATGTGGGGAACACTGCCTTAATTTTTCTGAACTGGATTAGGAGAAACATAGGGTAATAGAGGGGTTGCTGTTAGTGCAGCTGCTGGATACAACCCTGAGCAGCAGTGACAGCAAAGCCATAACTCACTGCTACCAGTGAGCCTTCTGCTATTTATTTATTGAGTTCAGCCAACAGATTTCTAAGTGATTTAGATGTTCCTGAAGATAAAAACTGTATAGTTGTCAGGATTTTGTACAAATCTCCCACTGCGACAGCAAAGGAAAGGGACCAGGAGGGAGGAAATGACTTGGGTGTAAATGGGGATGGTTTAGTCTTGCTGTCCAGGAGGTTTTACTGCTCTTCAGGTATGGATTTTATTTGTTTTTACTACAGAAAAAGGGATGATATACATATGAAGGGTTGGAGTAGCACTGGCGGAATGGTGACAGGTCTCTGAGATGCCAAGGAAAAAGAAAAGTAATAAATGGCAAGAATCAAAACAAGGGAGGCTCTGGGAAAGGAAAAAAAAAAAGAACCACTATAACTAAAGGGAATTCAGATGTCGCTGTCAGAGGATGACAGGAATTCCTAATGTAAGGGATTTAGCAGTCAAGGACAGATTCCTTTTCTCTCTTCTTTTTTTTTTTTCCTTTATTTTTTTTAACTTAAAGGCAAAATATAAGCTCTGAAAAGCATTTTTCAACTTTGAACTCTCTGACCTTTGAAGCCTCCAAAATAAACCCCGGCAGACTCCAAAGAAATGTCAGCAAATGGCAGAGTGGGTCCCTTGGGTGGCTCTGGCCACACACCCGTGGCATCTTTTGGCTGCATCCAGCACCACCCTGGTGGCAGCAGCTCTGCAGATGGACAGACAGACAGACAGCAGCCAAACTCTGCTCCTCTGCCCCAGCCTCCAACCAGAGTCACCAGGTGGATTTTTTTAGGAATTCTGCAGCACTGCAGGAGCAGGTGAAAGAATCAGGATGGGAAAACAGACTGTGCTTTACAAAGGGTACCACAAAAGTCCCATTTTGCCCCAGTTTGCACCTTTCCTCCCTTCCCCAGTTTGCCTGAGTTTTGTTACAACGTGGGATTAATCATGGGATAATTTGTGCCAAGGTGTAAATCATGTAGAGCAGTTTACTGACTCTCAATCTTGCCATTTTTCTCTCACTCCATAAACCACTGTGGGCCTCTGAGGGATAAAAAAGTCACTCCTTCTAGCTCTGTTTTAGAAGGTTTCTGGGAGGAGATGAGACCACAGTGGTTTACAATGATCCAAATATTTTCTGAGCATATTTAGTTATAGGTGTTCAACAGGCACATGAACCCATCTCTGCCTTCAGGTGGCAATGAGAGCTTAACAACCCAGGAACCCTAAATGACCTTCACTGAGCAAAAAGCTCATTGCAAGCAAAGGGAAGAGGTGAAATCCTGTGGAACAAAAGCCTCACCTCTTCAGCACTCATCTTGGAGCAGCATTTTTGCATTGGGTGAGAAAGAGGAAATCTGGATTTATAACATCTCCTAAGCTCACCAGCTCCCTCCCTCCTCTGTCCTTATAAAATATAAAATGGTGCCATCTACTGACATTGCATCTTAATGCTCTCCCTAGATGGTTGAAACAACTCCTGTGAACTCAGCCTAAGAGCTTCAAAGCCTGTTTTTCTCTCTCTTCTCCACTGTATTACTCTCTAACAGGGTTTTTTGCTCAGATGGCACCAAAGGAGCAATAAACTGCTACTGGGAGAAAACATCCCAATGCTAGCAGGGCTGTTGCAAGGGACTGAACCTACTGGTATCAACCCAGAGACCCGAATAAAAAGGCAAATATATTGTGGAGGTCTGGATTGTCCACTGGAAAATGCAGGAAGTTGTGATGGGGATGCAAGGGTGGTGAATTGTCCCCAGCAATGCTGGGGGGTCCCTGCCCGTGGCAGGGGGTCGGAATTAGATGATCTTTAAGATCCCTTCCAACCCAAACCGTTCTATGATTCCCTGAAAACTCCTTAAATTCCATCTTTCCTGCATTTCCCTGTGCTGGGTGAGGTGCACCTCTTGCCTGTCAGTACGTGGTCTTCCTCCAAACCTTCCAAATTCCTTCTCCTCATCCTTCCACCCCTCTAATTGCTCCGGGCTTTGGCTCCTTGTCCAGAAGCCTCTGAAGTGACAAATGAACCTGAGAAACTTTCCATTTACCAACCTCCTCAAAGAGGATATGCAAGCACTTGATTATGGCCCCTTATCAGATACCAGCACTGGGATTTTCCCCTCTCCTGTTGTTTTTAGGATGATGAGAAGTTGTTACAACCTTGATTTTACAAGACAGAGCTCAGCAGCCGGGCTGAGGGAGCGGGGTCGCTGATTGCTCTGACTTCCCTGCAGGTATAAAGAAGGGTGATTTATGGCAGGGGAAATTCATATTAACCATAAATATCTTAATAAGTAGCCATCTGGGAGAGAGAGGGAGCTGTGCATCCAGCCCCAGACTAATTGCTGTTGCATGGGCAGCATCTACAGCACTCCCTCAAACAATGCTTTTGGCAGGCGGGTCTTGCTGAGGTTATAGAAAGGGTTTTTAATCTGCAAGAGGAAACATGCCAAAGCCATGCAGACCACTGCTCTGCCTCAGCCCTGCTTGCCTGGGTCCCCCAAAAGCTGATTAGCTGATATTAAACACAAGAGATGCAGACCCCTGGCCTACAAGAAAAAAAATGGTGGTGGAATCTCATTTGTAGTTCTTTTGGGGCTTAAGTAAGTCTTTCTCAGCTGTTCTTTCAACTACACCAGGCTTTACCTTTGGGAAATTATTTTATTCCCTCTGAAGAAAAACCCAAGGATGAATTAAAATAGGCAGTTTGCTTGTTCAGAGACCTAGGACTAAGGTATGTATTAGGAGCCTAAATTATTGGATTTTCCCACCTTGATGATCCTATCTATTATTATTAACTGGACCTGAAACACCCAGGCCACCCTCCACCTTCCATCTGTGCAAAAGAGGACCCACATCTCCAGGCCTCAGGATCATTGTAAACTCAGCTAAGGGCTCACTAAAATTTTGGGTCTCTTTCCCCCAGAAAGTCTTAACAGGTAGGTTGGTGCTAAGCTGGCAGGAGAGGTGGAGCTGGGACACTGGGACACCAGTTTTCCATATGAGTTTCCTACACAGTAAAGGTCTGGAGGTCTCTCAGCTCTGGTTGACCACCCTGAGGGCCCCAGGTCCCAAAAAAGCTGTTTCTTACTAGCTTACCCATTGGTATTTTGTTCTTAACCCAGGAGAGAGCACTTTTTGGAGCAACGCCCTCCCCCAGCATCGACCTCCCCGCTCCTCTCTTAACTCAGACTTCAAAGGAACCAAATCCCTGTGGCACTTCTGCTGAGAGGGGAGATAAATGAGTCTGAGGACAGTCCTCTTTTTTTATTTTTATTTTTTTTTAATGTAAAACCCACAGCTTTTTGGTTCACAGGGTCTCTTTCAACCCGTAGGGAGGTTTCATCTGTATCGCAGCCTCCACAGAGGTCTCAGCCAAAGGACCTCTTGGGGGTTTCCACCCAGCAAAGGTATTCAGGAAAATAAAATGACCCTGATCCAACCCATGGTTGTGCCTAGATGTAGGATCATTTACAGTTTCTTTGAGATCAGCTGAGGTCTGGCAGGAAACACTGCTCATGTATTAAATATGTCTCCTGCCTTTCTATTTGGGATTCTTGTTATGAGAGAGTTCTGCACAGAAGTGAGTGATGAGGAGCCACAGAAATAGTTCAAAGGTCTGGCCATTTCCCTGCTTTGCCTTGCTATTTGATGGAGTGTAGCTGAGAACATTATTAAAGCACTGTTTTAACAAAACTCTTCAAAGTTCCGTGGACCAAGAGGCAAAGCCCAGTTCCACCAATCCTCCTTTTCTTTCCTTCTGATGGATTTAAAAGCAAGAGCTGTGGAACACTTGATATAATGTTTTTTTGGACTTAGACATGAAGCTGAAATTCTGGAAATAGCCTACAAAAAGATTGTTTGGGTTACCAACAATGTGAAAAGTAGACCCTGAAAGACTAAAACCTGAGGTCCCTATGGAGAAAAAAGTCCCAGCAGAACATGCCCTCCCAGGTACCAGGTTTGCTAAAGCTGCTGGTCAAAACAAGGCATCCCCAGGGCATACAGCAGTTGGTGAAACACTTCTGGAAGGTGACAAATGCTCTATTCAATGCTGTATTAATTCCCCAGCCCAGCAGCAAGTTGGTGTCACAGCCACCCAGCTCCTCAGAGCACATCTAAGCAATAAACCTGGGCTGCAGATGCTGCTTTAGGGGGCACTCACACACGCCCAACAAATCCCTTCCAATAATTACAGAAACCATGGAGATGTTGCTCCTCCTTCTCCATTTCTCTCTCTTTTTTTTTTTTTTTTTTTTTTTTTTGCTACTTGTTCCTCAGTTCTCACTCAACGCTTTCACTTGAAGCATTGGTAGTGACAGACCAGGGTGTTGGCTGCAGATAATTATAACTGTTTGGGTGTTTGAACCCTCTCCCAGTCTCCTCAGCATCACCCAAATGCATTTAACGTGTCAGAACCTGATAGGGAAATTGCCACATTCATCATCACACCATATGGAACCAGCCTCATCCCCAACCACCTGGAAAAATAAAGCCCAGATCCCATCTGCCCGGCACAAATCAGGGATATTTCCTGCAGTGCCTCGTGCTGCACTCTGGAACTCTGGCACATGGGGTGGCAGATGCTGCCACACTTCAGTGCTGGCTCTCATGGACTAAAAAGCAGGTTTTTTCAGCAATTCTGGGCTCAGGATGCAACGCAAAACCTCAGCAAGCTCTGACTTCTCACCTGCAGGACCAACCCTCCCTTCAAAGCCTTTTTATGAGCCTCTAGGGGCAGAGTTTACTCCACAGAAACACTGGTTTTTCTCAGCCCCATTCTGGTTTTGCAGTGGGACAGCTCATGTTTAACCCAGGGGATTGGCAAACCAACACCACCCTCCCCATCCAGGACAAAGATTGGGAGCTGGAGTTTTTCCAAGCTGTTTTTTCTAGATGTCCTCCCAAATCCACGTCTCAGCAGACCTGGAAAGCTGCTTTCCAACACAGTGCCTGAAATTCCAGCACATCCCAGTCATCTCCACCACCTTTTCCTTGGTCCTGCAATCAGTGCACAGCAAATGCCACCCCCTGCACTGCACTGACCTCCCCACAATTTGAGCAATTTGTAGCCCACACCTTGTTTTCCTCTTCAAAATTATCCTGACTTGAAGAATTGCTATGATAAATAAACCAGCAGATCCATGGCACGGAGGGCAATCCCTCAGAGGGATGGAAAGGATACAGTTTGGCAGTAAAATGCTGGGCAGTTGGTACATAAATTTCTCACAAGCATGAAGACAACTGGCAGGCAATGTCAAAGGCATTAACACCTACCACGGAGGGTAATTATTTCAGGCTGTTACCAGTCTCAGGGTTAAGATGCATTTCAAGAGAAATCCAAGCCTGGGAGGTCTGTGCAAGGCATTTCAGGAGGCTGTAAATTTTATTTTAAAAGGAAGAATTCAGAATCACGTAAACAGGGAATATTTTTTTTCTCTCCCAAAGACCCGAGGGTTTGACAGCACCAACTTTAGCCAATAATCAAGTTGTCTTTTGTCTTAGAAAAATCTTGAGATTCAAAACTATATGCCCAGCTCAGCAGAAAACACCTACAGTTAAGACTAAAACAGGAACAGAGAAAGCTTTAAGGATGTATCTCTTCCCACATCCATGCTTTTCCCTTTAAACACAGCATGTGGACTGTGATAAAACCCATTTGGAGATGTTTTACTCATGCAAATGGCTCCCATTCCCCAGAAATATTACCCTCAGACACAGCCAACTCAGCTACTTAGGACCACCAGGGACTTCATGAGCAGCCAGCTCAGGAGAATTGCTTCTTCCAAATAGCAGCAAGTATGAGATTTTAAAAACAGCAATAACAGGAAAAAACTCCATTGGTGGCTGCAGGGAGGATTTTCTACACTGGATCTCCACCATGCAGGGAAAAGTTACTTTGCTGTCACTGTTTTGCATTAGTTTTCCTCACCTGGAGTCCAGCTGTACTTAGAGTAGGCTTTGGAAGCCCTCTGAGATGTGGGGTAGGTGTTCTGAAGTTTAGCAGTTCCAAAGCTGACACATTTAAACCTAATTTCACCATGGTCACACCCCAAGGACTTCAGCTGTGACTGTGATCCCAAAGGACTGGAGCATCCATCTCCTGGAGGACAGAGAAATGCCCTGTGGGTATCTCATTTCTAAGAATATCTTCTTTGTTCTCCTTGCATGTTTTTTATGGAGCTTTTGAAAGCCTGGGGGTCTGATTTTCTAGATTACAGTCAAGCTTGGAAGAGCATCCTGATATTGCATCAGGTGTGACAGGCAGAGGGACCAGGTGGTCATCAGGTGCAGAAGGCAATGGAAAAGGCTTTGTTTTCTCCAGGGAAAGGAAAAGGAAAAAGGAAAGGAAAAAGGAAAAAGGAAAGGAAAAAGGAAGAAGGAAAGGAAAGAGGAAGAAGGAAAGGAAAGGAAAGGAAAGGAAAGGAAAGGAAAGGAAAGGAAAGGAAAGGAAAGGAAAGGAAAGGAAAGGAAAGGAAAGGAAAGGAAAGGAAAGGAAAGGAAAGGAAAGGAAAGGAAAGGAAAGGAAAGGAAAGGAAAAAGGGAAAGGAAAGGAAAAAGGGAAAGGAAAGGAAACAGCAAATGGAGATTATCCTTTGCTCTGAAGGCTGACACAGGATTATTTCTGAAGAAAGTTCAATTTGGAAGTGACAACAGCCCTATTAGGGATGGGAGTGGAGCCCAGCAGCTCCAAGCAGCAATTTAAATGGTGTTTAATAAGCATAAACCTAAAGGGAAAATGGTCAGTGGTCAGGGGAGACTTTTTTTTTTTAAAATAGGGATTTTAAAAAGAAACCCTTATTATTTTTACTCTGTGAATTTGCAAAAAAAAACATCCTGAAACCTTTTTAGTAAGACATGCTCTTCTCTTCATTTAATTTCTTCCACCACTTGTCTCTTTTGTCTGCACAGCCCTGAAGATGCCAGCTCAAGGCTGTGGCACCATCATTTGCAAGAACCTGGATCCATTCATCTCCACTGAATTTAATTTCTCAGTGCCAAACACAATTTCCCAAGGTTCAGAGACAACTTTTCCAAATCCCAGTTTCATTGCATTTTCTGGTTTTTTTTTTTCCCCAGCCTAGGACAGTGATCTGGCTGCACTTAAAACACTTTGCTTCCCAACTTTTAGCCCTTGGAAGGGACTGGGAAGGTTTATTGCACGCTGTGATCTTATCACCAGCTTCTCCAGCACAATCCTTGGCAGGAAGGGGGGAGGGTGTCCAGGGTGTCCCAGAGCAGCTGTAATTCCACCCTAGCATCTCTGCAAGGGCTCCTTTCCCACCACGAGCTACTGCCCAATACTTCTTCACCTTGATTTTTATATAAATCTCATCTTTTTTTTTTTCAAGCAATCTTGGCAGATTATTTCAGCACCGAATGGGCAGTGGAAAAAATTTGATGGGATATTTATGAAGGCTTTAATTTCTTTGGCATAATAATGGTGATGTTGTTCCTCAATGCTGAAAGCTCTTCCAGCTAAAGGCTTTTGGGCACTCCTTGAGCTTAAGGAAGCAAAAAGAAATTAATCTCCTTTTTAAGATGTTTGTGACATTAATTGTTCTGCCATAGCCACTGGGCTGGGTAGCTCTCATGTAGCAGTCACCCAAGAAATGGGTTTAATGTCTAAGGAGCAAAACTCAGGAAGGTAATAAAGTGACCTAAAAATTCTCTTCTTTCACTGTGCTTAGCACCTCCCAAAAATCTGTTTATCTGGGGGAGGATGGAATTTCATGTTTTCCAGTGCACAGACTCACCAAGGTTAAACCCTTGTCTGATGGAGGCCAACTTCTGTGGGGTACCACTGATTTACACCTGAATCCAGCCAGACAGCTTTTTCAGATCCTTGAGAAAAACAAACCCAACAAAAATTACTAATAATGAAGAAAGAAGTAAATAAATAAAAGAAAGAGATAAAATGACACACGGGAGAAGAACCAACTCCCCCATCCACCCAAAATCAAAGCTCAGGGCCAAAAAGCAACGGTATCATTTAGGGGCAGATGAAAGAACATGGAAGTTCAGCATGATGTCATGGCTGTTTATGCAGTTAAATCCCTTTTTATCATACCCCAGACACATAATGACTTTCTAAGGCTCCCACTGGACGGATGGTCCGTCTCTGTAATAAATGTTGACAAGTTTTATATAAAACTGTATATCATTTCCAATTCCCAGTGCAGCCATTTGAACCTGTGATTAATAACCTCACAAATCTTATCTGTTTGAAAATAAGAGGAGCTGGGTTTGTTTCCTTCAGATTAGGGTTCAGGGCTTTCACAACAGGAAAATAGCCTGCTGAGATCACTCTGGTTTTCATGGCACAGAGGAGTGAAAACCAAGAAAATAGAATTTAAAAATACGTTAAACATTCATATCACAAAGCAAATAAGATACTTCACGAGTCGTGATAACATTGATTCATGAAAGTCTGTAACCAAACAATTGTTTTATATCAGGCAGAATAACTGTGAACAGAGAGATAGGCACTTGTACATTTAAATTAAAACACTAATTGCCCGATAAGATGTACCATGGAAGAATAATAGCCAGACCCAAACTCCTTGGTGGGTTGTCAAACTGAAATGACAAAGCTTTAGGCAAAGATAGAGAGGAAAATGGGGCAAGAATTTGGGATTCATGTTTGGCCTGGGTAGAGATTATACTCAGAATTGCAGCAAAAGGGAGGGGAAAAATAAATTAAAATAATAATAATAATAATAATAATAATAAAAAATCCCCACTATTACATTGCTCCAGTCTTTCCCTGATGTCTGAAAAATACCCAGAATTTTCTTGTGAGAATATGCTGCTCAGGGACAAGAATAAATCAAAAAGTAGAGCTAAAATGATACAGGTAAAGGAGCTGAGTGGAACAAACCACTGACTAGGGAAATTTCCTCTAAAATCCACTTTGAATCTGCTTAGGGCATGATGTGTAAAGCATTCCCAACATGGTTTGGGAGAAGGACAGCAAGGTGGAACCCCAACAACTTTATCCTGAGCTTCCCAATCTCTCCATTAGCCCTTTGCACCTGCAACAAAGGCCACAAAAGATGATGAGAACTATTGGCACCTCCTTTCCCCTACAGAAAATATAATGAAAAAATTAAAAGAAATTATCCAATCTCTGTTTTTCCCCTGGAAAAAAAAAATAAATCAAAGTGTAGTCAGCTGAACTATGTCCTGCTCCTTTGGTTTTCAGCTCACCAGTACAGCAAAATTTTTCTGGTGAAATCAGGTGCCTCCTGCCAAGATTTTAATTTATTTTTGAAACGTAGCTTTCTGTCCAGAACTGTCAGCAGATTTTCTCTTAAAATATTTTCGAGTTATTGGAATATTAAAAAGAATAATTACCTTGCCTTTGACTTCCACACAGTGGGCTGCTCAGAGAGGTTGGAGATGAGCACCAAGAACCGAGCACCCTCTTTAATTACTTCTCCTTCCTAGAAATTTTTTTGTCTGCCTTTAATTTTATGGCACCTCCAGGCAACACCAGAGCAGGGAAGAAACCAGGCATTTCTCCTTATGCTTTTTGTTAAGTGAAAACATCAAGGGTCACCAATAATTCACCTAAGCGAGGAAAAGATGGAACTGGAAAATGAGGCGGATCGTGGAAAAAAATGGAATAATCTCTGGAGAAAAAGCAACTGATCCCTGCACTGACAGATGGGTGCAGACAGGGGGATTTTGGTACAACACTCATCTAACAGGAGGAACCTCCCCAGGCCTGGACCCAACCACGTTAATATATTCCTCAGGGGATAAAAGTGAAGAATTTTCATTAGTAAATAAAAATGGAATCGTTTATTTCTATTCTTATTTAAAATGTTGTTTTTCAAACACTGGCCCCACCTTGCTAGCCCAGGAAATGCTCAGTAAGCCCCAGATTTCTCTCACACTGCTGGAAATTTTCTGCTTTGTGATAGGAAAAAAATATTAATTAAAGAAAATGGTTGAAAGAGTTAACAAAATCAATGGATCTTGATGGGCTTTTAGGATGAGAAAAAATACCACACTCCAAATAATTTAGAGACAACAATAAATACCTGGGAATAAATGTAGCGTTGCTGTTTTAATTCTTCCTCTTGCATATTTTATGTTGTCTATCAGGTTAAAATATTAAAAAAACCAATTCATTCTGGTCAAGAACAATAAGGCAGATATGTGAATTTGAATTATTTTCACTGCCACATATTACTTCAGAACATGGAGAACCTTAGGTAAAAATAAATTTCAGAACAAGGCAAAGTCAAAAAGCCAGTACAAAATATTCAAAATATTATTTGCTTGATCATCATCAGAGGACCAGAATCATCCTTTTTGTCATCACAGACAGCTGATAATACACAGCTGGGGCAAGGCTGCAGAAATAAATAGAATTTATCTCTAATGCAAACGTATAACATGTAGGAATCAAATGTGTTTGTCCACGAGAGGTCTCTAGAGCCCTATATAATCACAGGATATTTCCATGTTTTCCTCTTCTGCTTTGAAAGAAGACTGGTCACCCTGGGGACTCTGGGAAAAGTGTCAAGTCCTTTTTTAATACTTTTTATGCTGGAGGGTTTTTGCAAAAGATGCTGTCCTAACAAATGAGTAGTCCAGTTAGCAACTTGCTGAAATAATGGGAATTCCCTACAAGCTGTGGCCCTTTCTAGATTGACCCAATTTGGAAGAACTTGCACAACTTTACTATTAAAACATTAAAATCAATTTTGATAAATATTTGTCCTAATCTTGCAGACCTCTTACAGTAAGTACATTTTGATTGGGAGCAATCAGAAATCAAATGAAATTATGTTTTGATTGTACAAATCCCAAGTACTTCTGCTTTGGTCAGTTACTGACTAGGAAGCAGAAGAAATCCCAAATACTTCTAGATGTAAATCCCATTCCAAGAAGACTTTGTAGAACAAATATATTCTGAAAGTGTTTATAGATGATTGTGGAGAATCTATTCTCACCATTTGACAAAAAAAAGATTATTTCTTTCTGTTGTTCTAATGATTAAGTTGCAAAATGTTGGCCAGTCCCACCCTTTATATTCTGGGGGATTTTTTTTCTTCAGTGTCAGTAACTGCTCTTCTGGGCACCTAAACAAAACCCAGTTTATAGATTTAATTCCCACAAAACAGAATCACAGAATAAAAGAATGGCTTAGGTTGGAAGAGACCTTAGAGATTACTATTTACTATTTATTTTCAAATAATTATTTACTTATACATTACTTTATTATACTTTACTTATAAATAATTATTTATTATTTTTATGAATTATTTACTATTTATTTTCATTTACTCCAACCTCCAAGAAGAATTTCTTCCTAGGATCCAGTCTAAACAGATCACCTTACTGGAGAGCTGGAGCATCCTCAGCACCTGGGAATTTCTTTTACCACCCTGCAACCAAAGACTGGAGCAGAAGACACCAATCAGACAGCCCAGTTAATGGCAGCAGAGATGTTTTTTGGAGGTTTCCTGCATTAATCCCAGTGACTGAGATTTGCAGAGGGTGTGAACAGAGAACACGAAGAGAAGACAGAAGCTACAAAATGCTGAATTAACCAAGTTTTACCAAACACTTTTGAAAATCCCAGCCACCATTTTCAGCTTGGCCAGCTGCTGTTAAGTCTCACCAGAGGATGTCAGGAGGACAGCAGAATCCTGCTCCAGGAGTTTTAAAGAGGAATAAAATAATTTTTTTACCTCTTCAAACACGTTTCCCCAGATCCCCGTTGGCTGCCATAAGCAGGGCATAAATCTCCATAGCTAATACCTTTGCATATTCTTCCTTGAAAACTTTTTTTTTTTTTTTTCCCTTGCTTCCTTTACCAAAAAAGGAAACTTTTCCCTGAAAAATAAACACTGTGTGCCTGGGAGCTCAGCACCCCCAGGTCTCGCAGTCGGATCTCAGCACAGACTTCCTCAGATCATGGCCCCATGGAGCCTTCCCGAAGACAGCAGCCCCCAGAAGATCTGGGCTTTGAACAATGAATGCCTTAAGTGTGGTTTTCAACTTTTTTTTTTTACTTTTTTTTTTTTTACTTTTTTTTTTTTCCTCCTGATTTGTGGACCATTAAAAATGTTCCAGCGGGGACACAGGATACCCTTTAAAATATGGAGATTTCTGTGTAGCATATGTGAACTCTTCTTCCTTACTCCCCTTTCATGGAGCCCCAGGGAGCCACTGGAAATGCTGGCCCTGGGAGATCAAACAAGCTCAGGCTCTGTGAATCAGACAGGAGAAACAAATCTGAGAGACAAAGTCCTCCCGGAAACACCCTCTGGAGTCGTTTGGGAAGACAAATTGGAAGTCCAGGTCCCAGCAGACTGAAAGGGGAGAGACAGCAAAACCATCCCCACCTCCTGAAAGGAGAAAGCAGTGATGTGGAGTGAGCAAAGAGGCAGCCAGGGTGATGCTTTCTTCTGGGACAACAATTCCCATGGATGCAGAGACATTTCCAAGGAGTGACTGCTAGGTTAAGGCAGCTCCAGCTAACGTGGAAGGCAACAAGGGCATCCAGGTGTTTTGCTCCTCCTGGCACAATTTGTCCATGGGTTTGCATAAAATTACCCAGGGTTCTTGTTCCTCAGCTGCTGAACTAATAAAGTGCCATAAACTGTATGGTTTTCTATGAAATACTGCTAAATAATGCTAACAAATCACATTTAAATCATATGACTGGTGTGAGTGAGGAAGGGTTTAAATAAAATCAGTGCAGAAAAGAAGATCCTTGTAGTGATTAAACATTTTTCCCTTGAGACAGACCTAGCCAAGTCCTGGTAAAAAAGGATGAAGAGTCCCAGCTCCCCCAGAAGCTCAGAAAGCCTGAGGGAGAATGAAGAAATTGGTCTTCATCATCCAGTTTCTACCAGTTATAGAAGAGCTTCAAACATCAGCAGAGCTTCTCTGTGGTCCAGCACTTCCCAAATATTCCACGAGTCTTTGAAGGGCTTAGTCTTGGACAGAGTCAGGATCTAAGAGCTGAAACCAAGCTCCATAACCACTTCCCTCAACAGAAGCAATTAGGGATTCTGGTTATATCAGGACTGGCTTGGCCATGGGAATCTGAGTGTTTTGGAGATCCTAAGGGTGAATGCAGAGTCTGAATCTCCTTGTGAGCATCACTCCAGGCCTATTTGTTTGCAAGCACAACTGGACACTTTCTGCAAGCTTTGTCACAATGTCCTTTTCTCTCTAAGACAAATGTAAAAGCATGGAAATTATGTTTAAGGAACATTTTAGCCATAGTTCGTTAAGCTCAGGGATAACTGAGCTAATCATGACTCATTTCAGTGCTTTCCCAGCATTTCCAGAATACCAGATTATCCAGGAATGAGGTGCTCCACTCAACATCCAGATAATGCTGGTTGTGCTGCTTGAGCTGACCCAGTCGTGGCTCTGACACCAAAGAGCAGCAGAGATTTGAAGAGAAAACTCTGGTATCATCATCATGGTATTTTCAGAATGGAAAATAAAACTGAGGATTCCTCACAGCCATTGGGCTCTTCACAATCCAAACCAATAATTTCCTACCCCTAGCATGCAACACAACTGCTAAAATACTTCCCCACATGAAGTTTTACCTTCTTACTGTCCCTTCTTACCTTCTTACTGGGGGTGATTGCACATTGGGTATCTACAGGGGGTGCTACCTTGTTTTCTTCATGAATTTAGTTTCTTTTTCACACTTTCCCTCCCTTCTTCTTCTCTCCTGCTCCACGTCCCACCCCAAAATGAGTAAAAGCTGCTGCAGGTTTGGGCAGAGCTCCTGGGAGGCTGGCAGGGCACAAGGGAAGCTGTGACAAACGTGGAGCAAACTCTTGGGTTTGACATTTAAAGAATGCTGCTATAGAATTGGCCAGACAATTTCTTCCCCAGAGTTTTCCCATGGGTAAAAGACAGACTGGAGCTCTTCCTTCCCATGAAAAGCTCTTTGATCTCCCTTGATTAAATGCTTCATGAATTTGGGGAGTTGGGCCTAATTGGCTCTGATGGCTCAGGGCTCTTCCCTATCCTCAAAACTTCTCTCACTCTCTTGGTTTTTGTTCTGAAAGCCTGACACAACACCCAGTTGTATTAAATGCAGGACACATCAAGAGGAGCAAATTTATGGTTTGGGGAAAAATCTTATTACAGAGCATTTAAAATACTCCTTCCTCATTATGGAAAGCATTTTGGGTGGCTCTTTTGTCTGAAGGGGAGTCAAACCCCACGTTGTCAGAAAGCTGCCTGACATGTATAATTAATTAATTATGAATTAAGAAAGCTGCCTGACATGTACAATTAATTAATTATCCATTGCTCCACAGCAGCTCCACAGCAGAAGGACTCAGGCATACCTGATGGGACTCCTGGGCTGCTTGAACCAAACATTATGTCACCTCTCCTTGTCACAGCTGAGGGTTGCCAGCCCAGGAGATCATGTCAGGAGAGCAGAACCTTTCATCCCCATCCCTGGGATGCACAGATAAATCTTACCTTGACCTTCACCCTGAGCATCTCTTATTTTCTCACCTCCCCCTGAGTTACAACCCTTCCTCCCAACTCTTGTTTTGGTGCAGAGAGGATGGCAAACAGGGCTGTGTCTGCAAAATCCCTTATTTTTTTAATCAAATAGAGGAAGGTAAACATTCCTGGCATTATGGTTTTATCAGCTTATAAAAAGAAGCCTACATGCCTTAGGATAACAGCAGGAACAAGGCTGGGAAAGGAAACATTGGGATCTGGATGCTTTAGGACAGACAACCAGCAGTGCTGTGCAGCTTGTAACCCCAGAGCTTTTCCTATTCCTCATCTCTGCAAGAGGCTATTCAATATTCTTAAATTTTGAGGGCCTTTAATTAATTTTTTTTTAATCCCTTGTTGATTTATTCACCAGTCCTCACTTGAAGGACATATAGGATTGAGAAAAAATGCAACAAAGAGTGGAATTTCAAAAGGAAGGTTTAGAAAGTTAATTGAAAAATGCCAACTATCAAATGTGCATAATTTGGGTGGCTTTGCAGAAGGGGAAAAAATTGCAATTTCTAAGGAAAAGCAGTGACAGGAGTAAAAACCATCATTGTCTCCTTGCTTGGAGAGTTCCTACTTTCCTGGTCTTTAAAGCAGAGAAAAAATAGGAAATAATAGGAATATCATTTTTGACCTGTACAGATATCTAAGTCAGGTCCCAGATGTCCTCAGGGTCACTTTTTCACTGCTTAGAGATGCTTACACAACCCTGGCTGTACTGGTGCTTGGCACCATGCCTTCAACCATGACATAGCTCTTGGTCCTGCCTTGGCACTCTGGCTTTTTGGACAGGAAAATGTTTATCCTGGTATAGAACTCTATAATCCTGCCTGGATTTTTTGTATCCTATCCCTCTTGCCATGAGATCTGACCAAACCCAGCCTCAACCAACTCGAGATTTGATGGTGAAATTACTCCTGAAAAAGTTTTTCACCATTTTCACAGGTTCTCAGCATATCCAGCTGCCCACAACACCACTTTTTCTGCACCATGCACCATGCAGAATGTAGATCTGTCCCTTCAAGGTGCACACAGGATGAAACCAAAGGCCTTTCAATCTTTTTCCCATCTTTTTCTTCATCCCATCCCAGAGCATTCATGCCTTCTGACACAGGGAATCTGCCTGGGTTTGGTGAACAAAGTCACATCAGGGTTAAAACCCTCAGCAGCTGTGCTGAGGTTGATTTGCTTATGAAATTCTCAATTTTTAATGATTAGAGGCACCACCTTAAGGCTCCTGTCATCATCTGGGGCTGTTTTCTCCTTGTGTGGATGGTTTTTTCACCAATGCTGGAGTCCATGCTTTGGCAGAGGTTGGCTAAGAGCCTCTTTTCAGCCCTATTTTGAAAAGTGAACCTTTAAAGGGACATGGGCAGTAGTTACTACTTACAATTGAATCCTAATTAGCTTTTTATAAAGCCAGTTTTATGGGGGAAGCTCTCTACGTGCTGCAGAAGTTTCCCCAAAATCATTAGAGCTAGAAATTTACAACATATTTTAGGAAAAGACAAGCAGATGACAACTGGAAAAAAAAAAAAAAAAAAAAAAAAAGTTGGGAGCCCCAGATGTGCCCCTGAATGGGGAAAACAGTCACTTGGCCACATAGCAAAGACATTTCCACTTGGTTGAGTCTCTTCAGACAAATAATAGCATTTTATAGAGGTAAAATGTCTCTCCATCATGCCCCAGCCCCTCACACCCATCAGCATCTTCCTCCTTCATTTTTCTAACAACTTTAGCCACCAGAAGTCCTTCATCAGTCCCAGAAGTCACAGGGGATGTGACAAGGACTTCAGCCATGAAGTTTCTGGTGCACAGGGACATTTCTAAGTTACTTTGACCAAAGGATTTGGGGTCAGCACTTAAAAGATGCTATCTCACCTATAGCAACCAAGCAATGTGGGAGACCACTCCTCCTTTGCCTTCTCTCTCTTCCCTGGAAAATATGAAAAATATGTGAGGGAAGCTGCTGGGATTTATCAGATATGGATCTCCACCTCTTTACTGTGGATTAAGAATTAAAAAAACCCAAAAAAGTCATTCACTACTCAGCATATTTGGAAGGTCTCTTGTGCCCAGAGCAGGCACCTGGGCTGTCCCCCCCTCCCTGATGTAATTTATAAGTGGACCAAAGAGCTTGTTAGGCTAATTGCTCCTGGAGGGATTTAATTCTATGGAGAAAGCTTGAACAGGGCTCAAGTGTTCCAGAGCATTAGCTGCCACTCCTCCCTTTGATTTACACCCCTCATAAAACTTTATGGCCAGATTAGAATGAACTTCACTTGCACTGTGTTCTTAGTTAGTTGGTTTTTTTTTTTTTTTTTTTATTCTGAATAAAAGCAAAAATCAATGCTGTAACTAATTGCAGCCTTAAGCAGGAAAGGAAAATACCTCAAAAAGGGAGGGGAGGACCCAAAAAGCCCCCCCAAAGGGATCCCTTTGGAGGCCTCAGACACCTGAGCTCTTGGTCTATATGTTTGGAGAACAGCAATAAGAACACCACCACCCCCCTAAATTCAGGGAAGGGTGATTTTGGTTGGAGAAAGACTGATGTGGCTTTTTATGGTAAAAAAGGGGGAGTGAGTGGCAGTCAGGGTTCCAGTAAATGGGAGAAGGGAGTGAGTGGTTATCAGTCATTTTGTCTGGAATGTCTTGGAGCCATTTGGCTGCTGAGCTTGTTCTTATGGAGGGAAAAATCTACTTTGGAAATAACTGGTTGCTTTGCAGAGATAATTCAGCCATATAGTGCTTTTTTTTTTCTTTTTTTTTTTTTTTTTTTGATAAATTGCAGAACTCCCTGGGCTACACTTTGCTTCACCAACTGTAAAGCTGGGACATAAATCCAAACAGAAAAAAAAAAAAAAAAAAAAAAAAGGGGGTTTTTTTTACTTCCTTCCATTCTGAAATACAGTGTCACTGAAAATGGCTTTTATACCTATACAGAGTCACATGAAAAATTGCAAAAAGGAAGGAGAATAAATAAGCTTAATAAAATATTTACCATTCTAGACATTGGTAGCCAAGGCCAGATTGATGGGAAATGCTTAGTTTGGGGCTGACAGCCTTTAAATGACCCCTTCACAAGGGCCTGAATCTTGAAATTCAACGTGCATGGGAGCTCCAGGGGGATGTGGAAGCATTTTGTGCAAGTATTTTGCCATGTCAGGCACTGGCCCCTTGCCAGCAGCAGGAATTACAGGTGTTCAGGTCCTCCCAGACGTGCAAAATGCAGATGCTGGAAAGCAGCTCATCCCAACAAGGCTCCAGCTGCCTCCCCTCATGCTGAACGAGAGCAGATAATATGCTACATTTCACTTCTGGCCAGGATTTGCCTCCATTTACTGGGTTTTTTTGCTTTTTTGCTTTTTTTTTCCCCCTCAAAATTAATACTTTTGGGCTGCAGAAGCTTTTCCCAAGATGGATTTTTCCACCGAGAAGGGAGCCACAAGAGAAGGACCACTTCATATAGTCAAAGCGTGGGGCTTGGTAGATTTATTTTAAATTAAATAAGTTATTCCATGTGTCCTGGACACAAGCTCACTATAAACTAATTTGAAATCCAGGGAGAAAACCCCCGGCAGTCAATTTTTCAGTCCTTCAAGCTGAATTACTCTACCAGTAGTTCATCACCTGGCAAATAAACCTGCCAGCTCCAAACTTTATTAATCATTTTCTGTACCCTGCTTGAACTTTTCCAGACTGAACTCCCCAGTGCTCGAATTCTCCATCCACTGGTACCAAAAGAAACAAGGAAAGAACACAAAAGAAGAGCAGTGAAGGCTGCATCATCATCCTCTTCCTCCTTTGCTGCAAGAACATGAATCTCAGAGACTGCAAGCTACTTCCATTTGCCCCATGGCATGTCCAGTTGGAGACCAGTTTGTACCAGTAAGAAACAACCAGACCAACCTTGCTTTAAGGGATGGATTTTTTCATTTTTGACTAGTGCAGGGAATATTTTTGCAGCAATTCCTCCAGTCTTCATCCCAGAATAATAATTAACATTATTGACATCATCTGACACACCTAAAGGCCTTGCTTGATCATGTGCCTGCATGGCTTCTTCCAAATTTTACTGGTTTTGTCTTCAAGGGAAAAAAAAAAAAAAAAAAAAAAAAAAGGAAAAAGATGACAAAAACTCCATAGAAAAAAAAAAAAAGATGACAAAAACTCCACAGAAAAAAGGGAACAGATGTTCCTGAGATCATAGCAAAACAAGCCACATACTTAGCAGGAACAAAATGTGATGTATAACATAGCTATTTTTCTAACCTTTCTAAAATTACCTATTTAACTGATTTCTTATGTGCAAAAAGAAGCATAAGGCCTTCCTTCTGTCAAAGTACCATTGTCTCCAGTAATTTAGAAGCTCCCTGTTCCAGTGCATTGAGACAGTGCAGGGATTTAAGACACCTCTCAGTCTGTGCAAGACTCACAAGAATGTATTTTTAACACCATTGAAACTAAAGAAGTGTTCAGAGAAGCCCAGCTAAAGTCCAAAAATTGACTATCCCAAAAGAAATGCAATTCTAAGCTTTCTTTGCACCCAGAGCTGGTGGTTTGGGTGCAAACAAATCTGGACACACAAATCTGGATGTCCTGTAAGGTGCAGGTCCTGGGCACAAATGCAGAACAGGGATCATGTTATTGATTAGGGACTGGGAATCTCTCCACCCTATTGCACAGCTGAAGAAGAAGCTACTGATAAAATCAGTTTGCTGCATCATATCAGGCTCTGTTCTTTCCTCAGCAATACAGATTTAAACAAACAGTTATTGCCTTGATATGTGTAGGCTGAATAATTTGACATTCTGCATGTAAGAGTTACTGGAATAAGTTTAAGAACTATCTCAGAAAGCAGAAATTCTTTAAAATCTCCTCCAGCACCAGCCTAAGTGGAAATTATAAATATATATATATATACATACATAAACAAACCCAAATTTCACTATTTTCTTAAATGGGATGAAGATGCTATTATAACACATCCTCATTATACTCTCAGTAGTTGCACAGAATTGCTGCCTGGCATAAAGAACAAGGAATTTTTCCTTAATTCCTTCTGCCCAGATCTTCCATGCAGTTATTTTTTTCTAGATATATCATGAAGTATGCTTAATTTTCAGATTAGGCAAGATTCATCTAAGCAGGGAATACACCCTATGATACCTTGGGCCAGCAACTATCAGGGGCTGGCATGGATGCTGTAATTAATACAACATTAAGTGGAAGGGAATGATGAGAAATTCAGATTGGCTTCTAAACTGGACTACTAGTCCCTGGCTTCTCTTCAGACAAGGGAAAAATGGTTTTGTGTCACTTATTTCTGGTCAATAATGCTATTTCTACAGGGCACCTCATTTAAATGTGATTTCTCCTCCTTCCTCCTGTCCAGCTTTCTCAGTGAGAGCTCCTGTCAAAGCTATTTCCCACCTTTTAATGACTCTAATAACCAGAAGGTTCTGAAAGACAGAGCTTTTATTTCAGGAACAAATCAGAGAGAACAGAAGAACTGCTACATTGGGTCAGAGATCCACATAACCCAATCTCCTGCTCTTCCGAGTGGGGAGCAGTTGGCAGCTTAGGAAAAAAAAATCAAAAAGAGAAAGCAAATGCTCATGGGGGAGAACCATCAGTCACAGAGTGCCAGGAGGGAAAATTGGGTCCTTTGGCTTTTGAACCAAGCTGCAAATTTGGAACCAGCTGGGCAGCTTCATCCCTGCAAGAAAGAAGAGCAGTGATGCTGAGTTGGCAAGGGGGGGAAGAAGCAGAAACCCACCCTTAAATTCCTAATGTGGTTTTGATTGGGAAGCAGATATGAGATGGGACCTATCTCACAGTTTAATATGGGGTCAGCAATTCCTAACAAAAGGAATGTTGTTGGCATTGCCAAATTAAGCCTTTTTGGAGGTGATCTAGAAACATCCAGGATTACCTGAACTTGTAGGGGGTGCCTTGTTTGGGTTTTAGTTGGGTTTTAGCCAAAGAGTGGAGCAGCAGCCACAGGCCAAGGTGGCATTTGGGGGTTTAGTGGACTGGTTTCTGTCTGCTTTAAATGCAACTGGTTTGCAGAAGAAGCTGAGCTCTCAATCTCCTGAAAGTCACCTGCAGCCTGCCAAGAATTAGTGGCACTTTCAAAAACCAAACCAAATAACTTCTCTTTATTTCAGGAGAGAAAGGGCTCAATAGCAAAAAGGCTCCAATCAAAGACTGTGACAACCACGTGGCAGGAGAAACAGGACTCTACTGAGAAGCCCATATTTTGCTGCTCTAATGCTTTCCCCTAGAAGAGGGAAATATTTCTGTATTGATTTTCTGCACCTTGATCTCTTCTGTCTGACAAACACTTGGGTGAGCAAATTTCACTTTGTAAACAGCCTGCTGTGTGGGTGAGAGGACTCATTATTTTTATAATGTGACAGATTGCCTAAGACAGTCTCCAGAATGGACTCATAAACCTATATGAGATCCATAAAATCCTGCATAAACCTCTATAACAAGCAACTGAACAAGTGCTCATGGTTCATCTGCAAGTATAAAGGGCTTGCACAATCCTTTTTTTTTTTTTTTCCAATAATATATACCATGTTTGACAATTTAATAAACCCATTAAGTATTAAATGAACAACTTTACACCAGACAAAAAAAATCTCTGCATGTCTGCTTCAAGTATCTAAAGAGCTGAAGCCACATGGGTCAATATAGAAGGAAGGGAATTCTTTACCTCTTCTTGTCTGTCATTATTTTACCTGTAATAAAACTCAGCCAAGCCCCAGCCTGGAGTTAACCCATTCAGTTGGAAATCTGCAATGCACTCATGGAAAACACCACTGCCAGTCAGGCCATTGTAGACCACGGGGCAAGCCTGCTTATCCAGCCTTGCAGAGACATCAAAGTTCTTGCCACCTTTGATAAGAGTAAAAAGGAAAGGATGACTCCAACCTTCAGTAGTATTTAATCTCCAAAAAAATCTCTTTTTTTCTTTTTTTTGTATGGTTGCTTATGCTTTTCTAAAGAGTGATCGTTTTGCTGTCTGCTGGGGAAATTAAATAAAAACTTTGACCAAGTGGTAGCCCCAGAGTAGCTGAATCCACCTCAGGAGATGATTTGAGACCTCAAAGGGATAAAATCACATCATTTATCCAGATTAGCAAAAGCAACAATTGCCACAAGTAGAAACCATCTGGCCCTGCCCCCACGATGGACACACAGAGCTTCAGGGTGTTAAGATGCTCTAATTAACATTGAAATTTGCTCAGAGGATCACACAGAATTTCACTGAACTCCACCACATCAACCACATACCAAAAATCCCAAACCTGACATAGCTGGGGTCCATATAGCTCACCAGCAGTAAAACTGACACCATATTCATCCCTGATGATGCCATCATCAGCAATCTCAGCCAGAGAGGCATTGGACCACTCGATGCCAGATTTCCTCCCATCAGGGAAAAAGACATAACCTACAGTGAGGCTGAAGAGGGGAGAAATGGAGAAGAAATATAGTTCAACCAAAGCTCAGACAGACCAGCACATTCTTCTAAGGAAGCTGAGCATGGCCTGGAAAGCAGCAGGAATAAATAAAAAAGGTGATATATTGTGAGACATTTGGAATGCTGAGTGAGGGAAGCCCTGCTTGTGGGGAAGATGGGGCTTGTAGGATGGATTTTGGGTTTGGGACAGGTCACTTGGTTCCTCTTGGCTATGAATGCTGGTTTTAAAGCTTCTGGATACAGAAGGCACCAGCTGAGAAGGGAGGGCACCCTGCAAAATGCTCCAGTACAGATGGACACAACTTCTTAAAGAGCTGGAGTTGCTCAATTTGTACTTCAGCTGCATCAGCCAAAGAGTAACTGGATGAGAAGGAGGTAACTGAAGGTAAAAGCTGTCCTTGTGACTAATTGCAAATGGAAAATTGGGTGGAGAGAGGGAGGAGCAAGAGAGTGTGGCTGGAAATTGGGCCATAGGGATTCAAAGCAAGAATGTGCAGAGAGGCATCCTGCAGAGCAGCTTCTGCCACCTTTAAAATGTACTTCTAGCAGCATAAACTTCCTTGGTTACTTACTTAGTTGTGGTAGCTGGCATACTGATAACTGTTAAATGTGCTGCAGTCCCATCCTGCAAGGTAAAGAGAAACCAGATTTATCAGTGTGGACTCATTTGTGTGGATCATACATTGACCTGGCCAAGAAGATGCTGGATACAACCCAGGTGATGCAGTGTGTGAGGACTTTATCCTCTTAAATCTTCTCAATACACCTTCCATGAAAATCTGGATGCAAACAAGAGGCCAAGACTATAAACCAGACCCATTAAGGACAAATTAAGGACATGAAGGATGAGAGAAAGTCCACAATAAACTGATATAAGAGGAGGAGGGAAATAAAACGTGCAGAGATGTCAGCAAGCCATGGTCAAAAGTGATGGGTAATCTACTAGAGTTGGCCCTGCTTTGGCCAGACATCTGTTCTAACCTAGATTATCCTATGCCTTAGAGCAGCATGCAGGGAAAAGGTTACATAAGAAGGAAATGGTATCTCATGGTTTTAATTTATTTCTCTCCCATCCTTGAGCCTGAAGCCCCCTGTGCTCCATATTTGGCTGCTCCAAGGCAAATTTAAGCCTAGGCTGTGATGTTAGGGGATGTGCAGACACCCAAGAGTGTGAAGACTCCAAACTTCAATCAGGGATCATCTTTAAATCTTTCTTAACAGAAAGTCAGATGGCTTTTAATTAGGAAAGAATGAGCTGTACTTAAGCTGAGTCCTCAATAACTGTGAAGAAAAGGGTGAGGTTACCACCTGACTGTACACATTACAGCCCAAAAGTACAGTCTTATTGAAAAGGAACACAGGCAGCTGCTGGGTCTGCACATACATGGGATTTTTCAAGGTGTGAACAAGACATTATCTGGGAAAAGAACTTTTAATCTGCATTCACTCAACTCCTGCCATCCCACCTATAACAGAGAGTTTAGATTTCTTCATGCCTGTCTTGGCAAAGGAAATGCCTGTTCAGGAGCATCTGTTGGGGTTGTAACACCAGCACTCAGTATTTCCCCAGGCTCTGTGCTCCCAGCAGCCACAGCACTGCCACTCCTCCAGCTCTGCCACAACAGCAAAGCCAAGAATTAGTGCTGAGCACAGGCAGAAATATTTTCCAGCTGCTGTCATGAAGGCTTAGGATGCCTCCAGCCACCTCAGGCTCTCAATGAGTGTGAATCAGCACAGAATCACCTCCACTGAGTCCTCAGTGCAGCTGAGAATCTGCAATCCTATTTTTCTTTAAAAAGCAAAACCAGTTTCAAGCTACCACAACAATTTTTGGTTCAACCAGTGTGGCAAAATCTCAGTTTTTTACAGACAGATGACTGTGTGCTGGTGATGGCACCAGTTTGCACTCCTGATTGCAGATCATGGATGGTCCCAATTCCCTTTTTCTGGATACTTAAAACACGACTGAAAAGTTCAGAAACACCCCCAGTTTCAGGGGTCAGTAGCACCTTGATGTGTTTCTACCAACCTCAAAATGTGCCAAAATCATGACATAACGGTGAATCTCAGACCAGTTCCTGACACCTGCAAACAAAAGAACAAAATCACCCAACCTGAACTTCACCATTGCTGGGAAGCTTGAATTATATTAATTATAATTATAATTGAATTATATTAATAGTAGCTGACTTGATATTAACTTTGGAGAAAGAGATATCCAGTGATTGATAATATGATGAGCATATGCATGTCCCTAAAACAGGAATATTTCCCCTGAAATGTCTTAACTTCATACCCAGTCATGGAATTGGTTATTTTTAAAGATAATCTTTAGTCCCAGTGTCCTGCCAGTACCAGCCATAGTGAAGGCAGCCAAGGGAGGGAATTATTTCTGGTGCAGTTACCATAAGAGTGGCTCCGAATGCCTTTGAGGGAAAGTTTGGTTTTCTCTCCATTTTCTATTTCAATTTCTCCAACAGCCTGGCCCCACTGCTCGTGTCGGAAATGTTGTTCCCTTTGTCTGAGAGAAAGAAAACAGGGAATTGACACAGGCAAAATCAATGAGGCAAAATCAGGATGGCCACAGTGTCACTTATCTGGTGGACTTGAATCCCGAAAGTGAAGGAGAGACTTCAGGGTTGTGGCTATGGCAGATTTGACATCCTAGGAATCACTTTTATATTTCCCAGCTATTGCTCTATAATGTCTATGAGATTCCTGAGAATGAAACAGCAGCAAATTCCCACCCTGAGAAATTAAAAAAATGCACTTTGTTTGGAAAAAATGCTGTAAAAGAGATGTAAAAAAATGCTGTAAAAAAAAATGCTGCTAAAGAGCTGCTGCTTACAATTCAGCAGGTACCACCAAACACCACACCCTAATGATACACATATTTTCTGCTACTATTAAACAATACCCTTTTGTTATTCATATTTTGTTTCTGTATTTTCACCTCCCTGAACCTTGTATAGTAATTAAAATGCCCACTTTAGCCCTTTCACTTGACTAAATTCAGTGCTTAGACATACCTGCACTGTTTTGGAAGAGGCCTACATCAGGCTGCTAGCAATGGAAAAAAAAAAAAAAAAAGAGATAAAATAAAATATATTCCTAATGCTCAAGGTTTTATAAACCCAAACTCTGGGCAGGACCCTCACAACAAAATCCACAACCTTCCTGAATGAGGAAGATCCAGTGTGTGCACAGGATTGGCCTTGGAGGTTGCCAGGTCTGCTGGGAGGAGACACCAGGCAAGACCTGACAGGAGCCATGTCCTCTATTAGATCACTTCAGAATAAGCCCACCCTCTAAAATCACCCCTGAAAAGATGTGTAGAAAAGTTACTATTAGCCCTAGAAGAAATTAGTCTTGCCTCTCACTTTTTGACCCTCTGGAAGAACTCCATGGTCCAAGGTTCTTGGGCAAAAGCACGTGCAAATGTGCTGGGGTGACTGTCAGTGTTAAAGTTAAAGACTTCAGTGAAATTCTTCCAACTAGAAGAAGGGAAAAAATAAAAGACATTATTAGCTTTTGGGTCATGCCAGGCCAAGTTGTGCACTTGCTACTCTGACAATGGCAATCTTTGTACATTAGCATTGCTGGGAAGTTCTGATTTTTGTCATTTTAAATAAGTTACTGCTTTTCCAGAAAGCAAACAAAAGGAAACCAAGAAAAAATGGCCTGCACTGGTCAACAGATTTCCTAGGAGGAGAAGCTGCTTTCTCTCATGTAGGTTGGTCAGAGGTACCAAGGCAGGATTTCTACTACTTTGTCAGCAAATCATTTTTTATCAGACAAATGGAGTCCATAAAGAAAAAGAAAAGGCAATGGCTTCATGTGTAACTTTGTGCACATGACCCTTTGAAAACAGTAACCAAATCATTAACAATGAACTCCCAAAGCAAAAGGTAAATTCTCTTACTGTAAAGAGAATTTCACTGGTACAAGTTCACCTTCTTCTTCACTCCACTGCTGCCTGTAGGGTCCTTTTCTGCAAGGCAAAGCACTAGAATTTTACATCACTCCTAAACAGACAACAAAACATTTTTTCCATGTTTGGAAGAGGATGCAGTAGGAAACACTGAAGGAGAATGATGCTGTTGTGTGCAGAGTAGCAATGCTGTGTTGCAAACCTACAGCTTGTAGGTAACCAAAAACTGGATGCAGATATTACAAGCTGTATTTTCATTCCATAAAAATCAGTGTGTGCTATTGCTAACAAATAGGTTTTGGTTCAAGTCAGTTAAATATATTTCCAGACAGCATTCAAAAAGCTTTGGTCTTAAGTGTAGAAAGGTGAAACTCAAGTGCTGCAGTACCTGAGGAGTCCATTGAAACTTATTTTCCAGCTTGCTTGGGGCTCTAAGTATTCAATAGTGAGCCCTCCTGCACTCCAAATCTCTTCAGATTCATCACTCACCATCATGTTTGGATGTTGTGGGTGCTAAAAAGACAGGAAAACATTTGTTTGGTTAATTTTGGGGAGGCAACACAGGTGAATTCCTGCTTTGATGGTTCTCTGCAGGAGAAACGTTTGATTCAAATGGCTTCCCAGTTCTACTTGCAGGTATTACAGAAGGAAATTTGCACCTAAAACACCTGAATTATTGGATAACACATTATTGTTTCAGACAATACAACTGAATTATTTGTGCAAGAGCTCTGCTCCTTACACTGGTGACTCTGGCAAGCCTAGAGCAAAGCTGATACAGGGTTTTGGGGAGAAATTTAGTTTTAGACTGAATTTTGTGAACTTCTGAAATGATTTAAATTTCCAGTGCATGCAAGGTCCCAAAACTCTTCAGTTGTTTTTTGAAAAATATGTCTTGACTCCTAGAGCTGCCACCTTTCTGGGAGGGAAGGATCTAAGAAGGTCCTGAGCTTGGCTGGCAGTTCTAACAAAGTCACAATATTAGGTATTGTTATACTAAATATTACTGGAAAACCAAATAACACACATCAATTTTCTCTGTTTTAATTTTCTACAAATAGGGAGTCTCCAGTCTTTTCAGGTCATGACTACTTTAGCAAAACACATTTGTGAATGTGAAGATAGTTGAGTGCAAAGGGATTTATGTCAGATCTTCCTCCTTTTTACTCTGCAGTCAGCTATTAAAAAGAAAATCCACAGTAAAAATATATGATTAATACTGTTTTTTAGCAAGAGCAAAGAAGATGCACATTCTAAAAACTTCTCTTTTTCTTTGCAAGAGGCAATTCCACAATGATTTTTATAGTATTAGCTCATCAAAAAAGGGGAAAAAATCAACCATAATCATACAAAGTAACTTAGTATCCACATGCTGTACATTATGGAGAAAAAATGGACCCACTGTCAGACACCTACTTAAAAAATTAGATACAACCAGTAATTTGGTCAGTTCTCCTACTACGTCAGTCACAGCACCAACATCTCCCTGTCAAGGATGTTAACACAGTGAAGATGCAAAGAACATGAATTTTTGCCTGGGATCCTAAGGCAGGTTCAAGACAGGAGTTCAGCACTTCTCTTGGCTGCCATCCCACATCCAGCACTTACTTCAAAGTCTCCTTCTCCATCCACCCTCAGGAAGAGCCACATCTCACACGTCCCATTAGGACGTTTGGCAAGACGAGCAATCACAAAGGTCCTGTTGGTCTCTGCAAAGCCAGTGAAGTAAACTGAGTCCAATGCCTAAGGAAAGGGAAAGATGGAAGGGGGAGATGGTGAGTAATTGTTTGTTTTCTGTGGGTTTCTTCTTAGGAATGAAATCTTCCTTTCAATTTTTACTTGCAACAGAGCCACAGAGTTTTCGTCTCAGCAGCGAAGTCTCATTCAGGGAACAGGACAACCCAAGTGAGTCCAGATTAAAACCAAACTAAAGTCAATCTGGTGTACAACACAGCATTCACTGAGCCAAAAGCATTGCAGAGGGACCTGGACACACTGGAGAGTTGGGATGGTTCCAACGGGATGAGGTTCAACAAGGCCAAGTGCCGGGTCCTGCACTTTGGCCACAAGAACCCCATGGGGAGCTCCAGGCTGGGCACAGAGTGGCAGAAAGGGAGCTGGGAGTCTGGATTGCCAGGAAGCTGAAGAGGAGCCAGCAGTGTGCCCAGGTGGCCAAGAAGGCCAATGGCATCCTGGGCTGGCTCAGGAACAGCGTGGCCAGCAGGTCCAGGGAAGGGATTCTGCCCCTGTGCTCAGCCCTGGGGAGGCCACAGCTTGAGTCCTGTGTCCAGTTCTGGGCCCCTCAGCTCAGGAAGGAGATTGAGGTGCTGGAGCAGGTCCAGAGAAGAGCAAGGAGGCTGGGAAGGGATCCAGCACAAGTCCTGTGAGGAAGGGCTGAGGGAGCTGGGGGTGTTGAGGCTGGAGAAGAGGAGGCTCAGGGGAGACCTCATCACTCTCTCCAACTCCCTGAAAGGAGGTTGGAGCCAGGGGGGGGTTGGGCTCTTTTCCCAGGCAACTCTCAGCAAGACAAGAGGGCACAAGAGGTCTCAAGTTGTGCCAGGGGAGGTTTAGGTTGGACATGAGAAAGAATTTCTTTCTGGAGAGGGTGATCAGACATTGGAATGGGCTGCCCAGGGAAGGGGTGGATTCTCCATCCCTGGAGATATTTCAAAAGAGCCTGGATGTGGCACTCAGTGCCATGGGCTGGGAACCACGGGGGGAGTGGAGCAAGGGTTGGGTTTGATGAGCTCTGAGGTCCCTTCCAACCCAGCCCATTCTATGATTCTATGATTCTATGATTTTTTTCTTTCTTATTTGTCCCTTTCCTTCTGCGGGCAGACACAGAAAACAAAGAGGGAGGAGAAGAGAGGCAGGGAATATAATTACTGCATGACAACCATGGACCAGAAAAAATATTCTCTGAATTAAGATGAATAATTTGCAATGTTAAGTTCCCTAGATCAAAATTCTTATTAAATGTGTCCTCAAAAATTGAGTGTCTGCCAAGGAAGAAAATTATCCCCAAACATGCTGTTTCCCCAACTAGCTCCAAATTGTGTGTAGGATGATTTATACTTGAGGGAAACATAGAATTAAAAGGGAAAATTAAGAGAAAGAAGGAAAGCCATAGGAAACCCAGCACTTTACTAGCATGATTAGCAGTTGGGTTGGTTTAGGGCCAGTTAAAATCCCAAATCTCAACAAGTGTTAGGCACAGAAGTCCACAGCTTCCAATTCAGATGTGTATTTTCTCATACTTGTGCAGAACTCACTCAAAAGGAAGTTTTAAAAGCCAGAAGGTGGAAATTAAGATTTATTGGGGCTCAGATGAAGTTCTGCTTCTGAATTATTCAACATGAAATGCAAAAAAAGTCCTAAAATCAGCTGGTTATTGGCCTTGTGCATAGACATAAAGGGGAATTTTGAGGGCACAGAGACCAGGAACACACAAATACATTGGATACCAATGCAAAAATTCAAAGATATAATTTCTGGAAGTATTTTTCAGATTTATTTTTAGACCTTATTTGTAGGTGTTGCTCCAGGAACTTGTGCCTACAGATGCTTGTAGGAACACAGAGGAAATCAGTGCCTCCTGGGCTATATCTCAAACTCCTTTGGGTGTCAGATTTGGAAGATGGTGCCACTCCTGCCCTATCAAATTTGGTTCAAGGTTGGCAAAAAACTTCAAAATATTCCAAGAAGCAGCTTAATTAGCAGAAAGGAAGCACTAAAGAAAACAGCTTTTTTTTTTTTTGCCTTTTTTGTTTGTTTGTTTGTTTGTTTTGTTTGTTTTTGTTTTTGTTTTTTTTTTTTAAGGTTAATCAGAAGCCTCAGTGTATTTTGGTAAATAATTTGACTTTCCCAGAAGGCTGCAGGAAAATGTTACCAAGAAGTTGATTTTTCACAAAAATGCCTTAGGATGCAAAATCTGAAAGGAAAATCTTGATGAGGAGAGGAAAAGCAAGGGAAATCCTGTCTCATCAGCCTTTCTGCTTTCCCTTCTCACCAAATGACACAGCAAATCTCACCCAAACCTCCCTGTTAGCACAGTGAGGATTTTTTGGGGACCATAAATACACAAGCAAGGTACAGGCTGCTGACAGAGGTTTTATTATTTATGAAGCAGAGAGGTAGAGTTGGAAAACTAGATTAAATTCACCAAGTGTAATAAAACAAAAGGCTTCTGTGCCCCATAATGTGCCTACTTTTTCCCCCATTTATCAGCTGGTCTGATCTGAGGCATTTTTTTTTTTCTCTGGAAGGCACAGCCAAGGTGACATCCCCACCCTGCCCTCCTTGGGATGTGCTGGATGGGGGAAGAACTTGGGATTTATGGGTGAACTGAGGATTTATGGGTGAGGTGGCAGGGAGTGGTAGGGAGGATGGGGGCTCCTGTGGGATGTAGGTCCTGAGAGGGGGTTCTGCAGAGGAAGGGGTGTAGGTCCATGGGGGTACAGGTCCACGGGAATGGGTTGTGAGTGAATGTGTGTCCTAGGGAATGAGGGGTCATAAAAAAGTATCCTAAGATGTCAGGTGGGAAGGGACCTCAAGGATCAACAACTGGGGGCTGAGGGTTCTCGGAACGGTGTCCCGGGGGGGGGGGGTCAGGGGTGGCAAGGATGGGGGAGAGGGGTGTCACAGGAAGGACCCCTAGGGAAGGGATTTCCGGGAAAGGGGATCCCAAGATTTGGGATGCCGGGGGAGAGACACTCACGTGGGGGTCGGGACGGAGCGGACGTGGCCGCCGGGGCTCGGCGGGACTTCCCCCGGCCACCCGCTGCTTCCAAGCACCGTGGAAAAGCAGGAGCCAGCCCAGGACCCAGCGCTTCAGAGTGACCCAAATGCCGGGGTTGCCCGCCCGCCGCACCCCGAGCAGCGCCGGCAGCGCCCGCATCGCGGAGCGGGGCGCGGAACGGAGAGCGGGGAAGCGCGGAGCGGAACCGCCAAACCCCGCCTCGGGGCCGCTCTCCGCCGGGACACGGGACCGATCGTTTCCGTTTCGTGTCCCGGTTCTTGGCGCCATGAGGTCATCCAGGGAAATTGCATTTGTTTTGTTTTGTTTCGTTTTCTTTTATCTCTTCCTTTTTTTTTCTTTTCTTTTCTTTTTTCTTTTTTTTTTTTTTTTTAATTTTTATTTTACTTTATTTTACTTGATTATATCTTATCTCATTTTACTTTATTTTTAATTTATTTCATTCTTTATTTTTTTTCCCTTTCATTTTGTCATTTTACTTCGTTTTATTTTATTATTTGGTTTTGTTCCGATTTGTTTGGGGTTTTTTCTTTTTTTTTTTTTTTTTCCTGTTTTATTTTTTTTCCTCTTTTTAATTTTTTTTTTTCTTCCTTTCCTGAGAAACTCCATCTCAGTGCACCTTTCACCCAGCTGTATAGAAGCCCAAGAGGAAGTTCAGGCACTTCCCCAGGAGGCACCCAGCCAAGTTGCAAAGAAATCCCCAAGATTGGGTGGGGGAGAGATTGGGTGCAGGAGAGGTGGGGCTTGGGGTTAGAGTTATTGGGGAGGGGTATGAGAGTGATACCAGTGGCTCCAACCCAAGGCTGAAGGTTGTGGGTGCTCCCAGCTCTTTGGACTGAAGTTCCTATAGGTTTCTGACCCAGTTTTATTGGGTTCTCAGCCCTAGAGGGTTTTTTCCTTGTCCCCACTGCCAACGGGCAGGGCACAGGCTTGGGAGCCCAAGGCACCAGGAAAAAAAATAGCAGCACACACTCTTCAGCATCTCTTGTGGGTACCATTTCTAGAAGCCATAATTTTTGAAGGCTTTTGGCCAGCTGCACAATAGATTTTTGTGTTCCTATTGCAACCAGCAAGCATTTAGCCTCAGTTCCCTGCAATAATATAAACTCAGCCTCTCAGGACTGGTTGAAATGAGGCTGATCTCGCTTGGGAGAAAGATGGGGCTCTTGGAACCCTTGTTCTCTTCTGTGTATTTTGACTCTCTGTTACCCTACAGCCTTCCCACAGGACTTCCTGTTATTTGAAAACTCATTTATTGTCTGTTTTTATGCTTCCTCTCCACTGTCCCTCAGTCCTCTGCTGTGGTTTGTGTTTAACAGCTCCATGCCTATGGTTCTTTCCAGGTTTTTTTTTTGAATGGAGCTTGTTTTTAATTACCTCCTTTTCCCTGATGCTCCTTCTTGTCCTTTACTGAGTTTTGTGATAGTGATGTTCTCTGCCTCTCTGATCATGTTTTTATGTACCCTTCAAAAGCCTTTAGTGGCTTGGGATGTTCCTTTTACCTCCTTCTTGAAAAGCTCCCTTAGTTTTACACAGTTCCCCTTTTCTGAGACCAGGCACAACTGTTCTGTCTTGCTTTATTGCTATCCACGGACCACATAAAATCAAAACTAGAACTAAAAAGCAGAAGGATGAAGGCAATGAGGTTCAAAATTGTCATTCCTTCAGTCAGTGTTGAAGGGGTTCATCTCGAAGTCAACCACGCAGAGCAGGCAGAGAGCCAGAGAGATAATGAACTTATTTTCTTCCTTCAAATTGTTTTGTGGAGATACTGAAAATGGCCTAAAAATAGGAGATGTGTCCCAATGTTATCACTCTGCACATGCAGCACAGCTGAGGTTAAGTCCAGAGAAAGGCTGCCAGGGTAAGCTGTTGTGAAAAACAGCTTTTATTCTTAGTTAAAATGTAAAGGGAGTATTGACACGAAGCAAAACTCAAGGGGGAAACATCCACGCCAATGACAAACCTTTGGGACTTCACAAAGGTGCATAATTGATCCCTCAGCAGCATCTCCTTGAGGTGTATGGGTATATAAAGAAGATTCCTGTGGATTCTTCCTTTTTTTACCTGCTCCAGTCCATCAGCAGCTTGACTGGAACCCTCGGAGTCTTGATACAAATCCCTTGGATTTCAGTATTTGCATTTCTGAGGGGAGGATAAATGGGCTATGAATATTTCATATGCTCCTTGGATATGTGAGGTATTCAAAAACTCCCATAGTCTAAACAAGGCATTGGTTAAGGAATTGTGGCTGTCTCTATGGAATCTATAACAGAGATAAGCTTTGTTCCTTCCTACCAGGACAGGAAGCATGGAAACAATTTGCTTCGGGCAGCATTATGTTTCAACATTTCTTAGGTAATTTGTTTGAGGACTTGAAGTTATCTCTGGCAAACAATTTATCTTGGCAATATTGTTTGCTGTGGAAATGGATTCCAAACCAGCAGGACTTGCAGAAGAACCAAAGTCCTGACATGTCTGGTAATGTTCTGAGCATGGCAAAAGACAACGCTCTGCATACGTAAAATAAGTCTTAGATCTGCTCCACACGCTTGGCAAAAAATTGAGGAGGAAAATATTCAACTGATTTGTTTGTTTTTAAGTTCAGGAGGAAACAAGGAGCCTGCAACTGATGCCTGGCACTAAAAATACAGAGAACAAAGCCAGATGAATTTAAGATTTTCTGGTTAGTATAGATTTGTGAACGTGTTCTTAAGCATCCCCAGTACTTGCTGTCAAGCTTCTCATTACATCATGAACATTTTAAACAGTGTTGCCTCTTCTAAATCCATCTGCCTGACAAAGGACTTTTGTGTGTTAGCACTTTATTCCATCAGAAAAAAATATTTTGGCACTCTCAGAAATCAAGGGCTTGCAAAACCAGAGTATGTGGAGCTCTGAGGCCCAAACTGGTTCTCCAGATCTTTGTGCTGCAGTGAGCACTGACTGTATTTACTGTGTGGATCCATCCAGTCTCTCTCACAGTGTTTGAGCAGAAATCAAAGCCATGACCTCTCCTCCTCAGAGTGCTGCAAACAAAACTGATTTTTCAGAACCACATCCAGAACAAAGAGCTAGACTCACAGCTGCAGCATGAGCCCCAGGCATGCCTGTGCTTCAGGAAACTTCAAATCCGGGAGAGAATCCCCTGGCTGCAGCCTGGGTTTAAGTTGCATGGCATTTTATGTGTGATTAAAAAATTCTCAGATAACTGCCTTGTCTGTACACCTTTCCTCCCTGCATCAGCACCTGGGGATATGTTGTTTGCCAGTGTCACAGGGGCAGCATCATTAAAGCTATTTCAGGTGCCCCAGGGCTGCAGAAATAAATAAATGATGCACCATCCAATGGACAAACTCTGTGCTACACTGTGCTGACAAGTTATTAAATATCAGTTCCATCTCAATCGACTGCAAAATGTCCATGGAATTAGAAGCTTTTCCTGATAAGGCACATTTGGGAACTGCTGAAGCAGACAACCTCCTGGGTGTGACAACAGGCACAGTCCTCTGTGGTTGTTGGGACTCCTAAAAAAATGCAACATAGCACCTCATTTTTTGGTAACTTTTGGGTAACTGTCAGGTTTTGGCCATCAACACACAGGGAATGTGAGACATTTGGGTTTTCTCAAGGGTTATGCTCACTATAACTGGCCCTACACCCCCATAAGGATGTTTCCCCCCCAAATCCCCTCCTTAATTTTGTTTTTATTGCTGGATAAATGACATATGAGTTACATTCAGGGAAAATGTGGAGGGAGAAGGATCAGCTCTGGTGATTTTGTGTCTATAAATGTTTATATACTCTGAGTATCAGGGACATTGGCACTGACTGATTTCTTTCAGTATGTAAAACCCAGCTGATGGGAAATAGAAAACTGCACACAAACCCAAGCTTGTCTGAAGTCCCTGATATGAAAAATGAAAAGAAAAAAAAAAACCCAAACCAAGAAAACCAACAACCAAACAAGAAGTGGAAACACACAGACACTTAGAAAGCTGGATTTTATTGTACTTATGCACCATGCCTTAGGCACTTGCTGCCCATGTCCCACTAGATGGTGGTCATGCTGCAAGAAAAAACCAAGATGCAGAAGCATGCCCTAGCTGCTGTAATTTCTGTTTATTATCCTCCAGCTTTTTAGTTTTTATGTGTTTTGAATGTATCATCAGCTCACAAACTGCAAGATTTGATATTTTGCATCTCATTTTTACAGCTACTAGATGTCTATTTTTCCTAATATGCAGTGAAAAACACTGAATGATTATCATGGAGTAGTATTTCTACTAGTAGTACTTCTACTAAATTAGTAGCCTAATTTAAAGACATATGATGAGGTCTGGATTCACCAAATTTAGTAAATTGCCACAGAACAGGCTCTCTGTTTGGGGGCCACATCAACCTCCTGAGACTCCCTGAATTGATAAGGGGCCATAAAGAAATATCACTGTAAGACTGAGTGTAGGACAGAAAGAAAAAAAACTCTTCATGGAAGGACTGAAGTAAAACCCACTGGATCTATATTTTTTTTCAGTTGTGGGTAGATGTTCTGCTGATGGATTGTGCAACACTGCTGGGGATGAAAGCTTGAAAGGGATGGAGGCAGGGATGTGGCTCAGGTGTCTGTGGCTGCAGGCGGACCTGATTCTGTGGCACTGATTCATAGAATCATTTTGGTTGGAAAAGACCTTTAAAACCATACAGTCCAACCCTTAACCCAGCACCACCAAGGCCACCATTAAACCATGGCCCTCAGCACCACATCTACACACATTTAAACCTCCCCCAGGGATGGAGACTCAACTGTCAACCCTTTCCATGAAGGAATTGTTCCCAATGTCCAACCTAAACCCATCCTGGCACAACTTGAGGCCATTTCCTCTTGTTTTATCACTTTTAACTTGAAAGAAGATGCTGACATCCACCTCCTTACAACCTCAGCTTACTAATCCAGTTTTACCCTAAAATAATGGTTATTTGAAAAGCTGAGATGGGGGGGAATGTCTGTTTGGGGCAGCTGTCGGATCTGGGGATTCCTTACAGCAACCTTCAAGGACCTGAAGGGGACCCAGAGGAAAGGACTTTGAGAAGGGCACAGAAAAATGGGACAAGGAGGGATGGGTTTAAGCTGGAAGAGCGGAGATTCAGGGTAGACATTAGGAAGAAAGCCTTGACAGTGAGGATGGAGACACTGGAACAGGTTGTACAGGGAGGTTGTGGCTGCCCCATCCCTGGAGATGTTCCAGGCCAGGTTGGATAGGGCTTGGAGCAACCTGGGCTGGTGGGAGGGGGTTGGAAGTAGATGATCTTCAAGGCTTGTTCCCAAAGCATTCCATGACTCTTTGATGTAGCCCAAAAACCTTTGAGGAGGCTGAGAGGAGACCTCGTAGTTCTCTTCAAATCCCTCCAGGGAGGTTGGAGCAGGGAGGGAAACAACAGCCTCTGCTCCTTAGTGAATGGATGGAATGGATGGAAGTTGCACCAGGTTAAGTTTAGGCTGATGTTAAGAAATATCTTTTCCCGGGGAGGGTTGTCAGGCATTGGAACATCCCAGGGCAGTGGTGGAGTCACCATCCCTGGAGGCATTTAAAAGGCGTTTGCACCTGGTTTTTAAGGACACGGTTTTGTAGTTGACTGCGGTGTTGGTCAAAGCTTGGACTGGATGACCTTGAAGGTCTCTTCAACCTAAAACATTCCGTGATTCTGTGACTCTCCGGTCTCCCCCTTACCCGTAGTTCCCCCGGCTCTGGAAGCGCCTGCGCGCCCCGGGCCGTTCCCCCCCTTCCCGCTCTGCAGGCGCCTGCGCAGCGTTCCCGCTCCCGCCCGCCCCGCGCCTGCGCACCGCGGCTCCGCTCGGCTTCCACCTCCTCTTCCTCCTCCTCCTCCTCTTCCTCCTCCTCCCGCGCTGTCCTTCCCGTTTCCGGGTGTCCTCGGCTCCGCGGAGCTCTCGGCCACGGGCACGGTGGCGGCCCCGGTGGTCCAGCGGCGGGGGCTCGGCCCCGGCTCGCCCCACCGCGCCGCCGGCACGGCTCCAGCCGCAGCTGTGAGGGCAGCGGGGCCGCTGCCGCCGCTCAGGTAAATCCATCCCCTTCCCGGAGCCGGTTCTCCCTCAGCCTGCCCGCTGCCGGGCCCCGCCACCCCCCGCCTTTCCTGCCACTCTTCCCCGGCCCTGTAGGGCAGGAGAGCGGTGTCCTGAGGGAAGGGAGCGGGGAGCAGCCTGAGGATGAGGGGGGGACTCCCTAGCAGCCTCCTCCCTGGTGGGTGTTGGGTGTCGGTTCGTAGTGGGCTTTTTTTTTTTTTTTTCTTTAGGTCTTGGCTGCGCTAATGGCTTGTTTATTTGAAAAAAAAATAATAAAAAATTTAAAAGTCATTTGTCAGCAGCACAGCTGCGTGTCTCAGCTGCTGTGGGGAGCTGAGAGGGGAGGGAACTGGAACCGCTTTCCAATAACGCCCCAACACTCACTCTGGGGAGTTTTTCTGATTTGTGTGCTGCTGGTTTTCCTTATTTTCAGGAGGGAGGTGGGAATGCAGATAGTTCACGCTCTGAACAGCGAGCTCACCTATCTGAGCTGTGCCATTAAAAAAAAAAAAAAACAAAAACAAAAAAACAAACCCAAAGGATTGGGGAGTCTTTGGGTGTTTCACGGTTGTACAATAGTATTGGGATGCTGGATGGCAGTGATGTAGCTGCTCGCTTTGCTGGAGACATAATTGGGTTGAAGTCACTGTGACTTCACATTAAGAGATTTAAATTAGATCTTTTGAAGTGGCTGCTCTCAGTCTTTGAAAATTTACAGATAAAGCAGAGCTGTGCTGCTTCATTAGTAGATGTAAAATTATGTCGGGTTTAGATTAGAGTTAAATAGCTGAAAGAAATTTGTGGTTAAAAGACATTGATAATAGTTTTAATCTCTCTAAAACTTCCTTGGTTTTGCTGTAATGTAGTATATTATGTGTCATATAAGCCAGATGGATTTCTTTTTTATGCCTTTTATTAAGACATTGAACTTAGAAGGAAACTAACTTGATAGAATTCTGTAGCAGCCAAAGGGCTGAAGATGAAAAATAGAGAGGAAATGTGAGACTTTATGTGTGTCTGATATGAGGAACCATTGAAACAAAGGCTTTAACACTCTTTTAATCAATACTGAAAATTTCAAGTGTGAGGAGATGTCTTATATTAATGAATGCAGAAATTAGAATTCAGAGATTATACTCTGAAGTAGAATATTAATCATCCAGTTGCCACTGGCAAAGGAATAAAGCTTTGTCTCCACATTAACAGTGGTGATACTTATTTAAGCATCTGTCTTTCTGGAGTCTAATCTGAATTTGAGTCTGTGGCCCTGTTCCAGAAGAGGGAAGGTACAAAGCCCAGCCATGGATTGTCCTTCTCCCAAGTAAAGGTTATTCTTTAATGCAGAAGTGTTCTGTCCTTGCTGCTGCAGCTCAGTGACAATGTTCGTCTTCTCTTGGCACCAGAAATACTTTTTTCTTTGATTTCCACATCTGTGGGGGGAAAGAAAAAAATGTTATCAAAAGAGGTAACCTTGCTGAACATCTTGGATGTTATTTTTCTGCTTATGGAACATGAATCTGTTTGGTTTATTACTGATAGCAAACCTCTTTAATATTTTCTATAAATATGTTTTCTGAAGACATGCATTGGTTTTATTGTTTTTTTTTGCATAACTTGCTTTACTCTGAATTCTCATTGCTTGGTTTTGAGGATGTTTATAAGGATGCTACTGGCAAAAAGACATAATTAATTTAAGTACCCAGTAAGTCACTCATGCCTAAGTACTGCTATATACACTTTTTCTGAGGTTATTTAGAAGAAACATCCTCGTTTTGGAGCAGAAAAACAATTCCAGTCTTCCCCTGTGGCCTGGCACTTGTTTAATAAGAGAATGGTGGAAGAGGAATCATTACAATAGCTTAAACCTTCACTGTGTTAAATCTGTACTCACTGAAGATCACATCTTGAATTTGTTGCCAGGTGTTTGTATATAAACAGCATCACATTATTTATGTTTCCACTGTTAAGTGTCAGTGTGTGCCTGGATTAAAGCCAAGATGGCTCAGAAAAAAAAAAAAAAAGGGCTTTGAGGCATAAACAAGAGAAATATGGTACAAAATAGATGGAGTTAAAGCAGAAGCAGTCAGGATTTCGAGTAAGGATGAGCTATGTCACTGAGGGTATGGGACAGATTTGGGAATAAGCTGATAGCAACACTGGGGTTGTTTCATGGTTTTCTACCACAAGCTGTTTCAGCTGCTCTTTTCCAGAGTTGTGTCCACTGTGTCTGTCCCAGTGCAGTTGCTGGTTGCTGTAATCATTGCAGTGGTTTTATTTGCTTGCTAGATCAGTCCCTGAGAAGTTGAAACAAACCTCACTTCACTTCTTAAATGGCTTTGCAGTTTGAATTGCATGTATCTAATAAAAAGTATCAGGCATGATTACATCTAGATATGATCTGATTGATATTTATCTGTCAGCATTGAGTGGTCTAAATTGCTCATGGCATTGGATGCTGTAGTAGGTGTGGCCATCTGTTTTACTCTGAATATTTGCAGTTATTGAAGTTAATGTTTATGCTGTAACCTTGTAAGGAGACTACAGTTGTGTGATTTTGATTTCCCATCAACACTGTGCTTTCTAGGTAGGACTTAAATCCGTTGTATTTTAAAACTGCAGGATTGTTATTCTAATGGTCAGGATCTTTTAGTGTCCCTGCAAGTATTGGCTTCTCAGAAATAATCAGAAATGTTGAAATAAGAGCATTCTCTTTACTGTGTTGTAACTGAAATACAGATTGGAAGAAAAAGCCACCCCAAAAAAAGATTTAGGTTTTGACAGTTTTTTACCTATGTGTAGATTTTTATCTTCCTCAAAAAACTAGAAGGGAAAAGGGCTGTGATTAACCCTGGAATGCCCTTTTTTATTTAATTGACAGCACAGGAGCCTCATGATACAGTAGTTGTACTCTATCATTAATCTTCCTAATGCCCTTGGTAACCTTCTTCCAGTAAACTTAGAGAAGATTTACTATTGCTGTGGATCTTTTTTAGCCTCCCTAGAAAAGCAGAAATATGTCTGGCACAGTCATTTTACAAAACCTTCTTTTAATGATCATGAGTTTCTAATATAACTTATTTCATTTTTCTTATCACAGTAATATATCTATATTTTGGGCCTGTGTTTCATGAGCAGCAAGGTGCAGGTCAGATGATACATTCATTCACCCTGAGCATTTCAAATAACATTTAAGAGTGGAATTGCATCAGTTTGGGTTTAATAACCACCCCTGCAAACAGATGACATTTGGCATGAAACATTGAATAATTTAGTGTTATCTTATAATGCTAGGCAAAGACTTTTAAAAGTTCAAGTTAAAACCTGTTGTGTGGCATATAGAGGTTGAAATGTCCTGCTTTGTCCTGCTGGTTTGTGCTTTGTGTACAACAAAGACTGAGTGTAAATGTAAATTTGGTTAGGACACACATTGAAGGAAATAAATTAACAGGCTAGAGGAAAGCTGTGAGCATCTCAGTGGGGATGCTCAGCTCTTCATAAAACCTAAGTGGGTTTTCTAACACTTATCCTCTTTGCCTTGAAGGGGACCAAGGCAGGGGGGTAATGGTGTAGGCAGCTAGAGAGGAGTAGAACCTCCAGGAGCAAGGGAGGAAAAAATTACATGAAAATGACTAAACCTGCAATTGTCACAAAAGCTGCACTGGGGTGGCACTTCCATGTAAACCAGAAACTGATGAGGCTGCAGTGAACACTGAAGTTTTGCACAGCTGGACGTAGGATTAGGGAACTGCCTGACCAAATCATGGCTCTGCCTTGTCACTTAATTCTCTGCTGACAATTTCAAATGATCGCTGTCTTGAATATTTCACCTGCAGAAGCTGAGCCTGTCTGTTCTCTTGCTTGTCATCTTCAACTCAGAGAATGGGTGGGTGACACTGCAAATTACTGTGATATGCACAACCTGGCTTCTTTTTGTGTTGTTTCTACTTAGTTTCTACAAAATGCCATACCCATGACAACTTAATGATTATGAATTTCACAATATTGTGAAAACTTGTTTAACAAAAGTATAAAAGCTTATTTAGAAAGGAAAACAGAAGGCAATCAGGAGCTTCATGCAATTACATGTGCATAATAAGCATTGCATTACCTTTTAGGCTTGCAGTAGATTATAGGAGATCATTTAAATAAGAAATGAGCCTTCTCAGTTTCAGGGGGAGTCTGCATTGGTGTAATTCTCCTTGAACTGGGAAAATGTGAAGATTTATACTGAATAACCCCATCAGCAGGCTTGCATTTGGAATTTTTTAATAACAAGCTGGTTTCAGAAGCTTTCCATTCAAAGGAAATGGCTATATGTGTCATATCAGATAGTCATTATTTACTTCTATGGTTGAATTTCTAGCAAGGAGGACTTTAAGTGTATATTCTCTTTGGCATAGTTGTGAGCCATTTTCTTTTATGTACAGATTCTGGGAGAAGTAGCTTCTTTAATTTAAATTTGTCATAGCTTGGTCTAATAATTGCAGTGAAACCAATTTTTTTCCTATGTCATCTTACAATTATAAAAACAATATTAAGACTGCATACTTGCTGTTAATAACCTGGTACCAAAAACCTTGCTCTAAGCTCTGAAAGCAATAAAATAACTTTATTATTCTTTTTATATTCTTCTCTCTTAGTCATACAGGAGTGGCAAAAAGGACAAATAGATCTTCAGATTAATTAGTGTGTAATGCTAAAATCTGTATATCCAACTTAAAAAAAAAGTGATCAAGACAGGTATAATGCCACTTGAAGCACTGTTTAGAGTTTTTTGGGTTGTTCTTTGGCTTAATCTAAAACTTTTTTCCTTTTGGTCAGAACCTTGTTTGCTCTAGGTACATAAAGTTTATTTCATAGTACTTCTATCCATGTATATTACTTGTGCTTAACACTATTTTCCTGATGAAGTAAAAGTACAATTTGCTGATGGTATCTTTTCAGATTACATCAGATATGACTATGTGAATAGCCCAGGATAGCCCAAAGGAGGGACATGATGTCAGAATAACAAACACAATATTTGTGAGGTATGTGAGTTTTTCCCTGTTGTGCTAACAGGTTTCTTAGTTATCTCTAATACAATTAACCAAAATGAAAACTGTAATATTATGCCCTTTCATGTGTATTATAAAGGAGTTGCTTGTAGAATTCATCTAAAAATCAAGTTTGTGATATACACAAATACTGATTTATTTTGTTTTTCAGAGTCTTGATGCCTGTTCTGGTTTAAGGTAACTTGTTGATTTGAGCAGTTGAAAACCTCCCTTGGCTGAAAAATAATTGCATATTTTTCTTCTGAGATACTGTACCTTAGATGGCTGGAATTCCAAATTTGTGTTCTGGAGGAAGCTTCAGAATTGGGAGGTTGTTTTTGGTTCATTCAGTCCTCTCAAACAAATCAAAACAACTGCAAAGCAGCAGGTCTTGAGGGAGTGGGGTTTCTAAAAAGAGAGAAAAAAAGCAAGACAACATGTCTTTACAATTTTATGTGCCTATTTTTGGTGAGATAATAGCTGATTTGTTAGGTTATCTTCATGTTCCAGCTGCTGTGTAGGCTTCATGAAGCTTCATTTTTTTTTTTTTACAAGCCTTGACCACAGTGAATGGTTGATGCCCACAAAATACTATTGAATTTAATAGGCATAGGTTGTAATTTTAACTAAATTTTCAGAAACACTACAATAACTTCAAGCAGTCAAAAAGAGAAAGCCTTTAGTTATTCAGATTAAGTTTGAATTGCTTTCAGGAGAGGTTTATTATTTTCTAAGTTTTTTTTTCTCTAGTGTGTGTGGCTACCCTCACCCATAGCTTAATAGCCACATTCTGGTAAAGAACAGTGACTTGTGTGAAATTCCCTGGAATTTTTACACTGAAATCTCCCTACACTTGTTTTTATTTCTAATCTCTTGGATTATTCCTGCCTGGTTCTCTCATTAACACATAAGATTTAGAAAGATTTAGTGGGCAGAATACATTTATCTGGATTGATTCTTGGTAGATAGGACTGAGAGGTTTTTTTTAAAGGATTTAAAAATACATAAAAATCTGGAAACTCTCTGTATGAGTCTCTTTACCTAATAATGGTCACTTGGAGCATTTTAAACTAACAAAGTGATGCTGTGCTCAGGGTCTCAGGATGTAAACTCAAGTGCCCTAATTCCTCCCAGTCACATGTAGGCTGCCATTAATAAGGGGAAAAAAGCAGAGACTTCTGCCTGCCTGTCATCAATCAATATAATGCTTTCAAGGTTATCTCAGACATGGCCTTTAATAGCATGAATCAATATGATTTTTAGAACACAGAATACTTCAGAAGTAGCAGGCTCTTCTTAATGCACAGTGTTTAAGCTTTAATTTGTCTCCTGTTTGTTGATAGCACTTCAGCTCTGCCATTTGCTGTCTTTTCTTTTTAGAGATGTCTGGAAAATTATTCTGGTTTTATGAAAACTATTAAGGCTTCAAGTCTTGTTTGTGTTCTACATGGGAACAACAACAAAGCCCTAAAAGAGTGTTCATGAAATTAAATTAATTAATGTGTTCTTTGAATATCTGATTCATGTAATCCATTGCCATGCTAATTTAACAGGGTTTTTTTTTTTTCCCTTTAAGATTGGTCTGATATGAAACCATTTTGTAAGTTTTTCAATTTATCTTTGAAACAGGTTTGTGGGTTTTTTCAACACAATATCACTTCTGTCAACAAATTTAGCAGTTTTTTAACTTACTCTGTTGTTTTGACCAATGTAGTAGAACAGCTTTATTTCCAGCCTGTTTTTTTCTTCCTGCTCTTTGCTAGGTTGCTGGAGCAATGTGAAAAGTCAACAGTCTGGTGACATAATTTGCTGGTTTTTGAGAAACATGAGCTGTAATTTAATGAAGATTTTGCCATTTAAGATAAAAGAAAGAGATTGCATCGTTAACAAAAGGGCAGTAATAGTTTACAGGCACAGCAAGATGGAAATTAAACCATTTTAAAACCCCTTTGCCAAGCATTAAAGTTGCATGATTACAAAAAAACTTAAAAGATTCTAAAACCCAGTAAATGTCTTACAGAATTGTGGATGAAACTTTGTAAATGAGTATCTTTTGCTTACAGAAATGTTTTGTCTTTACACAGCCAAAAAATTTCGAGGTTTTGGTAAACGAACCAAAAAAAAAAAAATCTTAGAAATGTGTTTTGAACCTGAATATGTTTTATCACACAGAAATAAAACCCCCAAACCACCTGTATTTCCAGTGAACTCATGCCTTACAGTGATCCCTTTGTTTCCTGCAGGGTGAGGCCAGAAAACCATGCAGTCATCAGGGCACAGGTTCCGGGATGTTGAGCACCACCCACTTCTTGCTGAAAATGACAGCTACGATTCCTCTTCCTCAGAGGCTGACATGGCAGAGAGGGTTTGGTTCATCCGGGATGGCTGTGGCATGGTCTGTGCCATAATGACATGGCTGCTGGTTGTCTATGCAGACTTTGTAGTAACTTTTGTCATGTTGCTGCCTTCCAAAGACTTTTGGTACTCTGTGATCAACGGGGTTCTCTTTAACTGCTTGGCAGTGCTGGCTTTGTCATCACATCTGAGAACTATGCTCACTGATCCAGTAAGTATGGGAATGTTCCTTGATGTTGGATTCTTCTCTCGTGTAGCACGTGGTCTGCTGAGAAACTGGGAGAAGTGTAGTCAGTCTCCTCCTGCTAGGAAAAGGTGTTGGATGCAGAACTCTCAATTTGAAGCAGTGGTGTCTGTATTTTTCTTGTTGTTGTGCCAATGAAACCATAAATAAGTTTTGACTTTAGGAGCAGGCAGTAAAATTAATTTATAAGAGGGGTATAAAATTAACATATAAAATTATATAAAAAACATATAAAATTATAAGGTATAAAATTAATTTAGAAGGGGGGGTTAATGAGAAATATAGTTTATTTGTGAAACATCAACTCAGGTTCTGAAGAAGGTAATAAAGCTTTGGTCTTTTTTGTCCTAATTTCTCTTATTTTTTTTGCCATATATTCAAAACTTCCTAAGAAGTTGTAGCTTCATCCTGGTCACCCATTTGAAATGTGTCTTCCATTTATGGCACACAAAAGAGCTTTTAGAGGTGGACATGCTGAAAAACCTCAGTCACATATTGGCATAAAGTAAGAACTGCTGTGCTACATGATTCACACTTTACTGTGTTTGGGTATTTGGAGTCAGTGGGAAGGGAGATTTAAGTTGAACCCACATAAGAGGTCCTGGAAATGCACATTTCTTGGGACTTTTTTTCTTCAAGAGTGCAAGAGATCAGATTATTTATTTCATATTAAAAGCTAGTATTCTTTTTAGGGAATAAATCAGAGGAGAGAGGGTGAGGGGGAAAACATCTGTTTTCTCCAGGTCTTTGAGATGCTCAACTGTGGATGTAGAAGTTCTGGGAGTGTTTGAAAAACACAGCAGGGTGTTCTAGTTAATGGTTTGCTAGGTCTTTGATTTACTGTTGAGCCCACACCCAATGGTGAAATGTTGCAACTTCTACAGACTGTGACAGCTAAGAAAGTTTGTGGTTTAAGAATAGATTGCATTAAAAATATGTCCTGGAAAAACTGTGGGTCTTTCTAGACCAATTTTGTTCATTATGGATAAAACATGATAGGAATTGGAATTAACTGCTACCTTTTTTCTTCCACTCCTTTCCTGGTGACTCCCAGAAAGGACGATAAAACTCTGTGATAGAAACTAAGGTTGAAGGAAAAAGGAATAATCTGCCTGCAAACATATGTGAACTAAATTTATCTCTATAATTATAAAAATAGGGTTTATCTTTTACTGAAAGGAACTGGTGAACATCTGAGACTATGAAAGATATTTTTGAAATAGAGCAAATTTTTACCAGCAAAATGCTAATAGCATGGCCTGAGGTTGCTGCCTTCAGTGGCAGGTGAATAGGTGAATGTGAGATGTGTTTTGTAAGCACAAATTTAACTGAAACAAGATGAATTTGTGCTTTAGGAGCTCTCTGAGGTAATTCACAGTGTTTACACCTAAGTATTAACGTTGAGAATTTTCATCTTGCAAAGAACACTTCAGCAATACAACAGGAGTGTTTCAGAAACTCTCAGTACTCCAGCAAAGGCCATCTGGCTCCAGTTTGAAGCACCACTTCACCAGAGAGCTCATCTGGGGCAGAACTTGGGCTCTTTCTCAGGCAATTCAAACTCAAGATTGTTATTCCAGGCCATAGGCAACATAATCTTCCTGCCTAAGGGGATAAATGTTTTGCACTTGAACCTGAAGTGTCTGCTGGTTTCTTAGTTCTGTCCCAAAAACTTCTTTACCTGAAGGTGTCTGTGGAAAGTGATGATGTTGCCAGTGGGGTCTTTCTGAATGAGAAATAATTACAGACTGAGCTGGTGAATGCTGTCCCTGTGTGAAACAAGTGCTGGGCTGGAGGAGCTGATACAGAAAGACCACTGCACTTTCATTACACATCCTGGTTTATTTCACAATTTCTTCCTGTCACAGACAAGCTTTTAGCTCCATAAACAAGCAAGGTGACAATGGTACCTTCCATTGTTTTCTTTTTACTAATCCCAAAGTGGATTCTGATTTTGGGAGGCTCTGGATTAATATTTTACTGGAAGAAGCAATCCTGGCTACTGTTCCTATCCATTCATCATCTTCCCTGTTGTCTTGAAGGCAGCTCTGTGGTGAACAGCTCAGAGAACTAATCACCAAAAAATCATTTCTTTTTCTGATGGGTTCATTTTCTACAGGATAAATTCCTTCAACTGTTTTCCATGTAGCTCCACCAGCTCTCCCAGTAGCTGAGTGCCAGATGTAGAATAAAAAAAACAGCAGTGGTTCAGTGTCTGAGCCTGCAAAAATTCATGCAAAAAGAGGCAAACTCTCTTGTTTCTGAGAAAATTGGGGGGTGCAGGTGGCTAAACCTTGGATTCAGGGAGTTGAAATAACAGTTGTTGCTGATGTATTTTTTGTGGATGGCTTGGCCTAATAATTAAACATCCCCATCAACACAAGCTGCTGTAAGAAAGCTCATCTCTTGGTAGTGCTTGTTCAGAGTGATTTCTCAGCAAATATTGTACCTGCAGTGCTTGTATTTGCATGTAAAAACATGTTTCCTCCCCGTTTTCTGTGTGCTACTGGCAGTAGATTCTATCAGGACTATGCTAAAACTTGGCCACAGATGGGTCTTGCTTAAGTGAAATTGCATTTAAGGTCAAGCAGAGGTAATTTATTCATTTGGAAATGATTCTGGCTTATGATGGACTGGCTTTGAATAAATGAGCTTATTTCAGCAATTATCCTGATATTACTGGTACAACATCTACAAAATGCATTTTTAAATGCTCTCACACCATTTAAGCAGCTTTTTCTTTCTTTTTTTTTTTTTTTTTAATTGAAATTATTTCAGGGAGCTGTACCCAAAGGAAATGCCACTAAAGAATACATGGATAATTTGCAACTGAAGCCAGGAGAAGTGATCTACAAATGTCCCAAGTGCTGTAGTATCAAACCTGAACGTGCACACCATTGCAGGTATGCCAGGGTTTTTTTTTAAAGCAGTTGTGCAATATTGAATTTTGGAATAAGGTTCCTGATATTTGTGTTGTTTTTCTCCCCACTGTTTCTTTTGGTCTCAAAGATTCAAATTCATACATGGCAGAGTAATTTTTAAATACAGTATGCTCTGCCCCAAAATGAGTGTGGATGAGGGGAAAGAAGCAAAAGACTTGAATTTTTAAAAACATAATCATAATGTGGTGTCTTAAATGTTCTTTGAGCTGTGGATATTTTTTCCTGTGCATCACTGTAATTATTTTACTGTAGATAATGCAGGGCAAAGAGAAGAATTTCTGACAGGAAATTTCTGGTATCAGCTGATTTAAGAAATGACCCCTGCAGCCTTAAATTAAGAAGATAGATATTAGTTCCAAACTACCACTTTAATTCATGTCAATTTATCTTTGTAGTGTGTCATTTGAACTTAAATGTGGATTGGCAGATTATTTCCCAAGGCTGTATGCATAATTGGTTAAGTGCACTTCTGCTTATTGAAGATTAATTTTAACAAGGACAGAAGTGCTGATAATTGGAACTAAATGTGCTATGGAAAAGTTAGTAAATATATCAAGTTTTTAATTCTCAATCTCCTGAGTTTTCAGGCACTATGGGTTTGTTATGTTTACTGTGCAAGAGTTGAAAATAGGTATGCCTGTATAATTAAGACTTACATAAATATGTAAATGTTTTTGGTGGTTGTCTCTAGGTGTGAGGAGAGATGTGTCTTGAATTGTGTGGCATATTAAATTTAAGGCTCTGGGTTAGTGCCCATCAAAAGAACAGGGTGAAGTCTTGTCAGGACTCAAATTATTCTTTAAATTGGTGGTTTCTAAATGAAATGTCTCAGAGTGTGTCACTTGTCTGTGTGAGAGTTATGGCTGAGAAGCTATTTCCATTATAAACACTCTGCCTTGGCACTGAAATCTTGTTCTTCACTCAGATGTGAGTGGGTTTTTGTGTCTGGAGTGGGAAGGGAAAAAATTTCATGTATAAATAGTCAAGAATAAAATGATCTTGGAGTTCAGCTGTGGTGTAGGGCAGCTTTTGCACAGATGCAGGTAGCAGAGCTGCCTTCAGGTGCAGAGCTTTGGGTCCTGGCTGGCTTTTTTAGCTCTGGTAGAGTGTTAGATGAGCACAGCTGGAGGGCTTGGCTCAGAGGGGCTGGGGGTGGAAGCAGTGCAGCTGCTTTTGTGTGGCAGAATAGAAACTGCTCCTCTCTGGGGAGCCAGAACAGCTTTGTGCAGTCTGTTCAGTTGTCCTGGCATTGAGTTTGTGGTAAAGGGACACCTCAGAGCTGCTGCTGGCTGGAGGATGGAGCTCTGAAAAATTATTTGCATCTCAGATTTAGGCTGACTTCAATAGAAGCTTTGCAGGTATTTTTGTCAAGTGTTTCCCACATCCTATCCTGATGGGATTTACTAATTTGGAAGTAGCCCTAAACGAAGACATGTTGAACTCTACATGAGAAGAACAGAAATAAGCTAAGTAGGGACTTCAAAGACATTGTTTATAAGAAGAATTTGAGTGATGTTTATTGTTGAAGCAGAGCAAGGGTGTATATGGTCTACAATGAAGGAAATCTGTGATACTTCCAGCAGGTTTGTTTTCACTAACCACTGGTTCAAGGACATGGCTTTTTAGCATCCCTTGGGAGTTGTTTTACTTTTCTCTGCCTTTGTGAGACACACAGTGAGATATTCTACACAAGGGAATTTGAAAGCCAGGGCCTGAAAGTCTCTGTGCTGTCCTTTTTTTAAGCCTGCTGCCAGGGTTTTATCAGCAGTTGGATATATGGTTTACTTGTCTTTGTTACTCATCCAGTACATGCTGTTCAACTTAAGTTAAACAGAGGGGGTTTTATAAATTTTTGAGTGCTGAGCACACACTGCATTGACCACTTAGCAGAATCTGATTCTTTGCCATAAATTTAGCACTGCAAAAGTTTACCAAAGAGAAAAAAAGGTTTGTTTGATTATACTGCTACTTTTTTTTGGCTTACAAACCCACTCCAAGGACATTAAAGGGGTGGTCAAGTCCCAGATAGTCAAAGTGGCAATTTGCTGATAGAAGAGACTTGAAAATGGAAATTGAAGTTGGTTCCTGTTGGGAAATACTTCCACTCAAAGCTGCAGTGCATGCTTTGAGCAGTAAATTATTAACAGAAGAGACTCTTAGGATGGAGTTATGAAAATTGTTGTGCAACACTGCAGCAGAAGTTCTTTAAGGAAGAAAAAGACTTTCATAATACATGTTAAGTGATGGGAAAAAGAACAAGAAATTACAGCTAAATATCCAGCCTCAGTGAAATAGATTAAACTGAGATTTTACTAAGCAGTTAACATTTTCAGCATAAGGAAGAGGCTTATCCTGAGTAAATGCTATTTCTCTTTCACTGGGAGAGCACAGCTGTCATTATTTCTAGCCTCTTCCAACTGCCTGTGTTTATTTGTGGGGAACTATTATTCAGAATCAGGTGGCTGAGATGTTTGCATCAATCTCCCTGTCAGTTCCTCTTATCCAGACCAATTTATCTTCAGCCATTAGCTGTGTCTTTCTGAATGTTAGCTTAGATGCTGAAAACTAATTCCACCTGCAGTTTTGCTTGAGTGCAGTCTGCAGCAATTCCAACCTGGAGAAGACCTTTCCATTGCTGCTCCTTCTCACTATCATATTGCTCCTTCTTCTTGTGTAAGGTGTGAGTCTTCGTGCACAGTGAAACATCCCAGCTGATGGAGTGAACTTCCCAAATTCTTGCTGCAATAACATCTGTGCTTGGACAGAGCAAGGAGTAGAATTCAAGTGATGGGGGTAGGAAGAAGGCAGAACCAGTGTCTGAGCATTGCTCTGAGTTTGTTGGCTGGAAGTGTTGGTTGAGTTCTGGTGTGAAATGAGAAATGAAAGCAGAGTTCCAGACATTTGATGTCTTGAAGAGGTCTGTGGGGGCTTGTGAGAAATACTGAATGAGAAAAAAAATGAGTCCTGCTCACCTCCAGCCTCCAGTGTTTGGCTTGATTGAGCCTCAATGGGATTGCACTCAGTACTTCACATTAATATTCTTTTTAGAGTGAAAGTGTATATAAGCTGAATTTACAGGCAGCAGGCTGTGAAATGAAAACCTTTTGGAGAGCCTTCTGAATGCCTTCCCTTGAATGAGCCCTGTTTCTTCTGCCCTGGAGAATGGGTGTAGTGTTTAGTTATGGTGTTGGGATTTTCAGGTGTAACTGACACTGTTTAAAAAGTAATTTGCAGCAGAGGATTAATAGTCTCTAATGTCCAGAAAACCAGATGCAGTGGGAATGTAGGGGCTGGGTTATAATAACTCAGAGCAAAGGGAGCTTCAGAGGAGCAATGAGGAGTGTGGGATTCTGTCCTACAAACTGCAGAGGGAGTATGTTCTGCCTCCTGCTGAATTACCTTATCATCAGGCACATGCAGTGATTTAAAAGTTATTTTATGCCTCAGAGCACTGATTTTTATTTTTTTTTTCCCTCCCCACACACACCCTGTTCTTCTCTCTAGTGACAATCATCTGGCTTTGCCTCATGCCTTGTCACTGCAGCACTCATAGGTACCATACATAGACAAGCATGCATTACAAAGGGGGTTGAATAATAGGGCCTGCATTTTTTAGGCTTATTTGGTTTTGTAACTGAAGAAATGAGAACACTTGATATTTCAGCTGTTCTGGAGGAAAATCTGAAACCCTCTGAGTGGATGGTTATCCTAAGTACTGAGCTAGGAAGATGAAGTACCAAGTATGAATACTTGAGTTATTGGTTTATGGAAGGACTTCAGCATATGTTGCAACTGTTCTGTTTCTCTTGTGGAACCTTTATGGGTTTGGCTGCAATTGGACCTGAATATAAGAGAACTGAACCTTCTGATGCTGTAAGGCCTAGTGCTTACAAAATGGGATTATGGAAATATTTGATTTTTCTGGCAATAATTTTGACTGAAAACTGTGCAAAAAACTAAGTTAGGTGCAGAACTAGTAAAGAACAGTAGTGTTTAAATATTCATTAACAAGCAGGCAAGGAGTGTGTCCTGATTATAGTTTAAATATTTTTGTTCTATATTGAGGAAGTGAGATGTGACCTTGGAAGCTGTTCTTTAATTGTGATTTTGATTGCATGGGTACAGAATTGTGTGGCCAATTGAAACCCTTACAGTAACAATTTCTCTCTTGAAGACATTAATTTCTTTCTCTTTTTTTTTTCTTTTTTTGTTTTCTTATTCACAAACTAATTTTACAACCTGAAATCTGTTAATATGAAATAATTGATTTGTCTAAAACTTCTCCAGAAGGGAGGTTTGTTTTTTTTTAAATATTGAATTAAACTAAAGCTTTGCACATTCAGTGCCATGAGTGTCTAAAGCATTACAGGATTTTCTTGATTGTGTTTGGATATGCAGTGGTTCTCATATTAATACTGTTTTGCTTCTATGAAGAATATCTTACATACACATTTTTTTAACAACCAAAAGCTGAGTTGTGAGCAAGCAAATAGCTTTTAAAAAATGCAAAAAAAAAAAAAAAAAATCACTGTTCAGTGTGTGTCAAGAAAGTTTTCAGCACATCATCTTATGGCCATTGGATACCCTTTTTTTCTACATGAAAATGCAAAGTTTTCTTTCTCAACAGAAATCTCCTTTCTTTTCTTTTCCTTCAGTATTTGCAAACGATGTATTCGGAAGATGGATCACCACTGCCCCTGGGTGAATAATTGTGTGGGGGAGAAAAATCAGAGGTTTTTTGTTCTGTTTACGGTAAGTGAAGCTCAACAGCAGCTTGAGCTCAGTATGGATCTCCACTGATTATAAAAATTTTGATTATGCTTAGTAGTAAGTAATGGCTTAAGGGTGAAATTGCTCTGTGTTGGTGGATTTTTTCCTTCTGTGCAAATACTCTCCAAGCAGGAAGGCACTTTTAGTCCCTCTCATTATCTTTAAAGTGCTGTTATTTTAAACTGGTTTAATTTTGCTGTGTAGTAACAATTAGTAAAATGGTTCTATGATTTAGGGAGCTAATCCTTAGGCTTCCATCGCTGCCCACGTTTTTAGACTCAAACTTAATTAGAATTTGGTTTTACATCCTTGTATTGCATTAAAAAGAGGAATGGGAAAGGGGTGTGCAGTGGTGAGGGCTTGGCTGAATGGAATGTCTGGTTTGCTACCTGGCAGCAGTCAAAAGTAAGCACTTTCTCTTCTTTCCAGATGTACATAGCCCTAATTTCAGCTCATGCGCTCGTTCTCTGTGGGTTCCAGTTTTTCTCCTGTGTCCGAGGGCAGTGGACTGGTAAGAAAATACTTAACTTTCACTGTCACAATCCAGCAGATATTAAGAGAAGCTCATAGTGTTCCACTTCTTTCAGCCCCATGGATGAAATATTCCAGGACTAAAGTCTTTTTAAAGTGAGGTCCTGTAGAAAATAAAATTTTCTAAAATGTCCCTCTTTTTACTTGGAATATTCTTAGTGCTCCAGTGTCCCAAAGCTCTTTCTGATCTCATGCTTTTGGCAGAAGATGGTTGATCATATTTTCTTCTTGGTACCTGATGCAACAGGGGCATCCATGTGACTGTTTTTTGCTGAAGATTCTGTTAAATGGAATCTTAATCCCTTTTGTACTTGAAATGTTCTGCTTCCTACATACTATACCATTTCTTCTCTATTAAATAATAATTTCATTACTCAGTTGACTGGGGAATCTCCAGAGATGTGACTGTAAGTGTAACTCAGAACCTGATCATTTTGTGTGGTGAATTAAAAAAAAAAATAGAGCAATCACAACAAAATGGAGCACCTGGATTAACCAGCAAGTCAGAGCTGACACTGGTGATGGTTTTTACAATATTTATCATGCATGAAACTTCAGGTTCCTTTGCTCTTTATGTGTGCAGTTCCCAGTACTTAAATAATCTCGTGCAAACATTTATTTTATACCCTTGAAATACTGAGGCAGGATTGTAATGATACAATACCATGTGCTTTATAGGAAGCCAAGAAGTGTTAATTCCTTAAAATTCTTTATTTCCTTGGGCAGCAAGTGAAGGTGCTGCACTGCTAGAAATCAGAAGTTTGCTGTAATTGTGTTTGTTTCAAATGTCAGATATTTGCTTGTTGAAGACAGGATGTCTTGGTATGAACAGACTTTATAGATTTTTTTTTTTTAAGTACATATTTTTTTTTCACAGAATGCAGTGACTTCTCCCCACCTGTAACTGTGATCCTGATGATCTTCTTGTGCCTTGAAGGTTTTCTGTTTCTCACTTTCACTGCAGTCATGTTTGGCACCCAAATCCACTCAATATGCAATGATGAAACGGTAAAGACCTCAGCTTTTAACAACTCTACTTTTTAACTTCTGTTATAACAATTATTCTAGGAAGATGTGATGGGATATTGATTTATTTGCATGAGGAGAGGCTCTAATTTTGGGAAAAAACCCTAGATCTGAATTAGCTCATCAGTTTTAGTTTCTCCAGTTGTAAGAACTTAAATTGTTGGAAGTTGTAAGAATATCATTTGCTTTTCCAACACTAATTTTGTAATGAGCTTTTCAATGAGAGGTATTTCCCAGCTTCTGACTTCAGTTTGGGCTTTCACTTCTCTACTTTCACAAACTCCTGATCCATGTAAGGAGAAATGTTAATTTTTCTCAGGTTTACACTTAAACTGGCTATCTTGTATCAACCCTTCACTCTTTCCTCTACTTTGATACCCTTTATTAGGGTCTGATATGTATGTATGTATATATCATAATTATATAACCATAGTTTGGACCTTTGGCTCCCTTGCCCTTAATTCTGCAGTGATAAACCTTGAGAGGATGTTTTGTAGCAGATAATTAACTGGAAGCATAAGGAATTTGAATCTTGTGAATGTCCAGAATTTTCTCATGGTAGGCTCTTCAGAAATGTACTTCTGTAACTTTAAAAAACAATTGGTAAATATTTAGCCTTGATTAGTGGGAAATACCAAAAAAAAAATGTTCAAAGTATTGCATTTGGGAGAGTAAGTCTTCTTTCAGTAATTGCAGTACAAGACTTTTCCTGGAAGCCTTTTTTTCTGGTTTAATTAGTGGATTTTTAGTGTACATGGCCTGCAGATCCTTTGCTCTGACGTGAGCTGATTCGGTCATTTTGTCTTTTAGTTTGAGGTGGGGAAGAAGTAGAGGTAGAGCAGCCTTCTTGTACCCATCTTATCTTCTAAGACTTCTTCCCTGTACCCACGAGGTTCCATCATCCATTCTTATTTCTTCCTTGCTAAATAAATTCCCAGAAGGAGCTCCTCATCTCAGCCTCTTACACCTTAAAAGAATCAGAAGAGGCGTCAGTTTTGGGAATTATCAGACTTCACTGAGCTGCAGATTTACAAGTGCATCACTGCATGTCTTTTGTATACAGGAGATTGAAAGACTGAAGAGTGAAAAGCCAACGTGGGAGAGGAGACTACGTTGGGAAGGAATGAAATCAGTTTTTGGGGGTCAGCCTTCACTCCTCTGGATCAACCCTTTTGCAGGATTTCGGATCAGGCGACTCCTGCTGCGAGCAAAGAAAGGAGGACCTGAGTTTTCTGTTTGAGTCTAATGATGCTGGAACTTGCAAGGAATACTATATAATATTTATTTGGGGCCAGAGAAGGCTGTCTGCATATAATCTGTGACCAGGTGAAACTGATCTCAGACATTTGCTTGTAGCAAGCAGAGTTTTATACGTTTATCGTCACAGACATCTCATTAACTTTCAGAGACATGAACTGGATCTGTAATGGTCTTAACAGCAAGATAATAAAGGAAAAAAGCACGTGGTCACACTAAAGAAGCCAAATGTTGTCATGCTACTGTAATTTATTTGATGAGATTAATTACCCATTTTTGTTAAACCCTTTTTATTTGATAAATGTTTGGGGAATTACCTGTGTGTTTTTATAAAAAAAAAAAATATATACTTAGGTGCAGTTGTCAATCATAAGGAGGAGCATTCTGGTGAAAGTTGATCTCAAATGAGACCTAGCCTTCTAAATCCAGTTTTCAGGGAATAGTGGTTTGTTCAGTTTTAATTTATATAGCAGCTTGTCCTAATAAGCAGAGCTGTACTCTTGTGTCCCACTTCAGGCACACATTCCTCATATGCAAGTGATTCAAAGGACTGGTGCACACAACAGCTTAACACATCAGAGGCACTGTTACACCCCTGCCAAATGTCTTCCCAGGCTCACAAAAGTCTTGTGTTTGGCAGTATTAATCCCATTTGGCACTTAGGTAGGCTCTAAATCTTCAGTAAACAACCCTTTCAGCTGGCAGCTCTGGGCCAGATTCTGCCCTCAGAGATGCATCTCCAATTCTTAATTTTTTGCTTCTAGGGGATCTTGAGCTTAGGTGTTTAAGGACTGTCTCAGGTCCTTTGTGCAGGGGTAAGTGGGACCAGTGAAAATATCCTCCTGTCTGAGATAAAAATGAATGTACTGCAGATTGGAATCAGTTTAAAATAGTTGTCTTTGTAAGGTCTTGCCCTGCCCCTTTTTTTTTTTTGGTTGTTGGATGGGCTTTTCACAGAAGGAAAGCTGTTAATCTAGTGATCCCTCAAACACAGACATCAGAGGAATGAGGGAGGTTGCCTTTGGCAAATACAGGAGAACTTAAATGTAGAAAGATCTGCAATAGATGGAATTATTTTTGAATCTAACCATTTTCCAACCAAAATTACTTTCAAGGAATGAAAGCAATATAGATCTAGAACTGCTTTATGCAGGCCTGACAAACAACAGTAGTGCTAAGAAATGTTTATAAACCTGCAAGTAATAAAATTCAGCTAAAAGTGAATTCTTTAAAACTTACATTTAGACTATTTTTTTGTATTCTTGTTAATCTATTCTATAAATTACTGACAATATAAAGGATAAAGCAGGAGCCTTGATGCATAGCTTGAAATCGTGCCTAGAAAGTAAATAGCTCCCTGTTCTGGGACTTGCCTTAAAATTGTCCTGTTCTTGCTTTTGCTTTGCCAGTAGCACTGATGATCTCTCCCACCTCAAGCAGCTCAACATGCTGAAGAATCTTACATTATCAAGTTTATGTGCTACAGAAGCTACACTTCCTTTTTCCAGTGACCTGCTGCTCCATTTCTTTGTAACTGGCATCCTAATTCCAGCTTCATCAGGTCCTAAACCATTGAGTGGGGGAAATTCCTGAGGGATCCATTTCTTATCTCTGGCCCTGCGAACAAAACCTGTGCAATACAAGGTAATAATCTTCACTTTGCTTGGGGGGAGATGATGTGTTAATACTGGAGAGTTTCTAGGTGGACACATCCAATAAAATTGTGGTCAAATGAACAAAACTACGTCTCGTGTAGCTGAGGGGAAAGGTGGAAGTTCCACAGGAATCTGTGTGTGTTTGGTTGCACATCAAAAAGATTGGGAAGGGGGGGGGGGGAGGGGGAGGGAAATGTGTCTGGCTTTGTCATGAGGCTCTTAATGTGTATGTTTAATAAAATCTCCTGATGAAAATCAGAAAACATCACTGCAAACAGTTGGACCCTGTGACTTAGCAAGTGTGTGTGTGTGTGTGTGTGTGAAATCAGGTTTACTTGGCTTTTCAAACCCTTGTTATGTTGTAATTTTTTTAATGTAAAAAAAAATAAAGTAATTCATTGAAGTCTTAAAGTAATCAGCCCCTCTCTGTGTGCCATTTTTTTTGCACATGAATGTGCATATTCACATATATTTCAGATACATCTAATGGTCTTGCTTGTGATTTATTTGTATAGCAAGTAACAAATGATACTGCTCCAAATTAAAGCTCCTACTCTGCTTACTAAGAGTTTTAAGCTCTGCTAACTGTTTAGCTGCTCTTGGGCATTTGCTTTTCTGCATCCTTTGTCTTATTAGTAACTAACTTCTTGTCTTACTAGTAACTTCTTGTCTTACTAGTATTTTTTTGTCTGAACACACAGGAAGAACACTTCTTCCTCTCTGAAAACCCTAAATAAGGTGTTTCAGGCTTTGCACGTTGAAGGTACTTTTGTAAAATGCAGGTTTACCTTCTCTCCACAAATGTTGCTTTTTCCCACAAGTTTTGCAGCTTCAGATGCAGAGAGCACAAATTATGTGGCCTGGGAAGCAGCAGTTTGGGTCACGTTCAGCAGAACTGACCCAGCAAGGGTGAGGATGAGGAGGAACCAAGGTGTACAAAGGAGGGAAAGGATGAAGAGGTTGTAAGTAGTTTATTTCCCATTTGCACAAATTCTTTGGTGCTTTCCCTGGGTATAATATGGCACTTTTGTGCCTCTGTTTCTTGTATTTTTAAGCAGGTTACTGATTTGATTATATTTGTGTGTCACAAGAGTTAGGCTGTGCTTTATTTACATATTTTTTTTAAGAGCTTCTTTACTCTCCAAATGAAACAGACACTGCAGATGGGTTCTGCTAATTTATCTCCTTTCTGGTGCCTCATTTCACTTCTAGTAGATCTGTCAGGTTGTTTCATGAAGTGTTTCTGAAGTCTTGGACTGCTGCAGTGGCAACAGAGAATTCATTTGTGGACTTCTTTGTGCCTACCCTGCGTGGGAGTGTTGTGTTTCTGACTCTTCTCACTTCTTTTTCTTGGCACTGCCTTCATGTGTGGGTGTGTTCAATGCTATTGCTGAAAGAAAAGTGGCCTGGGAGGTTTAGAAAGACAGAATTTGGACTGCCAAATGATTCTTGAATCTCTTTAATAACACTAAAATTAACTTGACCAGTCCTGGATGAGTTATAAACAGAGTAATAGTTGGATTCATGCTGTGTACTTTGTGGTTGAATAGGGATGTGGGAATGTTAATTGGTTATTTTTTAATTTTTGCTTGTGTCACTTCCTCAGTCTTTTTGTGTGTGTGTGTGTTCCAAATTTCTTTCTGGAGAAATCCTGTAATTCAACTTGTGCAGCATTTCCTGGCTCTGTTACAGCAGTGGGCATCACCCTGTAGTACACATGGGAGAAGAGCCAGTGGGCACCAAAGCAATCACAGTCTCAGCTGCTTAATAACAGCAGAGAAACTTCTGCACTTTCTCTTGTTACTATTGTGCAGAATAAAGCTAAAATAACATCTAGATTCAATGATAATAAATGGATAACCTTGAGAGAATTAAGACTTTATTACCTGAAGTCCATGTTGTTCTGGCAAAGCAGTTCTGGGATCTTGCCAGAGAGCCAAAATCTTTTTAAATTATGCTTTTGAGCACCTCTCATTAACAAATTCATGATTCCAATAAAGCAGAAATCAAGTCAAATAGTTGCTTCCAAGATATTTTTGCATATTTGCATATTTTTTGAATATTTCTTTGCTTTGGGGTTTTGCTATAAGGAAGCCAGAAAGATTTTTCCAATCAATCTACTCCAGCCCTCAATCAGACCACTGGCAAGACAGTTAATTCTTGCTGTAAGCCTTCACCAGATTAGCTAAATCCTGGAGGCTGAGGCTGATATCTTCTTGTTCCTGGGCAATTTTATTTTCTTCCATCAGATAAGCTCTTAGATTTTTAATTACATGTCTCTTCACAGCTGTAAGTGATTCTTTTTTATGGAAAATAAATCCCTCAGGTGTTTGCATCAGAGAAATCAGTAGAGAAACTTGAAAACTTGGTTTTGAATAAAAGAAAAAAAAAAAAAGCAAACTGTCCATATGAAATATAATATGGAATTTATTTCCCTCACAGATTTATTTATTTTTTTTAACATTAACGAGTATAATGTACATTTAATTTATAGAAAAAGTAATGTAATCTACATGATGGAGGAACTGGAAGCAATGTTTGGTAAGCAGAGAGCATCTGTCAGGCAGCAGGAATGCTTGCAGTGGGACCTGGTTTCCAGATACAACCTTTTCAAGTCTTAAGTTATCAGCATATAATGTCAGAACAAGTTCATCACAGGCAGTAGAAGAATAAAACCCTGTGCCCTAAAGTGAAATTCAACCTCCAGTGGTTTCCAGATCTCTCTTGTGCTCTAAAATCTCTCCCTAAGAGCTGAAATGCAAAGTATTCCCCTTTTTGGTGAGGTTCAGATGCTCATCCCAACTTCTCTTCCCAGCAGTAAGGTTGCATTTCCATAGCATCCTCCATCTGAGGATCTCAAAATGCTCCCCAAGCATTAGTGAAATAAAACTCCCCAAGTCAGGGCTGGGCACCCCCAACCATCTCATTTTTGCTGTGTTTGAGGATGCACATGGGGAAAAGAGATTTATATGATGCAGCAGAACTAAGACTCTTGTGTCCTGCTGCTCACCACGGCCTCTTGTGCCCCTCGAGGGAACTCACTGGACTTCAGTGCAGATAAGTTTTCCATAAGTGCTTTCTAATAAAGTTCAATTTATGCAAAATCAACACCATAAGACACTTGACTGCACTTCAAGAAAAGTTTGAGGTTGTATAGTCCTCTATTGGGATAACTTTAAATTCTTTTAACATATTTATTAGTTGGTTACCTACTGCTGGTTAAGTTTTGCATTAATCCCTCATTTGCTTCTCCCCAGTAAAAGGAGGGGAGAAAGAAAGCAGTAACTTGATAAATCAACACCTGGAGCTTCCTGACAGGTGGGTTTTTTTTTCTAATATTTTTTTCTCTGGGTTTTATCAGAATCAGCAGCCACAGCCTGATGCAGAGCACCTTGCTACTGTCCTGGAGTTGCCTTAGGCATGCACACAAAGGAGATGATGCATTGACTCCCAGCTGGACTCCAGATATACTGGAAATTTTGGAAAAATAACCATTCCTGATCACAAGTAATAACTGACAAGCAATTAAATGCTGGGCTATGTGGATTCCACACCCATGTGGAATCAAAAAACATTGCTTATTATGGAGATGCTGCTTATTATGGAGGTGCTGTTCCTAAAGCTTAATGGGCAGGAGGAGAAAAGGGAGTGTAACTAAACTTTTAGTGGGAATAGGCTGATAATTCAAATACAATTACCAGGGAAGGCTTTTGGGTTTATGCAGATGGTGGCAAAAGGCTTTAAAAAGGGACACGGTGACAGCAAGTGAGGTGATGAGTGAATGCAATCAGAAGCCCTGCCCCAAAGAGCTTCGAGTCTTGGTCCTGCTGCTGAAAAGAGCATTAACCCAAATAAATCACTTGTGAAAGGAGGGTGCTGGTGGTGGGAAGACCCCTGGTGAGGCTCCTGCTGAAGTCTGCTGGGACCTGGTGGTCAACTTGGCCGGGAAATGGGGTGCCCGACCGATGCTGCAGGCAGGGGGTTGCTGTGCTTTGCCTCTGCAAAAGAAAGGGGCCTGTTTCACTTTCTGCCCAGTTTTCATTCACATTGCTCCCAGCTTCTCCTTCCACCTCTCCCTATAAAATCTCCTGCTTGGGCATCACTGTCTGAGGCAAGAGCTGTGCTACGGCGTTGGGTCCTGCGCTAGAGCCTAGTTTATAGTCTTCACTGCCTGTGCTTGTAGAAGGAGATGGAAGGGATGTTTCAGGAGATGCTGTGGAAGAGAGAGAGACAAGAAATAGAGAATTAACATGGACCTGAAAATTGTTCAATAGAGCAGTGTCCCCAGAGATGCAGCAAACCAGCCTAGGAAGCAAGGAGCAGGAGCTTGGGGCTTGGGGATCCAGCCTGAATTCAGGCATTGTCAGGCATAATCTTCCTTCCTGGTTTGTGATGAGGACTGAGAAGCATGGACTAACTCCTCTCAGTGGTTTGCACTTGGGAAATGCCCCCAGCTGCTTTTCAGTCCTTCCTCTCCTTGTTGGAGGACTCCAACCTGCTCAGCTCTGCCTCATTTACAGAACACAGCATCTCTCTACTCTCCCTCACTTCAAGGTGAAGTTCAAATACTTCAAGGTGGCTCAAACAAACCAAAACAAAGCAAAAATAATAATAAGAAAAATAAAAGGCTAAAATACCAGATGTCAACATTTATGTGGCTGAGAAATTGCAAAACATGCTACAAGAGGTAGCTTATTGCAGCTGGGAGAAGAAGACTGTGTGTGCTATGACCACATAGCAGTGGCTGCTAAATTGCAGCTCATCTTCTACTTCTCTTTCCTCAATAACATGGTCAGCTTGCTACTACAGCAGAGAAAAGCCTGACCAGGTAGCTATTTCCTACAGAGTGGTTGGAGATGGTTTTGTGTCCAGGTCATATTGTGTTCTGGTTGACAGCAACCAAGGCATTTGCAGCTTGGAAACTCTTGCCACTAATAACTGCGTGTGCTGCTTTGTGGTATTTCCCAGAACTGCCTACATTCACAGAAATCTGCTGTCACCAAGCTGGATTTCTTTTTTTCTTATTTTTCTTCATCTCATGCTGTAAAGTGGCATCTCAAAGTCCCCCTGGATCATGCTGTTACATGACAATTCCTGCTTCTCTTTTGGAAACGTGTTTCAAGGCTGCATAATAAAGGATTCAGCAAGGAGGGCTGTGAACTCTGATTCAAACATAATCCTTCAGCACATAAATAAACCTAAAAGTCTTCTTATTGAGGGCTGCTCCTATTAAGTCCCTTAAATATATTCAAAATGGATACATACGGTCTGGAGCAGTGTGAATCACAGAGCTCATGTTGCTTGGCATGACGTGGCCTGGCAGAGGTTCCAGGTTGAGGTTGGGAGGTCCTGACTGGTACTGGAGATCAATGGTTGTTCCTGCAGTGGAAGTGGGAAAAGACATCATTCTTTGCAGAGTTACCAAGAAGCCAGATGCTCTGAGCCAAATCTCTGGGTTTTTTGGTTTTTTTTTAGAGACTTAATGGGGTTAATGTCCTGGCTCATCTTTCCTTCTTTCCTTTCTGCTCCAGCTGTCCTCTGTCTCTCAACCCTTCTCTGTCTAGGGACAACATCTCCAGCTTGCTGGGCTTTCAGCTAATGTCCAACTGCACTGTTCTTCTGCCTCTGGCTGTCTCCCAATTCCTGCTCTTATCAGGGCTGGCAATATAGTTATAACTTTTGCATATTGCTAACAAACAAAAAAAACCCCAAACATTGTTTTCTTGCAAACTGCATTGGTTTGATAGGTTGCCTATAATTCAAGTTCCCCCCTGGTGCGAAGCACCCATTTCTATAAAATTAATCCTGGGCCAGATTTTCAGAGATAAATGGCTTGGGGATTGGACTGGAATGAGAAGGACCCATGTCCAAGCTACAATTCTACCTGAGCTTTCCCCTCCCTCCTCCCAAGACCAAATTCTCTCTACCACACCCCCTCCAGAGAAGGCCACAAACCCTGTAACAACTTGGAAACCGTGCAACCTCACTGCCCTTTCTCAGCAGAGCTCCTACCTCCCAGCAGCATCTCCTGCAGCAAGCTGTCAATCCTGGCCACACCAAAAAGCTTTACAAACTGGACTTGCTCTATCATCTGCCAGGTGATGCTCTGAAGAGGGGGCAGGAGGAGGAGGATGTCACTGAACCGGCCTCGGGAGTCGTACTGCCGGTCGTTGATGTAGTCCTCTAGGTTGACCTGGACCTGGAAACGCATGTTCTTCACCTTCCCAGGCTCACTCAGGCCTTTGCAGTCTGGGAAAGGTAAAAATGAAGTTAATTCCTGGCCCACTAACCATTAAAAAAAAAAAGGGTTGCCTTGTCCCTCAGGCTCTGTAGAGGGGAAAAGATGAAACGGTGCTGATCCTCCTCAGAGTCTTCAAGTTTTCTGGCAGATTAGCATTGGGGTGCTATCATTCCCTAGCTCACATGGAACAGGGAGACAGAAGGGGAGTTTGAGGGGAATGAGTAAGAAAAATAAGAGCTTGCTACAGATGGATACTTCTGGCTGGTGTCACTAGTACAGAGGATTTAGGAGCTGAGCTGTATTTGCTCTTCCAAGTGCCTGGAATTTCCCCCTAAAAACTAGAAGTCCCAGCTACTGCTACTAAATAATCTGGTTCCTATCTGATTCAAATAACACCCCCTGTCTTGACAACTTGTCTTTAACCTGGGGTCAACCCATTTTTCATGGATCTCTTGTCCAGTCCTGCTTAATCCTCAAGCAGGTGTGCACCCTGGGCAGGGCAAAGTGCTGGGATTTACACCTTCCCACTCCTATCTCTCCTGCAGTCTAAAATTGAGATTTTGGGCTCACTGATCCATTTCCTTCACTGTACAAAGAATTCAGAAGCACCACACTCCAGAGACCATCATGCCAAGAGCCCAGATGAAGTGGTTAACAAATTATTTAACTCCACAGATGTGCCTGCTCATTAGCATGAACAAATTTCCCTTCTGTAGAGCTTCACCCTTTTTCCTTTTAGATGAAATGATGGCACCTCACTGTCACACTGATCTGTAGCTTCCCTGAGATACTGATCAGCTGAGAGGGTAATTTGTCAAACTCAATTTACCAACTCGATCCTTACTCAGGTTTGCAGCAAGCTCTTTGGCAAGCCAAAGCTCCTGATGTTTGTAAAACCCCTGTATCTTGATTTCAAATCAGCAAACGTGGCAAAAAAAAACCCCAAACTAATGGAAGCTGCCCTAATTTCCCTGTGCTAATTGATGTGGAAGAAAAAAGGGCATTGTTCTGGCCTTGGAATTGTTCCTCCATCTCTCTCTAAGCTGCAGGGCAATGCACACCAAAGGGACACAAGGGTTGTAGTAAGGGGTTCTGTGGGCTCACAGAAACAGGGGTGTTTTGGGGGGATCCTGGGCTGAGACAGAACTCCCCATCTTTGTGGAATGAGAACACAGCAAAGGTTCAACACAAGCTTTCATTTGCCTCTGGGTGTTTCCCAGTTCCCCACCCTGGGAGGATCAGCCCTGCCCCAGTCACCACTGGCTGCCAGCAGGATCCATTAACAAAATCCTTGGTATTTCTGGGTACTCCCAGCAGCCCAGCTCTCTGTGGTTTTTAATGCTGCTTTCTCAGCTCTGATGGATGCTCCATGCTGCTGCTCTGGCTGGATTGACTCACTTCACTTATGCATAATTCAGTCCAGATATCCATGTCTTTATCTCCTTCATTTCAGACTGATGGGCTGTCCTGAAGCCAAGCTACAGAAGAAGCAAAAAACTTCTCTAGGGTCTACAGAACCTTGCACATCACTCTGGCTGGAGTTACTACTAAATTGCTAAGTGTTCAGGAACAGGTTACCCATTACATGTCCTTGCTGCACTGTTAAGTATTGCAGGGAGAGGGGAAACCAGAGCTGCTGCCAAGGGTTTTTCCTGGTGATGGAAGAACCCCCAACTCCTTTTCAAGCCTCATGTTTGGCAAGCAGGAAGGAAGAAGGAAGCTCACCTGGGTCAAAGAAGATGATGGCTTTAAGGCAAGCATACTCATTGTCATCAATCTGGATGTCCCTCAAGGGCTTCACCAACTCATCCAAGATTCTGGTGGCCACACGAGCAATTTCCAGTTCTGGACAGTGCATTGGGATGATGAAGTCATTCCCTGGGGAAACAAGAGAAATTCCCTCTCAGATTTGCATTCTACAGACATGGTTCCATCTACAAGTTACCCCAAGTTACATTGCCAGATAATCCCAGTGCCCTTGTGCAGCAGATTTCCAGTGTGCAGCTTCACACTTGGATTCTCAGTTGAGAACCAAGCCCTGGATCTCATTCTTTGGGCCTTAATTATCTTGGCTGCACGTTTGGATGCACCCACCCTGCACAAAAAGTTTGCTCCACCTTCTGCTTTGCTTTAACCCTCTGCAATGCCCAGCATCTGTTTGCACCTGGTGTTGCATCTTTATTTTTGGTGTGGGTTTTTTCTTTATTATTTTTTTATGTTTTAAAATCCCAAGTTCTCCCTCCCTCTCTAGTACGTGGTTTACAAAATGAGTATTCTCATTTTTCCAAGAATAATCCCACCTGTTTTTTGGTGACAGAGAACTATCTGAAAAGGAAATACCTATTTGCACTGAAATTTTTTAATAGCCCTTTCTGCTAACTTTTTAAGCCCTGGTACCTAAATCCCTCCTTGCCTGTGTCCTGGAAATCTCAGCTAAAAAAACCAAGGCCATGCAGTGTGAGATGCCATTCAAATAATGTTGTTTTTTTTTTTATCTCATCCCCAATTTCATAGTTGGAAAAATCCCAGTGAATTTGCTGACATTTTACAGACCTTCCCAAGCACTTAGTCTTGAGCCAGTTGTGCAGACCCTACCCAGGGGCCCAGAGGGGATTAGAGGATACTTAGCAAGGGCTCATGTGTGTGAATTATTCAAAGCAGGAGGGTACTTCACCACTTTTACCTAATAACAGAAAATCAGTGTAGGGTATGGATCTCTTGGCTACCCCGAGGAGCAGATGTTCCCCTGCGTGGGCTCTGAGCAAGGCAACCTGGAGAGGAGAAAGCAATGATATTAGGCTTGAAAACCCAAGAGACAGAAATGATAGGTATATGGTGATGTTTCAGAAGGGCTACATGAATAGAAAAATAAATAAAAATAAAAAAAAACTTGGTTTTGAACGAAAGAGAAAGAGGGGCTTGAGTAACTTGAGTTCTTAGGGAATAAATGGCTTTTATATCCAACTCTCAGGTATAAAGGGAAATAAATAAAGGGAAAATCAGTCCTTTTTGAGTGGGTCCTCATGCATCCTGAAGTCACCAACTCTATTACACTTCAGGGGATTTTGGCTACTGGGCTAACTTTAACCAATCCTCTATCTCTATCCTGCATCCTCTATTACTCTTCCTCTGCTGCTAGGTTATTGCTCTGCATGGGGTGAGCTATGTGTTAACATCAGATTTTCCTGCTGAAATGTCCAGCTGGGAATTCCTATCAAAGGTGGTGTGTTCCCAGGGAAGAGGCATTTCCATTTTACCTGGTCGTCGAGTGGGAGCTCACAAAATGCTGGGATGTATTTTGCCCACTCAACCAGCACCAGAAGCTGCTGTTTCATGGACTCACACACATCGTTGATGGTTGCCACCTTCTTCATTGCAATATCTGCACTGTGCACTGGACTCAACGATGAATACTGAAAGAGAAAGAATCCAGGTGGTCTGGGACCTGTGCTTTTTTTCATCCTTGAGAGCAAGGATTTATGATAAATAAATTATCTGAAGGAATTAACCTCATCAGGGCACGGGGAAGGTGCTCCCTGGTGTGTTTGCAGATTTATTTTTACACTGCCCATGGAAAAGCTTCCACGAGGTGGTGCTCGGTCCCAACAGACACCCCTCCCTCCTCCTCCTCCTTCCCCAGTCTCCAGGCTGGCTCAGGAAAAAAAATCTGATTAATATTCCCGTTTCTAGCAGCAGCCAGCAGCACTGGGGCTCAGCTTCCCATCAATCACTAAAGCCAGCCAAAAGCATGGAAAGCATCCTGCCTTCCTCCCCCATGAACCTGTCTGGGGTACAAACCACCCTTTTTCAATCTCTAAATGGGGAGGGAAAGGTTAAAACAGTACTTTTTGAAAAGGAAGTGGATGCATTGCTGCATGTACTGTGCAACATCTGGACCAGATGTTTCAGTGGAGAAATGATATTTGCATAAGAATTTAAAGGGCATACAGGGAGAAATTTCGTGTGGAACACGAAATAAGAAAGAAATGGGTGTTAGTTGAAGCCCAGCAATTTCATTATCTTTAGGGTTTTTTCCCTGGTAAAGAAGTTACAAAAAAATACATCATTGACTGTGATAAGAACGTTATGTCCTGGGCAGGACAGAGTGCAGGAAATGCAATGAGATTTTAGGGGTGCAGCACCTGTCAGGTTGGGGGTAGAGGGCTTGGAATTTCAGCTTTGGAATTCCCACAACCAAATCTGCCCCTTGACAGGTCACCTTGCCTCGATAACACACCCAAATTTTTTTAATCCCTGCTTTTTGATATCTCAAAAGCATTTTCTTCCCTGCAGCTTTGTGCAAGAGCAGGGAAAAAAAAAAAACAAACCACCACCCTTGCTTGGCTTAATAAGTTTATAACCCTCTGTGGAAGAGCTGAGGGAAGTTTGGAGGGTTTTTCCCTCATCTGATACCTGCTGTGCCATGGCCTCAGCCTGGGTGAGGACACTGATGGAGAGTGAGCCATTGTCCTCATAGCTGCTCCTGCGGATGCTGATCCGGTCACGCTCGTTCTGCACGGCTGCAACGAGAGAGAGCAGGGCTGGTGACACCAGGGAACTTCTCCCACAGCCAATGCCTGCTGGTATTTGTGGTCCCCAAGCACTCCTCTCTGCCTGCAAGACCCTCAATTCTTCCTGGATGCTGGAATAGGATTAAACAGGGGCTTAGAAGAAAGTGGGGGAAGGACTTCTTATAAGGGTGTGGAGCGATAGGACATGGGGTAATTGATTCAAACTGGAAGAGGGGATGTATAGATTAGGTATCAGGAAGAAATTCTTCACTGGGAGGGTGGTGAGACCCTGGCACAGGTCCTCAGAGAAGCTGTGGCTGCCCCATCCCTGGCAGTGTCCAAGTCCAGGTTGGATGGGGCTTGGAGCACCCTGGGCTGGTGGGAGGTGTCCCTGCCCACGGCAGAGGGTGTGGAATGAGATGGATTTTAGGGTCCCTGTCAGTGATTCTGTGATTCAAAGCAGGTCCTGGGGTAGGGGAAAAGGCCACCTGAGAGGGAGAGGACCAAGCACAGGAGCAATGGAGGGAGACAAGGCCATTAGGCCAGTTAGGGGATGTTAGCTGGTCCCAGTGGGGTTGATGCAGCTTGGGGGTGTTTGGGGATTTGCTGTCGACCCTTTTCACAAGGCAATGTACCCACTCCGATGGGCTTCTGGCCTCTAATGCCCTTTTTGTCATTTCTACACTGAGGACACCTCACCTGAGCTCTGGCTACAGCAGGATGCTCTTGAGGTTGCACCAAGTCTTAAATACCTCCAGGGATGGCAATTCTTCCCTACCCTGGGCAGCCCATTCCAATGTCTGACAACCCTTCCAGTGGGGACATCCTTCCCAACATCCAATCTAAACCTCCCCTGGTGCAACTTGAGGCCACAGACAGTAGAACACATTCCCCAGAGCATAGGAAAAGGTGATGGAAAAGGCTGCTCGGATCCCCACCAGTTTAAAGGTGAAGATGGGAAGAGGAACCCTAACCTATGACTGATCTTCAGAACAGATTAACCCTTCACAGCTTTCTTTTGGAACACCTGAAAGAGGAGCATGAGCATCCAGCACTAGAAACCAGCCTGCCTGAATCCATGTCACTGCTAACACCTTTGGAAAGTCCCCATCCAATTATCTATGGGGTTTCATATCTATCTGGTTTCATATCAGCTGCCCCCCCACCTACTTCTCTGGATGTGATGGGTCTCTTTTTGCCCCTTTACAGGGAAAGGTACAAATTTTACCTTCCCAACCGAGTCACACGTTTTAGGCAAGTCCTACCTAAAATCCTGGTCCTAGTCCCTGCTGACAGACTCCTTTAGGAAGCCTCAGCCTGTTGTGTCTCCCCAGTCCTTTTATAGCACATATTTCAGTGCTTCCCTCATGCTTTGATAAGCTCAATCTTCAAGTGTAAATGGATGGCACAGACTGATTTTTTCAAGGTGATTTGGGTGTTATCGCTGCAAGTCCCCAAGATGTGATGGAATCAGATACAGAAGGGAGTTAATGTTTTACCTGCCACACAATTAATCTATTACTGTGTGGTAATTATATTGCTATATTTATTGTGCTTGTAAAAGGGAAGGGAAGGGTTAGGTCACTCATGGGGAGGCTCGAGGGGGTGTGGTGGAACTGAGGGTACTCGGATCTTAGCTTTGCACTCGATAAAGCTCAACAAATTTGCAGGGAGGAGTAAAATCCCAGGGCAGGATCCCACCGTCCCCCAGGGACTGCTATTTCCAGTAGATGCCTGGCAAAAGCTTTGCTCACTCATTTGATGTCTCTAAGCCTGTTCTCTGCTCACTGTTCCAGTTCCCAAAGCCAATAAATGCCGGGAAGGGTCCCGGCAGCCTCGCACGAGGAGACGTCAACGGGAACGAGCCCCGTGATGGGCAGAGAGGGCCTCCTGGGAATTGTCCACTGCTAGGCCATGTCCTGACTGTGGGAAGTGGGTGGGAAACCAAAAATATTCCCCCTCTGACGTCGAGGAGCCCGTTGGAGGGGCTGTGTTAGCCAGAGGAAGCCTGAGCCCTTCTGCCAGGAGCACATCAAGGATGCCGGCGAGCAGGCAGGATGCAGAGCGAGCAGGGCAGCTCTTGAGCAAACAGTGGTGTGTTTGTGGGATTGCAACAAACCCCTGTTTCCCAAACATTTTGTCCTTGCTGCTTTGCCACATAGGTGCAGAGCTACTGATGAGGAACCTCCAGGGAGCCCAATAACTACAGGCACAGGCATTGATTGGAAGGGAACAGCAGCTAACCCATGACTTTCCGTGGCAATTTAGGAGGTTAAAGCCCTGCTTGCATGGGAGTGACCATTTCTAATTAATATTCCACTAAAAACATCCTCATTTAATGCCAGTGGAGTTGAAAAATGTATTAAGAAATTACATAAAGAGAGAGCAGGAGGAGAGAAGTGCAAGTGCCCCAGCACAGTGCCAGCATGCACCAGCTCTGTTTCTGTCTCCCCTTCTGCTGCCTGATTAATTTATATGCACAAATTATTTTTCCCCAAGGTACCTCCAATTTTATAGGTGTGATATATTTTATTGGCAAATAAATCCCAATTTCACAGGCCTGATTTATGACTGTCACAAAGTGGGGAAGATCCTTTAACTTTTCCACCCATCTTTGCACTGACCTGCAATCTCAGCTTTCTGAAAGCTGGCAGAAGAGATTTGTAAACAAAAGGTATGAAACCAGATAAAGGTCCTGTGAAACACTCATATAAACTGTCCTATAAACCTGTCCAAGTCAACAAAAATAAACAACAAAAATACCCTCAAATCCTCCCACTGTGTTGTGGCCATAGGTAATCCAACAATTCTGTTTAGTTCTGTGTAAAACTAAAGGAGTTCATGTACACTCATAAGTTACCTTAAAGGGGATGGGATGTTAAATATTAACCCTTTTGGGTTTGTTTGGTTTTTTTTCCACCAGCAAACTGAATGCTGACAGCACAGTGCTGATATTTCAAAAGATTTCCAAGTTTTCAGATACTCAGTCCATGTGAGTAGATGACCTGGCTCACTTCAAATAAAAAAAATCACACCCTGATAACTTAGTCAAGGTTAAACATGATCTCAGTAAGATACTAAAAATAGTATCTGGTGCACTCTTCATTCACTGATGCTGAAGTGACCAAAAACCTGCCCAGTAGGATTGTGCAAAAAACAGAAATCAAACCTTCCAAATCAAACAGAAATCAAACAGAGATCAAACCTTCCCCTATGCAAGGAGAAAAAATCAGAGAGAATAACCAGAAGGCCTCCAAAACACTCAGACCACCATGCAGTACAGTACCAGCCTTAACCATAAAATAAGAATAAAGTAGTGAATCTCCTGTAAAAAAATTTAAAATCCTGACCATGGTGGTGTTTCAGAAGATGATCTGGGGTTTGTGCTCAAGAATGCCTTTTCCTCTCCCCTCATCTCAACGTCAATGATTGTTTACTTGTAGTCATCAAAGTGAATTCTCGATACCAAAAATGTAATTGGGTCTAAATGAGCTAATTTCTAGGAAATCTGGGGACTGGGGTTCCAACAAGACCCAAGTTTTGGCCCTTTCTTCTTCTTGCTGGTGCCAATGGAACCTGGATTCCATCTCAACGCACAATGCTGGAGACGTGGGGCTCATGGGAGGGACATTCCTGGTCCTTCTGAGTGCAGGATCAAATGCAGAGTCTACAAACCATCTAAAGGACTCTACTGATGCTTTTCTCAGCAGCTTCTGCCCCGCTGCTCCAAGCCCAGAGTGAACCTATAGCCCAACTACACTGTGCTCCCAGGACCAGCCATGCTCAGACCCTCAGCCAGGCACCTACACCACAGGTAAATATAAACCAAATAGGCCACATCATGTCATACAGCACAGGAATATTGGAAACAAATCACTCTAGATCTAAAATACCAGTTTATCAGTTAATTATGGTGGGGAAAACCAAGTTTTTCTGATCCTGCACACACAGCAGTCAAGCTGTGGGTCAGTGGGATGTCAGCAGTGGGTAATATGTGAGGGTGACAACCCTGCCAACCCCATCCCAGGTGTATTGTCACAGGCAGGCTGGGAAAAGGATCATTTCCAGCTTCTTTCCTTCTCCTGTGAATAAAGAAAGCTATTACCACACCCTGGAAAGTCTGATTCCTATTATATGGGCTGGCTGAGAAGTGGTGAGCCAAGAGCAAGAGAGCTTCAAATTCTTGTGTGCCAGTGCAGGGACAATTGGACACACTGACTGTGGATGTCACACCTGTGGTCTCCCAATGTGGACCAGTGCAAGGAAGAAAAAAATTATTTAATACTGTTATTATTGTAATATAACTAATATTGGTATCATTCTCACACTGCTTTGACCCAAATGATGGCTTCTCTTGTTCCCTTTGCAATGCTGTTTAATATTAATCTAGAACCACCCTAAAGCAAATAACCGTGTTCTTTTTGTGCACACAATTGTGCAAGAAAGTTTCTTTCACGGCCCTGCACACAGGCTTTGGATATAGCTCTGGTTAGCTAAGGTAATTTCTGCAAAGCAGTTGCTCAAGGTGCTTTAAAAATCTTCCTTACCAGACACATGAGGAGTTTGTGAGCACACAACCTGACTCTTTGCTCATCAAAATGTTTCAAGGAATGTGACTATGTGGAAGTTGCCATGAGTCATCCCCAAGTCCCCATCAATAATGAAGAGGTGAACCAAGGTTTATAATGTTCATCATAAAACCAATAATAATTGTGCTTCAACTCAAAGAATGGAGCTGATAACCAGATTTCAAGCTATGGGACTTGGTACATTGGCATTGCCTCCATCTCCAACTAGAACTGGCTTTGGTTTGCCCTTAACTACTTTGAGGGCTCTTTTTTTCCCCATCCATTCTATTTCTTCAGTTTCTCCTAAATTAAACCAGCATGCATTTTTCTTACATCCACAACCTATGCCAGATTGCAGGACACCCTTGTTCTCCAGGAAAATATGTAGTCAGAAGGCTGGAAAGGTTTTTTTTCCTCACTTTCATCTTATGAATTACCAGAAATCAGTGACAGATTTCCCTCTGGTTGCAGTAAGGGGTCTTTAACTCAGTGGTGTGGAGAGAAGCTCTCAAGTTTCTTTCTAGCTCCCTCACCCTTTAGCTGGGTGAAGAGGGCTGAAACCATCAGCCAAACACCTGCACATCGTGGGGATCTGTGATCTGTGGTGGGGTGGTCAAGTACTCAGAGTACAAAGAAAGTCTCTGCCCAGAAAGCTTGGAGTAAATCAAAAGCATCACCCATGTTCCACCACTATGCAAACACTGAATAATCAGAGCTCAGAAATGCTGTGACAGATCCTCAGGGAAGCTGCTTGTTAGGAATTAAGGCCTCAGTTAGCAGGAGTGGGTTTTTTTCTCCTGCTTCACATTAAGTACTGTAACATTTAGTATTTTGTTTAGCCCATTGGAAAGGCACATCCTGATGGTGATTGGTACCCAACAGCATTCCCCCTGCCTCTTAATACAGAAATCAACATAAAAAGCAGCAAAAGGCACCAGCTAGAAATGGATTGACCCTTCAAAGCCACTGCTAATGCTTGCTCCAAATGATGCTACACCCACCATGAGGATGGTGATGCCAAAGGGTTTGATTGACTCAAGTCCCAGCTCTGGGGACACAGGAACCATCTGCATCTGGCAGCTCTCACACCATAAGAAATGGTGTGGGGGATGCACCCTGCCCTAAGGGTTGCACCAAGTCCCACCAAATATCCCTCTGTAGTACTCAGCTTTTGGCATTGATGAGATTGAGGATGGCAGAGCCTCCCTGGGGGGATTAGGAATCACACGAGCAGGTATGTAGCAAGGGAATCATGAAATAATTAGAGGTTAAATAAACCCTGAGGAAGCCCATCCCTTTCCCAATATAAAACTATCCTGAAGAGACCCACCTCCCAGGATGGCTGTAATGGAAATTCCCATCTGATAAGATACTAAAAGGGGCTTTCAGACTCAGAAGCATCTCCCTGTGACACATGAGCATCCTCCTCTCTGGGCCAGGGCTGCCACTGCCCTCCTCCATGCAGGAAGCAGGGCCAGAGAGAGCAGGAGGCAGCCTTGGAATCTCTCTTTGCACCCACCTTCCTTCTTCATGCCAGCTCTGAAGCATTTCTTCAGCCTGCAGTACCTGCACTGGTTCCTCTTGTCTTTGTCTATCACACACTGTCGGCTGAACCTGGGAGGAGACAGGAGATAAAAGACAGAGCAACCACCTTGGCATCTGCACCCCCCTCTACCCTGAGCAGCCCCAAGTCCTCCATGAGCTCCACATTGCCTGTCAAAGGTTTGAAAGAAATGGCTTAAATCAACATTGACTTCAACCACCTCCTCATCTTCTGCATTGCTGCTCCTGCCAAGGAGGAGCAAAGTGATTTCAGACCACCCACCCGGAGAGGATTGTGATGGTTTTGGCTGTGAAAGTCTGCCTGTGACTCAAGCTGTGCTGATGCCTGCCAGTGGAGGAGCTCCACATCCCACTTTCCAACCACTGTTGGGTGTTTGGTTTTGGGGCTTGGTGGATCCAGCTTGTTAACCCTGCTTTGTGCAGAGTAATTACACCACGGACCACGAGAGCTTTTGTGTCTTAGTTCTGGGGCACGTGGCCTCCTAATTTTTATCCCTTCCAATGTGGGATTTAGGAACCTCAGTGCTGTTCAAGGGGTGGCCCACGGAGACTTGGCAGCTCTTGCCACAGTGGGTGAAGTGATGGAAGAAGAACCTGTCCCACAGAGAGGAGATGGCGTGGGTTGCTCTGGGACCAGCATCAGGTTGTAAAAGCTGAGGCACTTTCCCAGGCTGGCAAAAAGCCAAAGGTACAAAGGGCCAAAGAGTTTCCAAGGAATTCACGTCTGTGCTAAACAGCAGAGCTCCAAGTTGGGCCAGAGACAGTGCTGCTCACCAAATAAGGCTCTGCAGACAAGCAAACATTTGCTATTTCCTTGGCTTCGATGCTGTGGATCTTCCCTGGGCTGCCAAATATCACAGAGATTCATGGGGAGGGGCAACAACTCCGCTCCCAGGGAACTGGGAGCCAAAATTTCAAAGAAATCAGCAGTAGCTGTTGCCTCCTCCCGTGGGGATCCCACAGTTCCTGGGATGGGCACCAGTTGGGTGGACACTGCTGTCACCCCAGGTGCCTTTCATGGCTGCTGTGTCCTGAGGTGATAAGAACTCCAGGAGCATTTTGAACAAACGTGATGACTGGCATTGAAAAAATTTGGAACACCCTTCAGTGCTCTGGAACAGAAAGAAAACTTCCAGGTTTTAATTAGAGATAAAGGGCTGAGTGTATTCAGGGACTTTTTGTCTCTCTTCCTCCTGTGCAAAAATAAACCATTTTTCTAAGGTCAGCTGATAGCTGCTGTATATTTTATAGCCTCCTCCTCATAAAAAAATTCTCTCAAGTGAATACCTGTGTGCCAAAGTGGATGTGAATCATCCCTGGTCCATAGCAGGTTCTCAGAATGACTGTAAAATCACCAGTGATATGCCAGTGTACACAGTTTAGTAGTGATTTCAAAACAAAAAAGGAGACAATCTGAGGGAGGTGGAGGCTTCAGAAATGGCAGGTTCTTGGATGCTTGTTACTTTTGACTGGGAAAACCAAGAAACACTGAGCTTGAGATGAAACTTCTGGAGCTTTGGTCCTTTGCCACCTTGGCTTTCCTTTGCTGGGCCGTGTTAAGATTATGGTACCCACCCCAGGCAAACCTCAGGTCCATGAGTTTCCCATGGGGAAAACACTGATGGTGAACTCGTGAAATGCTCAGTGTCACAAAATAGTCTCAAGCTCCAAAGATGAGCCAGGACACAGCTCACTCCTTAGCTCCCTGTCTTCCAGCCAGCCACCAAACCAGCGGCATCCCCACCAGAACTCAAGGCATGGAAATCCAAACATTTGGGACAGGGACCCCGTGGTGCAACCTGGTCTCAAATCCAAGTTAAAAATTGCATTTAATGACTGCAGAGGGGGGAGGTACCTGCAGGAATAGACGTGGTTCTTGCGGACACTCCTCCTGAAGAAGCCTTTGCAGCCATCACAGCTGGATGCTCCGTAGTGTTTGCCGGTGGCTCGGTCCCCACAGATGGAGCAGAGGGAAGAAATGCCATTAGGGAGCAGGCTGGGGGCTGCTGCTTCAGCTGTGATGGTCTCTGTGGGCAGAGAACAGGGACCATTTGAGCTCTCTGTGATGGAAACCAAAATCATCTGAGAACAAAGCGTGGGGTTTTGGTTTTTTTTTTAAAGCGAAGCAGGCGCTGACCCAGCCCCACGCATGGGTGGGTGCATGGGATGTGTGTGTTTTGCTGGTTAAAGCTTCCAGATTGATGGTCATGTTCTCCTCAGCTTGCTGGTTTCTTTCCTTTGCTTCAGTGAACAGATTTCAAGCTGCATCACCCAATGTGCTCATGAGAATTGAACAATTACCCCTATTTTTCTTGACAGATGCAGAGAAACCCAACCTGGAGGTGAGATGAGGGATGGGGAGCCACCTCCCCAGTTAGACACGTGGAAAATGTGGTTCAAAACTGGTGCCAGAGAGGACAGTGGAGAGAACATCATTACCCTCAATAAGTAGAAAGCAGAGGTGAAACAGCAGAAGCAGGAAGGATGAGCTACATCATGCAGATGATGGAGGTGTTGGAGACAAAAGGCTCCTCTGGAGAACTCCCCTGCAGCTGGAAGACACAGACAGCAGCTCCCACAGGGTCACTTTAGTCCTAAATCTGGTTCCAGCTCCAAATTGCTCTCTGAAGAGGCTCATTGCTTTCCCCTGGGAAGCAACAGAGGGGTCCCTTCTAAATTAAGGACCTAAAATTAGGTCAGATGAATGCCCCCTGTCACGGCCTCTGTTTGCACCCCCTCATTTGGGGCAGGAATAGCTCAGCCCCTGCCTGGCCTGTGTATACATTGCTGAAAACTCCCCTTCAAACTTCTCCCTTGGCCTTAACCACCAGACTCACTGCCCTCTTAACCCCTCCTAATTTGAGGCACAGCTTGGGGCAGAGAAAAAAAAAAAAAAAAAAAAGAAAAGCGAAAAAAAAAAAAAGGAGACATTTGAGAAGAGGCAGATGACAGTGTTTACATCTCACCCAGAGCAGGAATGTTTGTGGAGCCTGTCCTGACCCAGGCACTCATTGCAGGATGGTTTTATGAATTTTTTATGAATTTATCACACCTCTGGGAGCAAGTTCTTTGCTCCAGGGGAGCCCATCCAATGCTCTGGTGAGCATCCTGTGGTGGCAGGGAAAGCTCAGCTGCTGCTGGACTGAGCAGTGACAAATCTTACAGCAAATTATTCAAAGGGGAGGAACTGGCATCTGACCTGAAGAGTTTAGAGAAAGTTTTCTGATGCATAATGGATAAAAATACCTTTGGGTAATCCACACACAACATGTGTGTGTACAGGGAGAAAGAGAAGGCTATTTTTGTGTAGGAAAACACATCAAAAGTTTAGAGTGAAAATATTTGCTATGTCACGAACATTGTAACCAAAAGCCAAAAAAAGAAGAAGAAAAAAAAAGCCAATAAAGCTTTAGTTTTTCAAAAACTGGGAAGTTTTTTAGCTAAGGTGAAGACTAAGACATTTTTGGTACTTCAGAGATGCAAAGGTCAGAGTTCCTTTCCCCCTTAAAAACTAATTTTTGATCTATATTTCACTTTCTAGTGTTTGGATGAATAAATCATAGGAGCAACATAAGAAGAAAGAATGAGAGCATCAAAACCATTCTTATGTCATAATGACAGGAACTAAGATTTACCTAATCCTAAAATCCATGTAAGATGCTCCCAGCTCTGACATTTGGTAGTGACACTTGGATCCTTTGGGAACATTGTCTGCATCAGAGGTGCTCAGTGGCAATTTGCATTATTTTCCAGTTTTTTTTTTTTTGGTTTTTTTAACATTGATTCCTAGTTTGATTTTCTTGATAATTCAGTATTAAATGTACTAGAATATTCCTGTTGCTCCACCTACTTGTTTTTGAAGGAACACATGACCATAAACACACCAAATGTGCATTTTAAAAAATTACATTAAAAAAAAAAAATAATAAAAAAAAATAATAAAAAAAAAAAGCTAAGAAGGTCAATTGTCTCTTTGCTTGACATTGTGTGGATCCCAGGCTGAGCTGAACATCCAAGGCTGGGGCCAGACTCCTTGCTAGGATTGTTCTGGACATTCATGGCTAGAAAAATCTGAAGTTTCAACCACCTTTATGAGTTATATCTAAGAGTTCAGACTGGACACTACAAACTGCCTGATTTCAGTGAGGATGCTGTGGTTTCCATTCAGAGCTGGAGCTTTACAGGATTCCTGTCCACTGCAGACTTCTTTGCTTCTTTTTTTTTTCAGTTCTATCATTGGCTTCTTCTAGAAGCATATTGTACAAGGGAATTACCTTGTCATTCATGGCTTCTTCTCTAGTCTAGCCAGAAACCCAAGCCAGTCTTGGTGCACATCATTTTCCAGCTTACAAATCCCTGGATTACACGTGCTGAGACAGAAAGAGGTCAGAATTGTGGGTTTTAGGGCATGCACACACATTCAAACTTGGTGGCCAAAGCCAGCGTTGCAAAACCTCTGCATACAAACATAGGGCTGGGTGGGGGCTGACACTGAAGCCCTGGCCATGTGCAGGTCAGTGGCTTTCTACCTCAGCTTTGAGCAAATAGAGGGGGAGTTTTTGAGAAAAAAAACCAAACAGAGCTTTGATTTTGTGTTTCCAAATCCTACAGTACCAATGACAAAGAGGCCAGCCAAAAAAAGGCCACAGCTCCTCACGTGCAGCCTGAAGGACGGTCAGGCACCATAAAAAAATATCTTTGATGGCTTTTTCATGGTCTGAAGTGGGGCAGACAGGGCTGGGAAGGTGTTTTGTCAACCAGGTGCCAAAGTTCCAAGGATCAGGGTGATGATGTTTGGGTGCTGAGAAAGGAAAAGGAGTACGGCCGTGGGAGAAAGTGCCCGGCAATGCTTGGCTAAAGAATTCATCTGATACTTCAATAATTTTCAGCACAATGTCAACTCTGACAAGAGCCTGAGGAAGTGGACATCAACAGCACATAAAACCCAAGTGAGAATCTGTTTTGTGATGCTAAGGAAAGAAAAGAAGTTTGTACCAAATGGGAAAATTTCTGCACTTGCGGTGCACGTTGTAGAAAGAAAGGATTAGCAGTGATTTCACTGGTATCCTTTTGCTGTCCTTTCTATTAAAAACAGGTCATTTTTTATACTCCTCCTCCTCTCCCATAATGGATTCTATTCTTTATTTTGAACTAATCTCCAAATATTTGGCAAATGCTGGATTCCTTCAAGGGAGAAAATCCAAAACACCTATCTAGGCAAATCTCAAAACTTCAGCAGCTTTCCAAAGCAGAAAGCTTAGCACCAGAAGTGCTAATCCACCCAAAATTTGGGTGAAATAAGAGTCCAAAGAAGGAAACAGTTGGTTTCAAGAAAGCATGACCTTATTTTAAAATATTTGAACAGTCAGTTTTATAATTGTTTGGCATTTAAGAAACAGTCCTGAGTCGACTCAAATAAAGATTGTATCCCTTCCTGTCTGTCTTTATAGAGGGCAAAATTGCCATTTGATTTAGCAGAGGAAATAATACAGACAAATCTTGTATAATAAGAGAGATATGGCTTAAAACAAGCTAGTATATTTTTTAAAATACCTAATATGAGATTATTTCTTGACTCTAACAATTTAAGATACTTCTAAACCTACAGAGTACCCGCGTGAACTCTTATTTTGAGAACTCAGCTGGTTAGCAATATTTTTCCAGGCATGGACATTTCAGGTCTTTTTTTTGCAGTTATTTTTACAAACTGTAGAAGAGGACACTTACCCAAGACAAACAAGCTAATTTCAAAACAGCAGGTTCCTGAGAGAAGTGGTTACTCATTAACAGGTAGACAAATAACACAATACCAATCTAGATAAACTTCAGAAAAAACCCAACCTGTCAGTTCCACTGTAGGAAACAACAGAGGGTTTGGTAGTTAATTTTCAAAATATTATTGAATTCTGAGGAAATTTATACCACTCTTAAAAAGTAAAAAGTTGTCCAGCAGCAAACAACCAAGAGAAACATCAGCATTAAATAACATTTCTGGAGTAGGGGGGAAATCATTTGGAAAGAATAAGAAATAAGATGCAGTCTATCTGGAGCTGGTGAAAAAAAAATATAATTAAAAAAATTTTAAAAATTGAAGATCCTTTATTAAGATAGAGCTTTTCTTGAAGTCAACTTTAAATTCAAATTTATTTGGGCCTTTAAACTTCATTTTCCTCCTGATACTCCTCCATGTCCCACAGTGATAAATCCAATCATTCCATATTGTATGATAGCATGACTGAAATGCTGAATTTTTTTTTATGAGACAGCTAAGGAGCAAATGTGAGACCCTGGAAATCCCATCTTAATTTCACTGAGTTTCTTAACAAATTAATGAAAGCTGCCAGAACTCTCTAAGAGCTTTGCTGAGGTTGGAGTCCCATTTGGTTACATTATTGGTTTCATGCTATATGACTAAAATGCTCCTTATTTTTTGCACAGTGAGCAGCTAATCACAGACAAGTTCACTTTACTTTTGACCACTCAGAACATAAATATCAGGCTGTATTTCTGTGAACAAAGCAGAAATCTTTGCATGCAAACACACACCCCTCACGGCCAAGTTCTTTGTGCTCTGTAAAGGCTTTACGACCACGTTGGTAGCCAGAAAAAAATAAAATAAAATAAGGCTAATAACAATTTAGGTATTTCTTCACAATCTAAATATGAATAAGTCATATAAGGGAACGGAACACACATTTTAAGGAAGAAATACTGGTATTAACAACTCATAAGTCACCCAGGGGGACAAACCCATGGGGCACCACGAGGAGCTCTCCCAACATTTACAATACCTTGCGGGCTCTTCGAGACCCGATGCTCAGCCCACGAAGGAAAAATACAACTCAAAATAGGACCAGCAAATGAAGGGGTCCTGTTTCAGCCCAAACACAACCACAGATGCAACAGAAGTTGACAGGTCAGCTGCTTAAACATTACCCCTTCCACCCTTTGCCCCACACCTCCTACCCGCCTTTCCTCGGAGAAGGCAGTGGAGGGGGTTATTCAAGAGGCAGCAAACAGAAAGCTCACCTGGGTTATTGGGGAGCACCCGAAGGTTGTCAAATTCCAGCATGGTGTAAGAGGAATCCAAGGAGTCAACATAATCAGGCATATCCATGTCCATGATGGGCTGACAAAGCTTCATTATTACTGTCAACAGCAAGGGAAGAGGCAAAAAAAAAAAAAAACAAACCAAAACCCAACTGGCCCCGCTGTCAATCACGGCCAAGGTTTCCTTTGCAAAGAGAGACACCCAGGTCCTCACATCAACAAATCATGACCCAGCTCTGCCCACTGTCCCCTCCCCGTGCCAGGACAGGAGGGACGGAGCCGTTCCCTCGCGCCGGCGCCGTCCCCTCCCTTCCCGGGGTGCATCTGTGCTCCCTGGCTCCTGATAACATGAGCTAGATAAGGCCCAGACTCCAACGACTTGGATTGCATCTTGGGGTCAATCCAGCCCGGTTTTATGGCCATCCCCGTGCAAACATTTTGAAAAAGGCTGTGGGGAGGTGTTGGAGTTCTCTGCCAGGAGGGCAACATGGTGGTGACACCAAGAAACACCCGTGCAGGTGTCACCTTCTTTGGCTACCACTGGGAGAAGGCCAAATGATGGCACTGGAAGCTGGTGAACAACAAATCAGTGTCCCCGTTGGGTGAAGATGGCCAAGCACTGAGACACCAACAGTTCTGCACACCAGATCACACCTTCAGTTACCACTGGAAGAGAGAAATGACCCTTCCTTACAGCCCTCTACACCAAGGTCTCTCCCTGCCTCCAAGGCAGAAGGGCCATGACTTGTCCCATCCACCACCCAGTGTTCCCATCACCTGTGTCTTCTCCCTCGTGACCCCAGGCAGCCCCAGTCTCCCAGAATTTCCCAGTGAGCTCAGCTGAGGCTGGAATTCGTTGTTAAGGAAGAAGGTTTCAAGAGGTGGCAAATGATGAAAATGGAAAAGGCTGGAAGGGCCCTGGCAGGCTGGGTGGCAGATGTGTGGTGGTTCATTTCACCCTGACCCATGCTTGTTTTTTCTGGGAAAGAACCATATTGCAGAAACACAGTTCCAGTTTTTCCCCACAGGACTGAGCTGTGTTTGGTTTGGTTGATTGTTTCGTTTTGTTTTTTTTTTTTTTAATTTACTGAGTTTTTCACAGTTCTTTCCTCATTAAGGCTCATGAGCTGTACTGCAGGTTGAAGTGGTTGTTTTATTCCTGGTTTCACCTTCCAGATGCCTTCCCTGACATTACAGTTCCCTTTCCAGTGACGTCCCTTTTGTGTCAGAGGCCCTTTCCTTTCCATGAGCTGTTCTCTGAGATCCAGTTCAACATCCTGTTGAAGCTGGAGGAAAGGAAAAGTCTTGAGAAATAGGGAGAGAATATTGCCAGAAAAGAAGCCTTGGCCAAAAGAAGAGGATTGCCAGACTGCCTGAACTCTCACTGAACCCAGGAGCTGGGTGGCCCCATGGATCCCAGTTACCTCCAAATAGCAAGAAATACACCAAAAATGAGTTTTGAAATGTCTTAGATATACTCATTTTGATTTCTTTTATATTAGTTATTTTTTTTAACGAATTTTTCCATATCCTGGGGACTTCCAGTGAACATTGCAGTGGGCTGAATCTAGATAGGCTTTTCCCCCTAGAAAGACTGGGTGCAGGAACATTTACCTTTTTTTCCTTATCATTTCTGGGGCATAAAATCATTTCATGTGCTATAGATATATTTTTTTTTTTTCCCTTCTTTCCTTTTTTTAAGAACATGCTGTAACTAGTGGTGTACAAATGACTCCTTGCTTAGATAAGACATTATGTTTTTATCCTTGGACTATGCCCCCAGACTCTCAGTAATGCCAGCATCAGCTAAGTTAGCATCTGATTACTTGTTCTTGCCTCTTACTCAACTTTAGTCTTGATTATGCCTATTAACCTGGCACATTTTTTTTGAGCTATGGGCACAATCCTGCCTCATTCTGTTGCAGCTGAGAATTCTCAGTTTTTACAATCAAAGGTGTACAGTTTGTTTTGTTGGGGGTTTTTCTGGGGGGTGGGGGGTTCTCACCATTAAAAAAGTCATCTCTGTATTCACTATTCTTTTGGGAAATTGTGTGCCAGAGAGAAAGCATCTGGGAGATATCATTGTCCTGGTATCACTGGCTTTAGAGATTCTTCAATGTTCTGTCTCTCAGTCTGAGAATTAAAGCTTATTTCCAAAGGAAAGTGAGAAGTGAGGATGCTCTTGGACATATTTATTTCTGAGAAAGAGTAAAGGTTATAGAACATATTTCATAGTTCAAGAGCAGATTTCAACATCCCAGCCCTGCTGATAATCAGGACAGATTTGTTGGGGAAGGTGGTGTTGGAGTGATCCTACACAACATTTCCATCTACTTCAAACTGATGTCAGTGCCCTGTTCCAAACCACACCAAAGCAGCCTTGAAGAGTACCAAAGGTTTGCTGGGGGCTGAACAGTTTCTTCTTTCTCCCTTTCCTGCTTTCTTACATCACTTTCTGAGTCACAGCTACAACTTGACTGTGATTTGGTCAAGTCCAGGACTGAGTTTTAGTAACACTGGGAGAAATCTAAGTCCTGAGCTTGTCCTCACATCTCCTCAGCACTCTTCATTATGGCAATAAAGGAGACACTTGTCCCAGAATGTATAAAACATAAATGTTTTCCATTTATTCCTTTGCCTCAGAGAGGCTGGATATAGCTGGAGGGTGCAGAGGAAAGGGGAGAAAGGAGAAAAACAAGCAGAGTCCTGTTTAAGAAAAATAATAGGAATGAATCAATATGGTTTCTCATATGGACCATAGAGAGGACAGAGGGCAACCCCTGACAAACACATGCTCCCAATAAGACAGTGAGCCTATTCCTAGAAATAAAACTCAGATGCTTTTGGGAATGCTTTTGAGACAAGCTTAATTCCAGAAAAGATAAGAGCTCTTTGATTAATTAGGAGAGAACACAAAGTCCTGTGAGCAAGGCACCAGAAACAACATTTCTCTGGCAAGGTAAGTGATGGGAGAAGATGTTTGCAAGCTATGGCAGCTGCACATCCAGCTCTGGAGCCTGGGTTTTAAAGTAAAAATATTCTGCACATGGGCAGAGGTCTCTGAGACACTAAAACAGAAGGAAACACTTGTTGCTATGCAAAATAAGGAGGCAGACTTAAGCCCCTAACTATTTTTGGCGAAGAAGTTTTCTTTTTATTCTTAGAAGCACATAAAAAAAAAAAAAAAAAAGCCTTACCACTGGTTTGAAGTTTTTCTCCATCTGAAATGCAGCAGTAATTATATTCTTTCTTGAGCGATTAGGGAGCATAAATCCATCCATTTTCAGGTGGTTCTCAGGTACAAGAAGCAAAGGTACCTGTAAAAGTACCAACTTAGATAGAGGGTGTCCAGATTAAAACAATCATTGCAAGACAGAAACCATTAAGGCCTTTTTTCTGGGTAATGTATAATTAGAACCAGCAAGCTGCTGAGACTACAAGCAGTGTGAAATCATATCATTAGCATATAATTACAACAGCAGACATGATAAATTTATCTAGAACAGATGTCTATTTAACCAGTGTGCAGATTCTTATGCTGTGGGTCCCTGAATAGTATTTTTGATACAGAGTTAGCAGCAAAACTTCTCTTGACATTTCCAGGTATTTCTTGTCACATTTAATATCACATTTCTACAGTGCTCTGACTTTCCAAGGATAGCAAGGGGCTGGTTTTATTTCCAGTTGTTATCTCCTAAAAACATTTTGTCTGTCTAGGGAGCACTTGGAAAATAAAAACAGTTTCTCAGGCAACGCCTTTCTGTATTTCCAAAAAGCATCAGAGCATTTAATTTATTGTGCTTTAAACTCTCTGTATGTTTAAAAAGCACCTGTTAGGGGTGACAATGTCACTGCAGCCTGAGCTGAAGGTCACAGGATTGATGGTGGAGGATGCTGATGAGGTTTAAGCATTCAGCATCTTGTGGTGCTGGGCAATATCCATATGGAGCACCACCAGCTCCAGCCTCATTCACTCTCTGAAAAGACAGAAACCCAACAGAGGTAAATTACATCAAAGCAACATCAAAACTGAACCATTTATTTTTCCCAGGGCTGTGCAAGGGTTCTGGGAACAAGGATGGGAAATTTATATATGGCTTCAGCCTTGTGCCCAAACAGCCCCAGCTAAACCCATTCTCATTAAAGCTAATGACCAAGAAACAATCTGTCCCCCCAAAAAAGTGTCAAACCCCTCAACATATCATGGTGACAGTTTTGGTTTTGCTCTTGTTTCATCCCCTGCTGGAAACCCATCTCTCAGTAGCTGTGCCTCAAAGACCCTTAGAGTCCAAACCCACCAAATTTGAAGTCATTCAAAGACATCCTCAGTTTTTGGAGGTCCTTGTGATGGACAGGACATGGTGGACATGACATGATGGATATGGGATATCATCACCCACCTTATAGGAGGACAGAGAAAAGCAGAAGACATAAGGATCAGGATTTTCTCCTCCTTTCTTGCCAGACAAACTTACTCTTCTCCACTGCTGCCAAACACATTCATTTAGCATTTACTCATTTTGTATTTAGATCCATTAGATTCAGTCTTCCATAGCAACCCTTTGAGGAAAATAGGAAGTTAAGCAAGCTCCAAGCACTATGCTGGAAAAAATTCCTTTAGGAAGATTACTAAAAAAAACCCAGAAAACCAAAAATACAACAAAAGGCAAAAAAAACCTTGAAAACACACCAAAAATTTTTTACACCAGGTTTGAATGATGAATTCTGCTCTTTACAGATTATCTATCACAAAACATGCCACTGCCAGCAATGACTTCAGGTTGGTTAATCCCTGAAATTCCCAGTACTGACTCTTCAGCACAGCTGAAATCCAAATTGAATTTGGGGAATAAATCTGAAATGTTTCACATTCTTCTAGTGGCCAAAGGCTAACCTGATGGTTTGTTCTTTCTGAGTTCTTGTAACTTTTGTTGTTGGCTGCAGTGAGTTTGGCCAATTTGAGATGCTCCAAGAGCATCATTTAATTTTCTAAAAATGAAACAACCTGAATTTCAGCTCTGCTGAGAAATGGGAGCTCCTGCTGGGAATAATGACTCGAGTCACAAAGGTATCTTCATGTAGCCCCAGGTCACCAGTATTTTAAGATTAAATCCCTTTCTTTGGATACCTGAGTAAAATCTGAGTAAAACCTCATTGGTTTTACCCCCTGATGGGGTCTCCTGGAGTCTGATGCCCTTTGCAAATCTGTGCTTTGCTGGCAAAGCCTTCAGAGCAAACACTTGATGCCTGAATTCACCAGCTTGAGTTGCTCTACTTTGTTTTCCACGAGCAGGAGTGAACTCTCAGAAAGGGGAAATGCCTGCAATGTTTTTGAAACAACAGATTTTTTCAACAAATGCCTCTATCAGTGAATATTCCTTGGAAATATTTCAGGGGATGTCTTCTTGCTTTTCTTCAGAGGGATCAGCTGATCTACACTTGAAATAACTATAGAAAGAAAAAAAAAGGACAAAATGTAACAAATTTTGTTAAATATTTCTTGGGGAAAAGAAAATATTTGATTTTTTGAAATTATTTCTCATTTGTAATTGAACTCTGAAAGTCACAGAAGGGAGAGAAATTAAAATAGTAATGAACAAAATAAAGAGTACCAAAAGGACAGAAACAAAACATTTTGGTTCTTATTTTTTGTTTGCAAACATCAGTCAGGGTGCAAGATTCTGACATTTGAGACCCTTGGCAACTTGCTTTCTGTTCAGTGCATGTGGCTGAGATTTCAGAAGTCAGAATCAGCTTTATTTTACCTTCTATAACTAAGAGAAAAGTTATGTCCCAGGTAGCAAAATGAACAGATTTAGGGGAACAATAAATTTTGTCTGAAAAGATGAGGATTACAGAATAAATGGCACCTGACACCATCAGCTCACAAAAGCATTAACAAATTTTGAAACTCCAGCCCACTCCCCAAAATTAACTTACTCCAATGGCCTTAATTTAGTGCCTCCCAGCTGAAAGTGTTGGGCAGGGAAGTGCTTTCTTTCCACTGATTTCCTCCAAAGAGTTCATCTGCTGCTTTTCCACCTGAGTCTTTCCTAGGCTGGGCTTAGAGGGGAAAATCCAGGCCCAAATAATCACAAGAACTTGGGCTCAGCTCTACTCAACCTGAGACCAATCCAGCCCAAACTTCTCCAAAGTCTCAATATATTTCCCATGAACCAGAAAATGGGAAACACCCTTTGGAGGATGAAAAGATATGAAGAAAATCAAAGAAGTAACCTGCCTGCCAGTCCTTTCCTCATTCCCCCACTTCATTGCCCTTGGGATGAGGTTTTCCCCTGATTTACACCAAACTGGGGGGGATCTCTGGGGTTGCATCAGGCCACCCCCACCCCCAGCCACCTCCTGGAACAACTCTATTCTCATTTTCTCCATCTCAGACTGAGGTCTCCTCTCTAGAGTGGCAACACCACCATCTCTGCAGCCACTAAAATAAAACCAGCACGTCCAGAGGGTGATAAAACCTCAACTGAGACATTTCTCCAAGGGAAGGGGATGAATTGCCTGCTGATGTCAACCTCTTTTTAAAGAGCTCATGAGGAGCGTTGGTGACGCTCAACCTGCAATTTTTTTTTTTTTTTTTTTTTTTTTTGGAAGGTCAAGTCACCTAAGACAAATTTTCTCTGCAAATAGTGAACATGCCACACAACCTCATCATGAATTGGGTTGGATTTGTTTGCCAGAGGTGACGTTGACCTCTGACTAAAGCAAACAGCCCAGCCTGGACCAGGGGAGGAGAGAGGAGCAGCATCACCTCACCAGCTTGGAGCAGGCATGGGATTCATCTGGAGCTGCCTGTGGGCAAGTTTTTGGCTTTTCCAGCTGAAAAATGACATGCCATTAGTCAGGAGTCACCAACCTTGAAAAACCCTCTTTGCTGTGACTCCCACCTCCCCTGTGAACGGCGTTCCCCTTCCTGCCCCCTCCACTTTTTTTTGGGTCCAGTGTTGACACTTCTGCAGAGCTGTCATTAGCTCAAGCTGGAAACAGAAACTCTATTCAAGACCCAGGACCAACGTGGGAGGTTGGGAGTGTAAATTCACCCTGAAAGCACCAGGAGTCTTTTCTGTCATCCTTTCTATTTTAGGACCTGCTTTTATTATGACTTTTCTAGAATATAAAGCACCCCTTTTTAAGGTATTCTTCTACCAAAGCCCTGCCAAAAAATAACCCAAGACTTAGAGTTTGGTCTCTTACCAATTCTTAGTTCTGGGTCTAAAATAATTTGCCTTTTTCCTTGGTTTTCTTTTGTATTTCAAGACTTCTGTGGGGGAATCAACTCTAGCTTTACCACCATGAGGTTTCAAATGCCACCAAAATCCACCTTTTCTTGGTGTCATTTTTTGTCAGCCATTCTCCTCTGTATCTTCACACAATGTTTTTGTTATAATCCAACAGATTTTGGCTCAGTTCCAGGTAAGTGTCAAGAATAAGTAGACCTTTGGCTGTGATCATGTGAATTGTCACCTGTGTTACAGTAAATGGAGGAACTGAAAGCAAGGCTCCCACCAGGAAAATCATTAATCATGTTTTTGGGTACTTTTGGTTTCTCTTCTTATTCCCTAGGTTTTATAGCCTTGCTATCTTCAGATAGATGGACAGTTCAGGACAAAACTGGAGTTCCTCCAAATCACTCCTTTCAGCACTGTCTTCTAAGTAAGTGAAGTGTAAATGTGGAAAGTTCAGGAAGGATAGAAGACATACTACTTAAAAAAAAGCAACAAAAAAAGCCCAACAAAACCATAAAAATGCACAACAGGTCAAGTCCACTTTACCTGGAATAGCTGGAATAATCCAGTATGCATTTGCACATCTGAGTTCTGATCTTGCAGCTCTTGCACACACAGAGACCTTGCTGGAGCTTGGTATTAGGACAAGAAGGAAAGCCCTTCAGCCAACACATGTAGAGTGCTTGGAAAAACACCTTCCACTTCTGCAAGGGACTGGAAAGCTAAGACTGGAACAAATATAAAGAAATAATGATTTTTTTAAACATAATTTTTTAATATCATGAATTACCTACACTGGGTATCATATCAAAATTAACAAGGGTGTGGGGACAATATCTATAAGTCTTAATGGATAATCAAAGGGATAAGCTGAAAAGAAAAATGGGAAAATCAATAGGAAAAAATAGTTTCATCTGCAGAACTGAAAGACAGGAGCACCCCCAATTTCATCTCTTATTTAAACAAGAGATGAGAAACCCTAGAAATCCCTAGGAATCTCTTCTCTTCTCTTCTCTTCTCTTCTCTTCTCTTCTCTTCTCTTCTCTTCTCTTCTCTTCTCTTCTCTTCTCTTCTCTTCTCTTCTCTTCTCTTCTCTTCTCTTCTCTCTCTCTTTCTCTTCTCTTCTCTTCTCTTCTCTTCTCTTCTCTTCTCTTCTCTTCTCTTCTCTTCTCTTCTCTTCTCTTCTCTTCTCTTCTCTTCTCTTCTCTTCTCTTCTCTTCTCTTCTCTTCTCTTCTCTTCTCTTCTCTTCTCTTCTCTTCTCTTCTCTTCTCTTCTCTTCTTCTCTTCTCTTCTCTTTTCCTCTCCTCTCCTCTCCTCTCCTCTCCTCTCCTCTCCTCGCCTCTCCTCTCCTTCTCATCTCTTCTTCTTCTTCTTTTCTTTCATTTTTTTAAATTTTTTAATTTTTTCCTGTATTTCTTGTAGGCATATCTTTTAAAAATGCTGAAGTGACCATGAAGAAATCTGATCTAACACAGCCCAAAGAAGTCTTCATTGACATCAATGAGTGGCAGATGTGTCTCACCCAACTCCTGGAGTTTCAGGATCACTGTGTTCATCTGTAGGTGGAGATATTCAAACTTCTTTATCCAAAATGAGAAAATATTCCCCAGCACTGGACACTTCTAAGATTCAACTGGACAGGGTGCTGGGCTATCTTGTCTAGACCATGCTTTTGCCAAGAAAAGTTGGACCAGATCATCCTGAGGGCCTTTCCAATCTGGCATTCCATGATCCTATGATTCCATTGTAAAAGTATTTGGGGCAAAATCAGACCAATTTTCCTTTCTAAAAGGTTCTCCCACAAAAAAAGTGGTCAGCAGACACACTGACGTGTTGGAAAGATGCTGTTTCTGACTTAAAACTGGAGAAATCCTTGTAAACACCAAGCTATATTTTCCCCATAATTCCCTTTTTTTTGAACACTTCAGTCTCTTCCAGGCTGCCTTACTCATAATTGCTGCTTCTTAGACCAGTGGGTCTGGTAAAAGAAAGTGACTGTTTGCTGAGTGACAAATACATACACAAAACTCTCAGTTTCACAGAAGTTTTCAGGAAGTTATAACCCCTGATAAATCTCTGCAGACCACTGAGATGGATAATATTTGTGAGCACATTTTTTGAGGCTTCCAAACTGGAGAAGTATTTGTGGCTGTGGGCTTTGCCACTCACAAGGAAAATTATGTTTTGCTTTTATCCATCCTACAGCCTATATTTTGCACATCTGCCTTTAATTCTGTATCTTCAAGAGTATGTGACATCACATGAATCACAAATAAAGCTGGAGTGCATCAGCAAATGACACAGTCCTCTTTTCCACAGTGTCAGAAGGCCCTCAAAGCAGGGTTTTTAGCAGATCTGCTGAACCCAGATGTGCAATCAATGTCACGGGCTCAGGGACAGATCTGGCACACATTTTTATGCTGTATTCTGATTTATGCAACCAGTGGCCAGGCTGAACCAGACCTTTAATAATGGAACAGCACCAAAATCAGGAGAGGTCTGTAGGTCATCATCTGATCCATTTAATTCAGAGGGAACACATTGATCAAAATAATATTAGGATCTAGCCTAAAACTAACCCAAAGGGATGCACTAACTGGCAAGGTGCTCAGAAATCTTCATGTTATCCAAATGACTTTGTGGATCTGAACCAAGTTTCTTCATCTACCTCTGAGCCCTATGCCAATCCTGAAAAGCAAGATCCTTCCTAACTGGGAGCCCTGGGTCCATTCAGAGGCACAAAAGTACCCAAGAGAAGCTGTTGGCCATAACCTCATGGTGCAGACACCAAGGGTTGTCAATTTTAATAGAAGTTTTCACCCAAAAGCTCTGATGGCTTTGGGAGGTGGCTTGAGAAAAGTGTGACAAAGAAGGAGGCTCATCTCTGTTCTTCACAGACCTATTTGAAAAGGGATTTTTGTGATTATTTATTTTTATTATATCAATGAATACGACCCCAAGGTTGAGGCAGAATGAGATATGGAGCATCCCACAGCACCTTCCATCCACTTCTCTAACTCAAATCTGACCATCTGGAAACTTCCTGGTGCCAAAGCCTCTCTCAGCCTGCTCCCTGCATGATCATTTGCCTTTGCCTAAGAGTAACAAGGGGGTGAAAAATCATGTCCCAAACCAAATTTCAATTTCTCAGCACAGACTGTGTTTTGGAAAACATTCCTGACAATGCTGCAGCCTGTGCTGATAACCAGAGAATAGCAGGAAAAAAAAAAAAACCAAAAAAAAACCACCGAATTTTTCTCTTTTCCAATTTCCTTGGTGCATGTAGAAGGTACACATAAAAAAATAGATAATTCAGTCTAGGATTCCGGTATTCTATCATCTTATTTTTCTCCAGGACATCTCCAGCACATCTCTTTGCTTCCAGTGAGGACTTTCTAACATATGCCTGACAGCAGTAAGCAATTTACACTCTGAAAATGCAATATTCTTTTTATGCACATTGGTTTTTAGCCCTTTTGTCTCCCTAGAAGACTATACAACACTAATTACATTCTTTTGTTGGTTTTTTTCCTGGCTGATAAAAGCATATCCAAAATGCATATTTCCCTTGGCAATATCCTGCCTTAATAAATTCTTACTGCACTGGAAATATTTGTATTTTAATCTGTAAAAATGAGATTAGGCAAAGAGAGTTCTCATATTGCTTAAGCACCTCATGCCAACCATGAAATTAAAGACATTAAATTAAATTAAAATTAGAGTGCAATTCATAACTTTTTGACATCCTAGGGAGAGCTGGGTGCATTTCTTCATCAAATTTAATTATTCCAGTTGTATACTGGCATAAATGAAGATGATTTTAGTTGAAAATCTTAGGAATCTAACCAATATTTGCTGTATGCAGAGAAGATGACACTGACATACATTGCTTCTGTACAAGTGTATTTCATCTTTTTACAGAAATTCAGTCTAGTCCCTGCTTTAAAAATAAAACCAAAAAAAAAAAGCAATAATCAGAAGTGGCTTTCAGAGGAAGCAACGCTCGCTCAGCCCAGACCACAAGGTGGCAAAATAAAGAATGAAGTCCTCATCTTCAAAAATTATTTTATATCTATGTTCTGTCAGCAATCAGATCCCTATACATCAGGATAACCTATAGGCAATGAGATTCAGGCTGCTGGCTGGATTTCCACCACTGAGAAATTACTAAAACTGGGGGGAAAAAACCAAAACCCTTCTCTTTAAATGCAGGTAAACCTGCAGTATTGAAAAAATAAAATCATGCAGGCTTATATTCTGCATTTACCATCATTTTGGATATAACCCAACCCCATTAAACCCACCCAGGGCATGAAGAAAACACCCATGAAAAAATGCAAAAGGCCATGCAAAGTGCAGCATTTCCATTTCATTTCTCTTAATTTTCACCCACGTGAGGATTCACTGAGCCTCAGCCACACATCCCCTGAATTTCTGCTGAATTTTGGTTTGGATGGTTTAACAAAACCCAGGCAACTTGATCAAGAAGGGAAAGGCAGAGCTGATGCTCAGATTTTTCCTCTTAACTCCAGATGGCAGCAGAGATTTTAGGAGTCCCTTTGAGCAGAGCTGCCTCCTGGCTTTATTTTCCCCACCTCTAACAGGAACTGATGGAGTCACTGGAAAGAGATTGGATTGGGATTGGAACAAGGCAGAAAATAAAGCAGGAGAATCAGGAGATGTTTCCGGATGTTGCTTACTGTCTCCTGTTGCTCCTGGCCAGCTCCACTTCTTTCCAGAGAGGAACACATGATGTTTGCCCAGCCTGCTTAGAGAAATGACTTTTCTCCAAGCTGCAATATCAGTGAGACAAACTGGAGGAGTATCCTGGAAAAGGAGATGATGTGAAACAGATGTTTTCCTTGAATTTCTTCTTGCAGATGCAGCCCAGGAACTAATCCACCTGCTCTCCTCCCCTAGGGATAATTACTCACCCCGGGAGCCCATCCAACTGGATTTATGTTTTCCATGCCTCACTATGCCCATCTCCACGTGCTGCACAGGTTCAGTGCTTTTAGAAACATCTTTCTCTGCCTCTGTGCACACTTAGGCAGATTTTCCAAGCTTTCCCCATGTCATCATTCAAAAGTAAAACCTCTCTTACCTCTTTTCCCCCCCCCAGCACTGCACCTGGTTGGACCTCTTGAGTTCATGAAGTTTAAAAAAAAAAAAGGAAGAGGACCCCACTGGTACATGAAGCATCAGTAAATAGAAGTATTTTCAGTGTGGTTACTTTTATACATAGAGTCATATGGCAAGTAGGGCTTTGCAGAGAACTTCCAGATGTTAATTGAAATTAATAGTCAATTGAACTTAATTGTTAATTGAAATTAATAGCAGGCCTGTGTATGTGTGAACAGAGCTGCCACAGCTGTAAAACAGCTCATGTCTGAAATCCCTTCTCCTTTTAGCATCACTTTTATCCTAAGAACAGACCAGAAAGATAAGATTTCTGAATACCCAGGTTAAGCTCAGGCTGCTTTTTAATTTGCTCATTTTTTGCTGGTCTCACATACATTTAGCACAGAGCAATGACCAATGTTTGACTGTCACTTTCCACGGGTGTTTTAGGACTTGCCCTCAACAGTGCTGGTCAGAAGCACCTGGTAGCAAGTTCAAGTTGTGCTTAGCATGTCATTAAGAGTTAAAAACCAGCTCACTGAATCAAGAATGACACAAACTTCAAAGGATGGCTGCATGGCATCTACACCAAGATACTCCTGGAAGCAGCTGACACTCTCTGTCCTCCTCACTGCCAAGGAAACTTGGGGGAATAAGTGGTGGGAATGGGTAGGAGCTGAGAAATGGTCAATTGAATGAAGTTGATAGGATGGGAAAAGGGATGTGACCTGAGCTACAAGCTTTGTTATGGTCCTCATTCATACACCCTTCATCTTTTCTTCATTTTAAGGGAGCTGCTTCTTTCTGTGCCTGAGGCCAGAGCCAGAGCCAGCTGGAGATAATTTAGTCCTGCTTCACTAATGTTGATGTCTCTGGATTTAATATTGGCTTTTCTGGAACCCTGCTATGACTCCTTGGCTTGGCAAGGTGGCTCAGGTAGTTATCCTGAGCATAATATTTTGTTAACCAGCTGGCTGCAGCTCTATTTCCAACATGAAACAGGAATCTGGTCATCCAGGACTAACAAACATCCCTGAGCCCTTCCACTGCCTGATGCTCAGCAGCCCCCAGCTCTGGGAGATGTCTTCAAAAGTCTTCAAATTGCCTTCAAAAGCTAATGAATGGTGGAGAACCACACAAAAGGGAGAAAATCTGGTGCCTGGAGAGACAGCTGGATGGTGCTGGGAATGGTGAGGACAGAGCTGCAGAGCCCAGGGCTGTGCAGTAGGTTCTATCAGTGGAGGGCATCATGGCCAAACCCCACTGGTGTCCCCACTCATGTTTCCCAGCACCCTGTGAATTCAGGATTCAAAGCAATGGCTTAAGCAGAAACTGGAAAAAAGCCCAAAAAAGCAAGTCTTAAGAAGAACAGACATTAAAAAGCCAAGGGACATCGTGACATCCTCTGTTCACACTGGGGACAGGCAGGAAACCATGAGCTGAAATCCCTGCCAGAGTGGGATTAAAAAATTGTCTGTTGCAAGGCTGCTCAGGTGATATTTCCCCTGCTCATTGGCAATACCCAGGGTTGGTATCAGCCTTGAGTTGCCCACTCTTGTTTCTCATCTGGTACAGGAGGACATCAGTGATGGGAAGGTGACCCCAGGTCAGAACTTACCCAGCCCAAAGGTGTTCTCAGATGATCAGGACAAAGGACAAGGTGGTTCAGAGCCTGCAGAAACCAAGCCCTTTAAGCTCACAGTAAGTGCAGCTTGACCCCACAGCACCTGGATTGCCCTCAAATGTGTTCAGCAAAGCCAGACCTGAGCCACCTTCTTGAGTTTGTTTCAACCAGTTCAGTTGTTGTACCAGCTCCAGTTCCAAACCCCACTGGTGTCCCCAGTCCTCATGTTTCCCAGCACCCTGTGAATTCAGGATTCAAAGCAATGGCTTAAGCAGAAGCTGGAAAAAAGCCCATATACAGCAAGTCTTAAGAAGAACAGACATTAAAAAGCCAAGGGACATCATGACATCCTCTGTTCACACTGGGGACAGGCAGGAAACCATGAGCTGAAATCCCTGCCAGAGTGGGATTAAAAAATTGTCTGCTGCAAGGCTGCTCAGGTGATATTTCCCCTGCTCATTGGCAATACCCAGGGTTGGTATCAGCCTTGAGTTGCCCACTCTTGTTTCTCATCTGGTACAGGAGGACATCAGTGATGGGAAGGTGACCCCAGGTCAGAACTTACCCAGCCCAAAGGTGTTCTCAGATGATCAGGACAAAGGACAAGGTGGTTCAGAGCCTGCAGAAACCAAGCCCTTTAAGCTCACAGTAAGTGCAGCTTGAGCCCACAGCACCTGGATTGCCCTCAAATATGTTCAGCAAAGCCAGACCTGAGCCACCTTCTTGGGTTTGTTTCAACCAGTTCAGTTGTATCAGCTCCAGTTTGGTGCCTGGCCTACACTGGTCTGGTAGTATATAAATATATATATATATAAATATCACTGGTGTGATATATATCACAAAGAGAGGTGATTTTTTTTTGTTGTTTAATTCAAGCTCCTTAAAAATCACATCTATTTTATTTTGTAATACCCAAGCACTTACACAGGGAACTCTCTGGTCCCATCACCAGGGATGTGCAAAAGCCCTGGACATAACCCAGCAGTTTTGATGTGTGCAGGAACTCCACTTTTTCTGTTTTATAAAGCAAAATTAGCTGCAATACTTGAGCTGGAAGAAATAAACCCCATATGAACATCCCTGTAATTGAATTAAATGGAAGTAGCCTTTCAGACTGCCTGCTCTGTAAATAACCTTATCTTCATGCTTACTCACTGTTAAACAGAAGTCTTCTAAATTACCCCAAATTTTATCAGAATAAATCAAGTAAATAACAAAAAAATCCCTTCTGAAAAGGACAGACATTCTTAATAGCCATCTGGAATGCATTATTTCTTTCCAAGTAGCATTGTTGATACTGAAAGTGTTGTAACAATATCCTTTTCTAATGTGGTTCTGCTGCTCCTCCATCCATAACAAAAGTGCTCAGTGCCAAGGAATCCACTTCACATAACAAGATCCCCCAAACCTGGATTATTTGTCTAAGGCTCTAATTTGACATCCTGAGTTTCATGGTCTGATGGAATTCCTTCAAATATTATTAAAGGAGACCAAAGAATGAGCATCCTCTAATCTGGGGAAATGCTTTTGCTGAACCCTTCAAGTTCTTCTAAATTCTCAGTAAAGAGAGATGGAGACTGAAAATGAGAAAAAGCTTCCCTAAAATAACCACACCTTTTTTATTTTATGGTGTATTTGGTCAGCTCTGCTGTATGGCTACACTCAGACTTCACCTGAATATTACAGAAAAAGGGCAATATTCATTATTCTCATGGATAAATGCCACTCAAAACACAAAACCTTCGTGCCAAGATACTCAGAAAAATCTGATAACACTGAGGGTTTAAACAGAGGCAGCTGAAATAAATCTACCCAGCAGAAAGAACTAAATATTCACCATTTTTTAGCTCAAGGACACCAAAGAGTGTCCTGTCAGGTCCCCAAATAAAGGTATTTCTACCACCTTAGTGGTGGTCAGTGCTGGGAAGGTGTCTTTTTTCCTGAAAAACATCTCTACTTCTGCCTCCTTCAAAGTTTATTTGTAGTTATATCACATTTCTCAGCACTGTTGCTTCTCAACTGTTTAAGAAGTGAGCTGGGCTGGAGCAATGGGTACTGTAAAACTACTTTCCCTAGGAAATTAAACTTCATAAGGTCTGTGGGTATGGCTGCAGCCAGGCTTTCAGCCTATTTTTCTCTCTCCTTTTGCCCACACACTATCTGATCCAGACCTACTTGTATAAACTGAATTCATCTAGCTGTACACATTGATGAGTATGCAAAAAAAAAAATTAGTTATCCTTCATAAAAGCTCTTCAGAGTTTCCTGGGGAAAAACAAGGAGTGATTGCAAAAAAAATATATTAAAAAAAAAAAATAAAATCATCATAGCAGATCCTGTTAGGTGCTGGAGATGACCAGTTCCAGCTGTTGGATCAGCCAAGCACTTCCAAGCCATTTTGCCCACAGCAGCAAATCTCAGTGAAAAGCTGCTCAAAAAGGGGGATGATTGGAGTCAGAGCCTTTCCAGAACTTCTTTGAAGTCTCAGTCTTCACCCTCAGCCATCTCCTCCCTGAGGTCCCTTTGCTGTCCTGCAGCCCAAATCCCATCCCCACGGGGAGAATTCAAGAGCCCTGGGTACCACTTTGCATTGTTTTTTGCCCACGCTGAGGGATGGAGCTTGTGATGCCCACAAAGCCACAATACCAGCCAAAAAATGTTGTCTTGAGTGGTTGTTGGCAACTGCTGGGACAAAATACAGCTTGGGGGCATAACAGGAGCTGGGGGCTTCTTCCCCCACCCCCTGCTACCCTCGCTGGGATCCATCTCTGAGTCTTTCTTCTTGTTTTCTGGGCTGCCTGATAATAAAGTTCCTGTCAATGTGCAATTAGAAACAAGAGAGCTTTGGGTTTGTGCCCAGACACAGGGCAGTGATTTATCCAGCTGATGTGCCAAGGACTTGCCAACCATGTCAGAAGCAGGTTTGGTATAAATCCTTCTTCTTGGGGCATTTCCTTCCCTCAGTGGTGGAGGAGAAGCAAAGCAAGATGACAAAGAGCCCCACGTTCCTTTCCTTGGCCAACTGTGATTTATTACAGGAGAGCTGAGGAGGATTCCAAAAACATTCCTCCTGTAAGAGAAGGTAACTCCATCTCCAGCAAAAATAAATGGCCATGTTTAAATAAACCTTCAGAGCATTGTTACCTCTCTTTTCTCCAGAAGTCAGGGTACCATTTCTTACCCTGATACTTTGCTACCAAGCCAGATGCTGCTGCTGCTGCAGACCCAGTTATCTCCTCTCTTTTGGGTGGTCTGTTAAGCATAAAAGATAGAGAAGGAGGAGAATAATTAAAGTATTTTTGAGCTGTAGTTGATGTGCCTCACAACTGTGGGTTTGCTGCTTATGGGAATTTCCTTTCTGCATCAGAGAAGAGATTCACCCAACTCAGTGCCCAGGCTCCAGCCCCAGCTAAGGGTGAGGTAGGAAAAGGAAAATCTCCCTGGAAGGGTTCAAAACCAGGTAATATGAGGCTTTGGGCAACCTTGTCTGGTTGAGAGGCATCCCCCCATGTTTATGAGATCCAGCTCATTGTCCCAAGCCCTGAGGAGGGAGGTAACACCTGAAACCCTACCCAGTCCTTCTGAACCACAGAGAAAACCACTTCCTGGAGAAACAACCTTGCAGAAAAGCTCCATTTCAAAATATTTTGCAGTGAAAGTAAAATTCTTCAGCATGAAAGCACAACGTGTTCTTCAAAGCACATTCTTGTAAGTACATGCTGCTGGGATCTTCTTGTGTTCTTCTTCATTTTCCAGATGGATTAATAATATTTTTTTTGCTATTTCTTTTTTTTTTTTTAAATATGATGTGCAGAGTTGTTAGAAACCCCCCTTCTGAGTTATCCCTTCTTGCTTCTCAGTCTGGGCTCCTATGGTGATTTCTAAGATCAGAGTGAATTGTCTCATGCTATCTAATGGAGCTTCAAAAAAAAAAAAAAAAAACCACTTCAAAGAACTCAGAAACCATCATCATAAACTGACTAAGGGACTATTTTAAGAACTCAACTCAAATATCTGTCACTGAGCTACAGGACTTTGTTTTCACATGATAGGTACTTTTATTCCCCTCAAAAACCTGACTGCAAACCCTTTTTTGATCCCAGTTCTCTCTGGCAAGCTTTCAAGTTTCCATCACTTGGCATCCTAGCAAGGATTAGGAGACTTCCTGATGTCCTCCTCCTCCTCCCTGAAGAAGAACACATGGCTGATGTCCCCTTTTTCATTTGTAATGCTTGGGCACAAAGCCAATGGGATGTCCCACCTGCTTTCCATTTGCTTTTCTTTCTACTTTCCTGACAAATCCAGTGCTGATGGAACAGATTTTTATCAGGGAGGACTTTACCCCAGTCATTAACAACCTCATCCCTATCAGTTCCTTGCTCCTAAGCCCTTCTAAGCCTGTAAAAACACAACATGAGGATAAAACAGAGGCAAGAAAACATCTACATGGGAACAGATTTCTGGTTTTGATGGATTGGTTAAAACAAGGAGCACACCCAGGTTATTGTGAGGAGTTGGTACCCCCTAAACATGTAGAGGTCAGAAAGTACCTGTCAGCCTGAGCCTTTTTTTGGACAGATTTCCACAGAAAAAGTGAATGGAAACCCACACATCTAGGGAACAAATCAGCCATAAAGTTAGGCAGGACATTCAGGCACTCAGTTCCATCCTGAAAAACAGACAAAAAGGAGAAGGAATTTCTTGCTTTGCTTTTCCTGAGGTCTAAATCACTGTTAAAGGAGCCTTGCTGAACACCAAAACCATGGTCACATCACACACAGTACCTCTGGCTTCAGCAGGGGTAAAAAGGAGCCTGTGAGCTCTGTCTCCATAAAAGTGGCCACTTCTGATATCTTCTTGCCAGCCCTGGGATACACCATAATTCATGTTCTCTACCACAGTCCTTTGAGAAGGAAGGAAGGTGTTTCTCCAATACGTTTGTCTTCCAGGAATGAAAATATGAGGTCAGATTTATTCCCCAGTTTCTTCCAGGGATAGCAAAAAAAAAAAAAAAAAAAAAAAAAAAAAAGGAAATTTGGAAAAGAGTGAGCAATCCCAGTAGGTGAGGTTCCTTCTGAAAGGTCCAGCATATGTCAGTATGATCCTAGGAGCAAAGCTTGCTTTGAATATTTCCTTTCAGCCATGAAAATGAAGGCTGAAATCTGAGCTCTTCCATCCCTGCTAGCACGAGGGCAGAATGAAAACTCAGCTCCCCACCTCCCCTTTTGCAGATATGAATATTAAATATGGAATATTTAACCAGAATGCTGACATTGCTCTGTGGTTAGACACTCATCTTTATAAGAAAGGGGAAAAACTACAAAA